>NW_027185653.1:4702624-4788100 GCF_028583685.1 Petaurus breviceps papuanus
GAGAGAGAGAGAGAGAGAGAGAGAGAGAGAACTTGGTATTATTGTCAACAATCAACAATTGATCCACAGTCTAATTCTAGGGGGAAGGGGCGTGGGGCTATGGGAGGGAAGCTGCTAAAATTCTATATGGAATTTAATCAATCAGGTCACATTGGTTAGAAACCAGGATCATCTGAGATTAAACACAAGAAGATAAATTAATAATAGGCAAATTTAACCTATATTAGGTGAAATCTAGAAGTGAATTGAAAAAAATAAATAATAAGATCATCAATATGGAGCAGGAAGGGGGCTTAGAGGTCACCTTCATTTTACAGGTAAGGAGACTGAGACCTAGAGGTTATTTTACACAGATATCAGCGACCATCTAATTAAGGATTTATTAATCACCTACTATGCTCCAAACATCATGCTAGGTGAGGGTAAAGCAAAGATAAAACAAAAAAATGAAATATAAAAACACCCTTGTTCTTAAGGGCTTTATATCTTAGGGAAGAGGGCATGTATATATTAATTATATAAAGAATATGTACAGAATAAATGCAAAATGAAAGCAAGTTAGTTAAATAGGAGATAGTTGGGGGAATGTACCATTAATGGGCAAAGAAGGAAAGCCTTTCTATAGAAGTAGTTAATTAGATGAATCTGGAAGGAAGTGGGGGATTCCATGAGATGGATTTGAGGAGGGGACTCATTCCAGGAATGGGAGACAAAACATGGAGTTCTGTATATGAGGAACAGAAGAAGGCCAGTTTGGCCAGACCACAGAGTATGAAAAGAGTAAGAATATATTTAGAGTTTGAAAAGATAGATGAATTCCAAATTGTGAAGATCTTTGAAAGCCAAAAAGATGAGTTTATATTTTATCTCAGAGATAACAGGAGGCCAAAGGAGTGTATTGATAAGATGGGGGTGAGTGACATGTTTCTTTTCTTGTTTGGTTAGTTTTTGTTTTGCATTTCCACTTAATAGTATTTTTCCCCAAATACATGTAAAAATAGTTTTCATCACTCACTTTTATGAGATTTTAAGTTCCAATTTTTTTCTCCCTCCCTTCCTTCCCTCCCCTCTACCCAAAATGGCAAGAAATATGACATAGGCTACACATATACAAATATATTAAACACATGGCCACATTTGTCATGTTGTGAAAGAATCATAACAAAAGGGAAAAACCACAAGGAAGAAAAAAAAACCTTTAAGAAAAGAAAGACAGGGGCGGCCAGGTGGCTCAGTGAGTAAGAGCACCAGCTCCAGCATCGGGATCAAATGGGGATCAAATCCAGGCTCAGATACTTAGCACCACACCCAGAAATAACTGGCCGTGTAACCTTGAGCAAGTTACTTAACCCCGATTGCTTTAAAAAAAAAAAAAAGATAAAGAAAGACAAACTGGAATGCTTCCATCTACATTCAGATTCCATAGTTCTTTCTCTGGATGTGGGTAGCATTTTCCATGAGTATTCTGGAATTGTCTTAGGTCATCGTATTGCTAAGAGCTCAGTCCATCAAAATCAGTCATGCACAATGTTGCTGTTACTGGGCTCAATGCTCTCTTGGTTCTGCTCACTTCACTCAACATCAGTTCATTCAAGCCTTTCCAGATTTTTCTTAAATCTGCCCATTCATCTTTTCTTATACAACAATAGCATTCCATTATATTTATATACCACAACTTGTTCAGGTATTCCCCAGCTGATAGGCATTCCTTCCATTTTCTATTCTTGACACCACAGAAAGAGCAGCTGTAAGTATTTTTTTGCTTTTTTTGGAGAGCAATTGGGGTTAAGTGACTTGCCCAAAGCCACATAGCTAGTAAGTGTGTCAAGTGTCTGAGGCTGGATTTGAACTCAGGTCCTCCTGACTCCAGAGCCAGTGCTCTATTCACTGCACCATCTAGCCACCCCTGGTATAAGTATTTTTATATGTGGGTCCTTTTACCTTTTTTATAATCTCTTTGGGATGCAGACCTAGTAGTGGTATTGTTGGATCAAAGAGTACACATAGTTTGATTCACCTTTGGGCATAGATCCAACTTGCTCTCCAGAATGGTTGGATCAGTTTCACCACTCCACCAACAATTCATTAAGTGTTCCAATCTTCCTACATCTTCTCCAACATTTATCATTTTCCTTTTTTGTCATATTAGCTAATCTGACAGCTATGAAGTGGTACCTCAGAGCTGTTTGATTTCTATTTTTCCAATCAATAGTTATTTATAGTATTTTTTCACATGACTAGAGATAGTTTAAATTTCTAAAATTAGAAATTCTTAAAATTCTAAAATTCTTAAAACTAGAGATAGTTTTAATTTATTCTTCTGAAAACTGACTGTTCATATCCTTAGACCAACTGCCATGTTTCTATCTGTACTTAGAGTAAATCACCTTAGCAACTACGGAAGATAGATTAGAGTTATGGAGAGGTCCTCTGATTCCAAGCTTAGCACTCTTTCTACTCTTCTAAATCTATCCCACTTCTGCGTAACTTATAACCATCACTATTACACTATTGCTAAAAAGAATTTGTTTTAGTTCAAAGAATCACGTGGCCTCAGGTTTTAGAGAGACTTCAGTGACCATCCAGTCCAGCTCCCAGGGAACATAAATTTCTTCTATGATATCCTCAAAAAATGGTCATGCTTCATCTCACTGGCCCATGATGAGGGGAAATCCATTATCTGCCGAGGCAGCCCTTAGCCCTTTTGGAGAAGTCTAATTTTTAGCTAGGTTTGTTTTTATTTTCTTTCTATCAAGTATAAATCTCTTCAAAGCATCCATCAGTTTTTTGAAGTCTTTTCTTTGGTGGCAAAACAAAATGGTTCTACTCAACAAACTTTTAAATATTTGATTTACTACCATTATGTAAATGCCACATCTCCTTTTTCCCATGCTGAACACCTCTAGTCCTTTAAACCAGTCTTTACAGATCACAGTTTTGATATTTCCTCTTGATAACATGGGGGTGAGTGACATGTTTCTTTTTTGTTTGCTTGGTTTTTGTTTTTTGTTTCCACTTAATAGTATTTTTTTCTCAAGTACATGTAAAGATAGTTTTCATCATTCACTTTTATAAGATTTTGAGTTCCAATTTTTTCTCCCTCCCTTCCTTCCCTCCCCCCTACCCAAAATGGCAAGAAATCTGACATAGGCTATACATGTACAAACATATTGAACATATTTCCACATTAGTCATGTTATGAAAGAAGAATCAGAATAAAAGACAAAATCCACAAGACAGAAAAAAAAAAAACTTTAAACAAAAAAGAAAGAAAAACTGGAATGCTTCCATCTACATTCAGATTCCATAGTTCTTTCTCTGGATGTGGATAACATTTTCCATTATGAGCATTTTGGAATTGTCTTAGATCATTGTGCTGCTGAGAAGAGCTATGTTTATCAAAGTAAGTCATCACACAATGTTGCTGTTACTGTGTACAATGCTCTCTTGGTTCTGCTCACTTCACTCAGCTTCAGTTCATTCAAGCCCTTCCTCTTTGCCTACAGTCTTCCTAAAATGTGATGCTTACAAGTAAGCACAGTATTCCATGTACTCCATCTAAATGAATGCAGTATAATGAACCGATCACCTCCTTTGTTCAAGATATGATGCTTCTCTTAAGGAGTTGAATTTTTTGGTTTACATACTATAGTACTGATTAAAAATAGTAACTAAAGGGGCAGCCAGGTAGCACAGCGAGTAAGAGCACCGGCTCCAGTGTCAGGATGACCTGGGGATCGAATCTGGGCTCAAACACTTAGCACCCACCCAGAAACACCTGGCCGTGTAACCTTGAGCAAGTTACTTAACCCTGATTGCTTTAAAAATAAATAAATAGTAACTAAAATATAACGCTTGTAAAGAGTTTGTATGTATGTATGTATATATATATATATGTATGTATGTATTATCTCATTTGATCCTCCAACATACTATAGTTATTTTCACACACACACACGCTATTGTTAAAGATTTGTCCAGAGCTTTTAGTAATGCACGTCACTATCTCATATAAAGCTTTTCATCGACTCAAACATCCAGATCTACTTTACATGCTCATATATTGAGGAAAGTATTCACTTCCATTTATGAACTGCTTTATCATTTCAAAAACACTTTTATGTTCCCTATGTCACTTAATGGCAGATATGGACACTCCAACCAAAAGAAGTTCATGTTGCATAATCAGTTGGAGGTGAAGAAGAGACTTGAATCCAATTTTTTACTCTTATTCTAATACCCTTTACAATCAATTAAAATTAAGTACTTACTAAGTATGTACTATGCACTAGGACCTCTTCAAAATAATGAAGATATAAATATAAAGAATAAAATAGCCCTTACTTTCAATAAAATAATAATAAATACCAATATTCATATAGTGTTTTAGGTTCACAAAGGTTTTTAATCACTATCTAATTTAATCTTTACAACAACCATGGGAGGTGTTATACCTATTTTACAGATGAAGAAACTGAGGCAAATAAAGATTAAGTGACCTGCCCATGGTCAACCAGTTATGAAGCATCTCAAGATGCATTTGAACTCAGGTCTTCCTGACTCCGAGTCTAATGCTCTACCATACCACTTAATAGTCTCTGACTTTTCATGATGCTAACTCTTCAAAACTTATCAAATAGGATAATCTATGAAAACCAATGAAGACTTTAAAATAGAAGACCTAAGAATTATAACCTGAGAATATAGCAGGGATTCAAGTGTGTTTGTTTTTGTTGCTATTGTTATTTAGTCATTTTTCAATTGTATCCAAGTCTTTGCAACCCCTTTCGGGGTTTTCTTTGCGAAAGTACTGGAGTGGTTTGTCATTTCCTTCTCCAGCTCATTTTATAGATAAGGAACTGAGGCAAATAGGGTTAAGTGACTTACCCTGAGTCATACAGCTAGTAAGTGTCTGAGGTCAGATTTTAACTCAAAAAGTTGAGTCTTTCTGACTCTACGGCTGGCACTCCATTCGCTGTACCACCTACCTATCCTTTCAAGTGGATTTATCAATCATTTATTAAGTAACTACCATGTGTTAGGCACTGTGCTCTGGCTGAAGGGAAAAAAAAAGACAAAAAATGAAAAAATCCCTGTCCTCAAGAAGATTACACTATACAAGATGAAACCAGAATGACTCCCTTGAATTCCTATATATATTTTCTGATATAGGGACCACAAAGGGATAATTTTCTTAGACACAAAGAATTCCAGTTTCTGGACTCCCTTGACTTAAGAGAAGTCATGGTAACAGGTCACAGAGTGGGAAAAGCACCATTAGGATGCTTGTTATTAAACGGGCATAGCAACTAGAGAGTAAACTTCATAGTCAGGAGACCCCAGCTTCCAACTGTACCTCTGACACATAACTGCTTTTGAGCAAGTCAACTGTCCATGCAATGCCCCATGCAATTAACACTATAAGTTGAAGAGCAGGTGCTGATCTGCATTGGTAGAGAAAGTATCTTCACTGGGAGTTTCTTATACCAATAAAATCACAGGTTTGAACAAAAAAATACCAAGTGCACAAATAACCATTTATGCTAAACAGCCATCAATGGAAGCTAAAAGGACAGTTGTATGCACATAAGAGAAAAGTCTAGCCAAGTGGTTTCAAATGTGACTCTTCCGTGAATCAAATTCTTTTGAATAGTTTGGTACAAAATTTGGGGACAAGATCATGGAAGTCATTAAAAACTTGAAAGGCTAAATTTGTCAAATGCATTCAAAAGAAAAAAATATTAAACATTGTTTTAAATCCTTCCTGAAATTTTTTTTTCTTTAAGTTTTGTTTAGCTGGGATCTTTTCTAGAACTTTGAAAACCCAAACATTAAAATATTGATCTATTTAGTTGAGGAATCTCCTTCCCCTCAAAAAGAAAGAAACATGTGTGGGTTGTAGAGTATGTTCAGAAGCTTCTTATAAAAGTAGCCAGGTCACCTCTGAGGAGAATTTCTTGGTATCACACAAACAGAAGCAGCTTGTCCAACAGAAAGAACACAGGTGTTATCAAATCTGCAGAGCTGTAAGAAGGGTGTGAGAAGTCATTAGGGAAGAGAGGATGGGAAATGAGGCATTTCTCTCCTTCCAGCTGAGGTACTTTTGAGAAAAAAGAAATGCATTGCACATCAAAAGGTGATAGGAGCAGAGGATGGCACCCTCCCTCTAAGCAGAAAAAAAAAAATTCTCGTTGATGTGAGAGATCACTTTGTTAGATGATGAAATCAGCAATGAGGACATATTAGCTGCAAATGTTAGTCTTAGGAAAGAAAACTAATATTTTTAGAGGTAAGCAATCTTAGGAATCCAGAAGCCTAGCAAAATGAAACACAAACCTCTCACACTGAGACAACCTTTTCCCCATTATCTGGCATTCTTCAATCCTCTCTTGCTGTTCTAATTGAACTGAATTTTCCCAAAGAATATAAAGGAGCTACTAGGTGGCTCAGTGGATAAAATGCTGGGCCCAGAGTCAGATACATCTGAGTTCAAATTTGATGTCAGACAATTACTACCTGTGTGACCCTGGCCAAATGGCCTAACCCCTGTTTATCTTGTTTTCTGTAATGGTAATGGGAATCTGAAGATCTTCCCTGCCCCTTGGCCCCTTGATAGGCTTAAGTGAATCTGAGAACCTTCCCCCACTTAAAAATATACTCTGCTCCCTAATAGGCTGAATTGGTCACATGGAGCCTGTGGTGGGAGGCTTGTTTTTCAAGAATGCTTTGTTACTTTGTGATTGGGCAATGGGTCAAGGGGGTTGTGACATTCTCTGACCCAGGAGAAGGATATATATATATATATATATATATATATATATATATATATATCCTAATGTGAGGTTGTGTTTTGGGGCTCACTTTGAAAAGAGTTATGTGATTTGGCCAGATGAGACTTTGGGCAGCTATTGAGACCCCTGTCTTTAAAAACCCAGATGTTGGTGCTTCCCTCTCTGGTAACTAACTAGGTATGGATGTAATGGTCAGATAGCTAGAAGCCCTGTATGTTGGTCTGTTTCTCTGTCTGTATTTTTTTTTGTCTTCTTGTAACTTCTATTTGTATTCTCTGAAGTTCAGGGAACTGACTTTTTCCCCTGAACTAGGTAAATGATATATGTTTGATCAAAGTAAGATTGTTAACCCATTTTGAGTTGCTTTCCTTTAGAAAGGCTGATCTAAGAACCTATGCTAGCAGCTACCCTGGGTATGCTAGGATGCTTGCTGCTACAGTTTCCTCGCCTGTAAATGGGGATGATAATAGTACCTATCTCATTGTAAAGATCAAATAAGATAATAATTGTAAAGTGCTTAGCACAGAGCTTGGTTCATAGTAAACACTATATAAAAATTAATTGTTTTCAGTAAGGTGAATTTTTATAGTAAAGGAAATAGGTACCACACAACATGAAGGAGTAAGATTTGAAGGTTACAGGAACTCAGGATATTTAGCCTAGAGAAGACAATTGGGTTTGGGTATGGTGAGGAAACCTTAAGGAAACAAGATACCTACCCCCATGCAGAGGATCAGAATTCAACTAGACATAGTTCCAATCTAGGGACCCAAAGTGGGCAGTTTCTCTCTTTCCCTCTCTCTTTCTTTCTCTCTCTCTCACTATATACCCACATGGAATAAAATTCCAGAGAAATAACAGGCATGGCTTGTTTCTAAGACTCCCCCATATGCAGTTAACATGGTTTACACAATATATCATAGGAATATGAGGTAAAAGCAGGTTTTTTAAAAATTTCTTTTACCAATAATAAATTATGGATGGCAAAATCATATTAAAGATTTGGGTTACATGCATTAGGATAGAGTATACTGGTGATTTTTCTCATAATGAAATTTAACACAAGTGGTAGAGTTGGATGAGGCCTCAGAGGTCATCTATCCTAACTCAGACATGAAAGCCAATTCCATGTATGATATCCCTGAAAAAGGATTCATCTAGCCCCTACTTAAAGATTTACAAAAATGGGGAACACATCATTTTTTGAAGCATTAAATTATACATTGGGATGGGTCAAACTATAAAAAAAAAAATTTATTTCTTATAGCAAGTTGGAATCTCCCTTTCTGCAAGTTCCAGTCAGCTATTCCTACACCTGACCTCTGAAAACAAATAAGAAAAGTCAATCCTTCTTTTACATGACAGCCTATGAGTGCTGGAAGACCTTGCCTCCCCCCGCACAGATATGTATAGATATAGATGTAGATATGGATACAGAAATAGATATAGATCGGCTTGGTAGTTTAGTCCAAGAAAGGACCTCAGTGTCTGGTACCGTATCCTGCCAGGTTATCTTCAGAATCTTCCTAAGACAATTCAGAAGGAAGAGATTCAGTTTCCGGACATGGCGCTGGTTTCACAGGTTTCATAGGGATACAATAATGAGATTAGTTCAATAGCACTGTAGACCTTTAGTTAGGTAGTCTGTCTAATACCTCTTCTCTACGACCCTTTCCTCCAAAGCCTCCCAAACACTAAGCTAACTGACAATGTGTGTGTCAACCTCATCATCAATGTGTACATCCCTAGAGAGTATACTGCAAGTTAAGTGAACTTATATACAACATTCAAAACTTCTCCATTTGCTGTAACCGATGGTTCCACATATGAATGATGTGGCACTGGCTAATGGTGCACTTGTGATTTCTTGGTGTTCATTTTTAGGCCAAAATTGGCACAAGCAGCAGAGAATCTATCCACACTTTGCTGCATCTGAGCTTCAGAGGCTGCACTGAATGCACAATCATGTAAACTCTACTGCAGAGAGTCCAACTCCAAAAGAACTGGGCATGGTCTTCAAAGGCCCAACATACATTTGCCTAAAAAACAAGTGCTCACATGGTGGTCAGAAAAAGTAATACAAGGACTCTCAAGTTCTCTCCCCAAGGACTTAATTGATTGCATGACATGGGAGATTTCAACACAGAACCTCCCAGCATGGCATGCCCTCATCAGAGAAGATGCTGTGCTCTCTGAGCAAAGCAAAAAGAAATGGGAGATGTACAAATTTAGAGAATCCACCCCAAGTGTTTGTATGGATTGTTTGTGCCCAACCTATGGCAGAGTATTCCAGGCTCATATTAGTCTGATCAGTCACCAGTGTGGCACGCAGTAAACTGACAATAACAGTGATGTCATCTTGGTCTTCCTCGAGAACAAACAATGACCAGCCAGATGCAGATATAGACATAGGCAGGAACTAGATTTGATAGTTAATGGAAATAGCACATACATATATACATGTGTATATTCTCTTTTCCAAGCTAAACATCCCTATTTCCATTAACTTGCAAATCAAGTTCCTTCCAATTCTATTGTTTTTAGTCCATTAACCATAAAATGGTTTTTCAAATACATTTTTCTTAATCATGTTTTGTATTATATGCATTAAATTCAAAGGATTGCAAAAAAACCAAGAATACCCATAGAAACATGAAATACTCAAATACTCCATTACAACCATTGTGTTTACTTGTGTGGTTTGTCCTTCATTCTCAAAGAGGACCGTGACATCAGGAATATGATGCCATGACTCGCAAGTCAATTGGATTTAAGTGAGGGAGGGCTGTGCAAAGTCAACAGACTCATTTGCTCCTCCAGAGCTATCTGGGTCCAGTGTACAACATAGATCAGGTCAACTTGGGATTGCCCAGGATGCAGTGGGAGATCTTGGCCTTTATAAGTTAGGGTCTTGGAGTTCTGGCTTTGACTGAGGCAAAGCCTATGCAGTGACTGGGGCTATTTAAGAAGTGAGTCAAAGGAATGACCTCTTTAATCCACACACACACACACACACACACACACACACACACAAAATCAACCTGTGATGCTATGGTGATGAGGAATGCATGACCCTCACCCTTTTTCCTAAATGAATTTGGGTGCTTATTTCTTGAGGAGGGAGATAATGAGTTATTTTTTTTTTATTTTTTAAGCAATTGGGGTTAAGTAACTTGCTCAAGGTTACACAGCCAGGTGTTTCTGGGTGGGAGCTAAGTGTCTGAGCCTGGATTAGATCCCAGGTTATCTGGACTCTGGGGCCGGTGCTCTTACTCCTGTGCTACCTGGCCGCCCTGAGATAATGAGTTTCAAATAGACTGGTCAATGAGAAGCCATTTTCTCAAGTACCACTTAAAGCCCATTTAGGAGACAATGAGATTCAAGTGGGCTGATCAATGAAATATGGAAACTAGCAGGGACCTCTACACCCTGGGCTGAGCAATGGAATAATGTTGTGCCTAGATGTGCTTGGAACCCAGAACTACACCCTCTGAACCACAATTTGAGAACTCAGTGTTACCCAAGAAATAACCTCCAAAACTACACATAGACTTTTCAACGTATTGCTTACTCACTGACTTGTGCTCAGAAAAGGAAACAAAAACAGAAAAGGTTAGCCAGGAATTGGGACTTCCAAGAAATTCCATTATTGAACTTGTCTGGGTAAATACATGTCTTGCTTTGGGAAATGTTTCTTCTAAAGGCCCTCTTGTTGCTGGAGGTTTACAAGAAATCCCTTATCTCCTCCCCTTAGCTATGGTTCTGGAGGAGAGGGAGAGATTGGTGATTTTACACAGCCCTGTCTTACTTAAATCCATTGACTTGCAAGTCAACATGTCACCGTCCTGATGTCATTGGTCTTCTAGAAATGAAGGACAAGCAACAATTTGTGAGGCATAGTAAATGCCCCCTGGAGACCTAACTGGCCAGGCCAGCTGGAGCTGGGCAATGCTGCTCCTTCCTTCCTTCCTCTCCCTCTTTTCCATCTATATGTTGAGGTTTAGGTTTAGGGGTGCTCAGGACCCCAAAATACCAACACGCTGAGTCCTGCTGAATGAATTCAACTAAAGCCTTTTCTCAGTCAAAGGAAAACAAAGTTTATTAAAGATTCACCATACTGGGTAGGCTTTTAAGGAGACAAAGCATTTGTGATGCTTATATTGACAAGTGGGTCACAATAATTTGACCCAGACTGCGTCTGAGCTAGATTGAATCTGAGTCACTCCATGGAGGCAACATGGATCTTATATACATAAAGATTGTGAGAGGGATCTAGGGGTGCTGTAGAGGAGGGGTTTAGAGAAGATCTTAAGGAGGAGGCTAAGGAGGATCTTACTGGGATTGAGGTCCACTCCAGGGAACTAAGAGAATGGTATTTTGATGGGATCAAGGGTGGGAAGGTAACAGACAATAGAGGGCTAGGCTAGTTTAAGGGTAATATTTGATCATAGATATTTTGATAGGTTCAAGGGTGGGAGGTAGATGAAGGTTACCTAGAGATAAAAGACAATGGAGGGCTGGGCTAGGTTAAGGGTAACAGAGATTCATTCATATTAATAATGGAAGGCTTTTGGCCTCTGGGGAATGCCAGATCAAGTGGTTCAAGGGGTTCATAGAGTTCCCAGAGCCATGTTGAGCCAACCTCAACATATCCACATAAGCAATTATACCCTTGCCTGTAGGTGCTCTGCTCAAAGGAATATAAATTTTTATAGCTGAAACCTTGCAAGTTATTTGGGGGCTTATGGGCTATATTTCTTTCTTTTCTGTTCCCTACTTACTTATTCTAACATAGTTTGTAAAATGGGACAATTAATCCTTTTGCCACGTGCATTTCACTTATGACTTCTTGAAATACAGCATTGGAAACCGAGGCTTTGATAATTGTATTAAAATAAAGCTACTTTACCATTCCTTAAAAACAAATCACACTGACTCTCACTGATGGGCCACAATAGGTCCCAGGCAACAATAAGTCCAGGCCTTACTGGTTCATTGTTTGAGTTTTGAAGACTCAGAGTGAGAGTAGATAGCAATCATTTCTGTTCTGGCTGGAAACCCTGAGGGTCTTCCCCTCCAAGACTGATTTTTTTTTTAACTAGGTAAATGAGGCCATTTTTTGCCTCATTTCTTACCTAGACTTAATCACTGAATG
Organism: Petaurus breviceps papuanus; assembly: GCF_028583685.1. Taxonomy (NCBI): domain Eukaryota; kingdom Metazoa; phylum Chordata; class Mammalia; order Diprotodontia; family Petauridae; genus Petaurus; species Petaurus breviceps. Next base: position 4,714,571 of record NW_027185653.1, read on the forward strand.
GGCATTGCCTCAAACAAACTGAGACTTGAGAAAGACCTTAGCTTAAAAAGAGCAAGGTCTCCCACTGCATCAGGGGCCATCTCCAGTTGTCCTAATCTATGTCTTGCCATTGGACCTAAATGGCTCTAGAGGAGAAAGTAAGGCTGGTGACTTTGCACAGACCTACCTCACTTAAATCCAATTTATTTGCAAGTCAAGACATCACCTATCTCATGTCAATGGTCCTCTTCTGGAAAAGAAAGACAGATAACAACAACAGCAACCTTTAAGTTTGAAGGAAAGAAAATTCATGACCTACTTCTGAAGTATTTCTGCTCACTCTTATAGGCCACAGAGGAATTGGTTCTTCCCATCAAGAGACTATCTTCAGTCAACTAGAAGGGAGTTTGAATCACAGGGGTCTGGGGATCATAGTCTCCTGGGTCTTCTCAGGAAAATGATAGGGCACACACACACACACACACACACACACACACACACGTCCAATCAAGGGGCAAGGCATGTTTAGCTCCATAGACAATACCTCCTTTGAACAAGTGTGAGTCAATTTCATCAAATTGATTTATAGAGATTAATAAGATTCATCAAGGCTCCTGATTACACCTGCTGTATAAATACAGAAAAACCTCATAGATTAGCCTGATGTAGTAAGCATAAAAATTCCTAATCAAGGGACATCTAGGTGGCATAGTGAATAGAGGAGCCAGGAGGACCTGAGTTCAAATCCATTCTCAGAAACTTAACACTTACTAGCCCTGTAACCTTGGGCAAGTCACTTAACCACAATTGCCCTGCCTTCCCCCCTCCAAAAATTAAAAAAAAAAAGAATTGCTAATCAAAACATTCCAGAGAGACACAAAAGAATAATTAGTTGAATTAGAACTAGTGTCTTTCTTCAATCAAAATTCCCCTTTTATGTTCTGTAAAAGGAGTTGGCTGTTCATAAATCATAGATAGATAGAAATGTACAAAGTAAGGGAGTTAAGCCTATGCTCTGTTCCCAACAGGGCTGCAGATGATCTGGTTCCTTGAGGACATGCACACATGTGGAAGCAGGATCTCCTGGAAGAAGCCAGGCTTGGCTCCATTCCTCCTCTCATATGGGAAGGAGGTAACACATGCAGGTATTCAGATGGCACCAGAAACAGCTAGGTGTCTCACTAAGTGGCTACGCAAACTTGGGATATTTATTTCATCCCCTTCAGCCTCCATTTCATCCTCTGAAATAGAAGTGAACTAGATGAGAGGTATCAAACAGGAGACCTTGGGCCACATGTGGTGCTGAAAACAGCTGGAACCAGAGTCAAATGGAATGGGGAAATATTTAGCAAAATAAATCAAAAATACAATAAAACAAAGAAAACGTAACATTTTAAAACTAAGTCCAAAGTGTCCCACAGGGATCCTTATCAATAGATAAGTTGCCACTGTGTCTATTTTAGTTTGACACCACTGGCCTAGGTGAGCAAGCTTTAGCTTCTGCCAGCTCTGAAAATACTATGATTTTAAATCCATTCTTATTGAAATTTCACTCTCTCCTTCCTTGCTGAAAGAGCTAGCTGAATCTGGCTTTCTTTGTCCTGTCTCCTTGAGTTTGTATGGCTATAATAAGAAATGATCCTGACTGAAGGGCACACATAATTCAGTTAATTGCCTCACACTCCAGCACATTGCTATTTAGAACCGGTCTGTTTCTTTTCATTGTAACAGCATGGAAATAAATAAGCAATTTTCATACATTAGAAAACATAAGCATGCCAGAGCTTAATTCATACTCTTGTGATTAATAATCCAGAGCACCCAGATGAAATACACTCTGCCACATAAACACCATTCCATTATACCAGTCATTTAGGTGTGAAATATCACTGAAAGTTGTCTTACTGTTGGGCCTGGGGAAATACCATCAAATGCTTTGCAAGTGGGGAGGGGGGGCTTGTTCTCCTGACATTGGCCAGTAAGAAATGTAGTCTAGCTTTTTTCAAGAGGGATTTACTGGGCTTTGTATGAACTCTGAAAATGTGCATAACTCCAAGCAAATATATTTTCTGTGCCTTGTTTATTAATGGACAGAAAATCTAACCTAAAAATGAAATTGATTTTATTCACTTAGGATTTTATACTCCATTGCACAATCACAACCCAGCAAATTCTTCATTAAGAGAGATAATTACTTTAATGAAGATTAAATATAATTTAAAATTCACATTCATCTTTATCTACCTAATGCAGGTTGAATTAACCTCAGATGAGGGGTAGGTTGGGAGTGAAGGGCAAGGAAAGTGGAAAATCCTTTAAACGACCTCACCTGCACAATCAGAGGCCAACCCTACAAGGCCTTGGTGACTCTCATCCTCCTCTTCTTCATAGTAATTCCTTCCATCAGTGTCTCTGTCCTCAACTCAGCCTCAGTTCTGCAAACCCATTCTGTTCATGATGTCTGTCAGAACTTGTAGGAAATATAGTAATTAAAACATGAATTACTGCAGTCAGTTGCTGTTGGGTGAATTTGTGTACATGTCTAACTTGAGAAACAAAGATAAAAATTCAAATCAAAGAGCTGGCAAGTTGGTCAGTAGAAGAATACAATATTTCTCCCCCTCCTGCTAATTGTTTCAACTGCACACTTACTATCAAATAGACCATTATTGTCTGTAAATGGATTTGATTGGAATGACTAATAAATTAATAAATCAATGATGGTTAGGATTTCAGTCAATTTTTCATATAGGAATTTCAAAGCTTAGAACTGCCTAGAATAAAACTTCCTACTAAAATATCAACAGTAATAATGACAATAATAATCACAAGTGATATTTATATAATGTTTTAAGGCCTGATAAGCACTTCGTATGCATCGACAACATCATAACAAAATATGTAGGACTATGGTCTGGGTTCCCTTGGGAATGTGATAGAAGTTACTAACAAATAGTATTAGGTAGTGGTTGAAACCGAAGAGAAGTGGGCTGAGGAACATAGTTCAGAATACCTAGGCAAAATGTGGCCATTTTATCATTTCTATGGAGTCAAGTCAGAGATATGTCCACTAATACTATTCTAATGCCTCAAGAAGCCATGGAGGTGACCCTGGGTTTTTGAAAACTGTATCTGTGCAAGTTCTGGTGATCCAACCAAACTTGAAAGGCATTGAGTCAAAAAGAGAGAGAAAAGCAGGTCAGCAGAAAAGGACCTTTTATTGTCTACTGTAGGTCAGGAATATCATCCACCAAAGTGTAAAAAAGTTTCACACATTAATGGGAGAGGCAGAAGGAAAATCTAAATCCTCTGATTCAAAATCTAATGTTATAGCTCCAGACTGCTATCTTTATTCCATTCAATTCATTCTCAACACTACTGGACTGAACATATTTAAGAAAGGAAATACCAATATGAATGAAATGATAGATCTTTGAGGAAAGGTATAAAAAAGTATTAACTGGCCCTCGAATGTCTTATATTGGTATTAAATCTTTTACATTGAGAAATAATAAATGTAGACATTCGATTCATTTATAAAGACTGACTTTCAGTGGCCAAAAGCATTTCTCAATTTGTATCTCTGAAGCATTCTATAAAAGCTCCAAAGATTAAAATTCATAAGACCAAACAATGCTATTAAACCCTGAAAGAACCATATTAAGAATCTTTTCTTACTATTATCAGCACAAAGCATGCCATTGTTTTGGAATGGGAGATACACCACCCAATCTTAGAGACACAAAGACCACTACAGACTAACGTGAAACTGCAGTCATGTCCAACTCTTCAAAATTCTATTTGGGATTTAATAATTTTATTTTATTTTATTCCACTACTAAGGAAAGGGGGTAGGACATGAGGAGGAAGTTAACAGGCAAGAATCTCAGCCCAGCCCCTAGTTTGGTCTTTTGCAATTGTCACCAACTATTCTATGTGTTGAACTCCATTGTTTCTTAGCTGCTAGGGCACTGCTTAATACTATCAGCACCTTCTAAATTCAGCACCCTGGGAAATGTCCTAATTACCAGCCCTCCTTATAGTTCTGAATATTATAACATCAAAGTGAGTTCACAGTATCCATTTAAATCTTTATAGTATCAATAAACCATACATTGGAAAATAGAAGAGAACTTTAAAATTATATAATTATATATATATAATAAATATATATAATATAATATATAATAAATAATATAAAACTATATAATCCAATGCCCTAGGTATTTAGATGAAGAAACTGAAGTGAAGAGAAGTTAAGGGGCTGACCTAAGATCATACAAGGAGCAAATAGGAAAGGAAGAATTCAAAGATAAGACCTCTTACTCAAAATCTACTAATTACTATGGCTCCTGGTTGCTATCTCGATGGAATTCAGTCTTAACACTAGTGGGCTAACAATACACAATCAAGTACTTACCACCATTCAGAGAATTCAGAGGACAATAACTCTAGACAAAATTTCCAGACGAACTTTAATATGCCTAATTCTTGTATAAATATTTTTACCCATCCCACTTTCCTCCAAAATTTTAGACTTACATAAGATAAACTATTTTTTGTAATTCATCTGCCGTACACTATCCTGCTACTTTAATACATTAAAAGAGACCTATTAGACACCCATCTCTCCTACTATGTCCTTAGACAAATCATTTTACCTTTCTGGCTCTCAGTTTCCTTACCTGTAAATGAAGGCATTTGAATATGCCTTCAAACACTAAAAATCTGTGATATTGTGACTAGATGATCTCTGAACTTCCTCCAAGATTTATACATCTATGATGCTATACCTAGCTGTAGTACTAATGCAATATTCAAAGCTCCAATGGTCATTATAAATATATCTGCATAGTGTTCAATAGCAAAATATAACACACTCTCCATATAGAAGACAGAAGGAAAACAATATTCAGACATGAGAAAACTGAATCCCAAAACCAGTAAGGCCCATTCCGTCATAGTATCAAAAAAGCTAATAAGCCATAATAGCACAGAGAGCCACAGCATCCTTTAGCCTTCCCCACAAACCAATATTTACTCACAAGCCTAATTTTCTCCCTCAGATGCATCCTCTCCTCCCTCCAATGGAGCTGCTCTGATTCATGGCTTCCTGCGGGCCCTACTCCACCCTTCAGCAAACTCCTTCCACCACAGGCTCCATGTGATTACATTCAGCCTATTAGGGGACAGAGTATATTTTCAAAGCAGGGAAGGTCTTTAAATTCCCTTAGGTTTATTAAGGGGCAGGGAAGATCTTCAAATTCCCATTATACTAGTTTAGCATAAAGAAGGTATTTAATAAATATTTCTTGAATAATGTTACTATGACTAATAATAACTAGTATTTAACAAGGCTTTAAGTTTTTTAAGTGCTTTACAAATATGATCTCATTTGGTTCCCACAATGTCACTGAGAGGTAAGTTTAATATTATTCCCATTTTATAGATAAGGAAACTGAAGTTGAGAGAGGTAAGTGATTTGTCAAGGGTCACACAGCTAGCAAAGATTTGTATTCAGGTTTTCCTGAGTCAAAATTCAGCACTCTATCCACTGTGTGCTATTTAACTGTCTCCTGAATCATGTTTGTTTGTTTGATTTTCCCAAAAAAAATTGTTTTAATTTTTCATCAGTTTCCAATTATCTGTTTATAAGAATCAATATATAAGAATTATAATAATCAATTAATAGATCATCTAAAATCAAATATATCTCCACAATGTCCTGTTCCAAAATTAAATCATCTTATTTTGAAAATTATCTGAATAAATCATCCCAATTAAAGTATTTTCCAAGAAAGAGTAGTGAAAAAGTTATCTTGCTAACAATATGAATCTATCATTATGCCAACTGTCAGTTCTATTATTTCCCAAAGCCCTTCATTCTGTTCTTGTCCAACACTTGTTCAAGTGACTGGGGTAGAAGTTAGTATCCATGCTTCTTTTTTTCCATTTTGCTTCCTTCATGACAGTATTTATCTCTTCATTGCAGCTTTCAGAGATTAGCTACAATACCTATTAATAGTTACATGTCTCTTTAAAGTTTCAAGGAGAAAAATGGGCAGTACCTTTGACTAAATCTGAAAATTAACTTTGGTTCACTAAAGAAAACTTACAGACTTCATGAATAGGCACAATCTTTAAACTGTAAAGATGCTAATGCTTTTCTAGGCAGAACCAATCCATTTGATAAACAGAACAAGTTGAATGTAACTCTTTAATTGCTTTCTGTAGAATGATTATCTTCCTATGTCACCTATTGTATAAAGCAAAAATGTTAACAAGAGCCCTAACTGGAGGCATCATTGGGAATTAAAAAACAAAGAAGCATAAGTTTTCACTAAATATGCCTTTTGTGTCCACATGTGAACTGCATTTGTGTGCTCAAGAAATGGAATGGAAACCTGCTGCCCTGCATTATCAAATGTAAACATCTTCATTAGTTTTGATGCAGTTGCTGCTAGACTAGATCTATAAAAGTGGCTATGAAAGACAGCAATTTGTTTGTTATTTCAGTAAAACTTCAAAAAGAAATCCCTAAGCCTTCATTGATCTCTTCTGCCAACTTTTCAAACTGCATAGCTTGTTGGTAAAAGCTACATTCAAACTCCCTGCCAATGCTACTTCTCCAAAGAGGGTCTCAAAGGGATGCCAAACTTGTGATTGTTAACAAGAAACTACAAATTTCTGAAGTGAATGCACTAACCTAGCTTCAACTTATGAAGCTGAAGTTCTTCCCAGCAAGAGTCTCTCTGCAGTCTAGAAAGAGTCTATCATCAGTCACCTAGAAGAAAGTTTTAATCACAGGGGTCTGTGATTAAAATCTTTGTTCTCAGAAGCATGGTCTTAGCCTGTCCTAACTGCAGGAGAGAGAGACAGACAGAGACAGAAACAGAGAAGTCACACAGCTACCAAGGTCTGAGGCCAGATGTTAACTCAGGCAGATGAGTATTCCTCACTCTAGGCCCAGCACTCTATACACTGCACCACCTAGCTGCCCCATTATGCCCACACATAGTATGCATGTCCTTAATAAATGTTTATTGAATTGCTTGTATAAAAGGAAAGGAATTTATATCGGATGATCTCTAAAGTTCATCCAGCTCTCAATCTATGATCGTAGTTTCCATTGGATTACTGAATTCTAGAGCTACAAAAAACCCTGGAGATCAACTGGGTTATTTTCATTGTAAAGGTAGAGAGTGTTTTTCTCTATCCAAGAGGAAGAAAGGAAGGTATACAAAGAGAAGCCAATATGTGCCCATGCGCAGGACTAAAAGGAATGTGTAAAGAATCTCTTGGAAGGTGGGGTAGGCAGATGCTGAAATAATTAATCAAATTACAAGTTTTGCATTATACAAGCACCAAGTTGTTCCAGTTAAATTCCTTTGAAAATGCATAAAAAGGACTTAATTCTTCTAAGTCTTTAATAGGCTTTCAACCCTCTTGGGTTTGAGCAAATAAATGTGACTTGCTCTAGTCCTACAGCAGCAAAGGCCTCACTTATAGATTCAAACTAGTCTAGTTCGACTATAAAAATTTGTAAAAACAATTTATAACTTATCAAACTGACCCAGCCCCCAACCCAGCTAAGATTCTCATCTTCCCAACTTTGACTGACCATCCATTGTCTCCCAGGCCTTTTCATTGAAAACACTACAACTCTATTGACAAATGTTCCCATCAGCCATATTAGAATGATCATAAGCAAATACTTTGTAACTCAACACCCCTTCTTCTGCTTTGAGAAGGAATCTACAGATGTTATGAAAATGGAGAGAAGAAAATTCCAGATAAATAGTGGTTATTCATCAACAAGAAAACTTATTCGTAAAGTGATTACATGATTTACCTAAGGTCACATAACTAAATAATGGTAGAGTAGAATTTAAAAGTCAATGCATTGGCATCAATGGTGTTGGAAGTCCAATTTTCAAAACAGAGTAAGAAAGATACACATGAAATTAGGTTGTGTGTGCCCATGTTTTAATTTCTCTCAAGCTGGCTTGACTGCATTGCCTGGGAGTTAAAGTCCAGAACCCGGCAAAGGGGCAAGTCTAAGATTGGCTCAGTTTGAGTTTGGGGGGCACAGGGTTATATGCCCTTCAAAGATTGGGTATTTTAAGGGGTGCCAATCAATTCTGACTGGTCAGCATGCTAGGAGGTGGGCTACTTTAAAATGAGGACTTGAGGATGTGACTGAGGTCACTTAATGTGGGTACAAAGCCTTGTCAATAGTGGCTGATATCACCTACCATCAGTCTATCTTCGGAGGAAATACTTGTTCTATCAGACCACCCCCAGTCTTGGGCTCTCTAAGCAGAGGAATCTAACTCCACCCAAGCCTGAGAAGGATAAAATCAATTCAGACTTGGGTTAGGTTTGACCAGGACAAGAAGATTCAATACAATCTCATTATCAGTAATGTCCTTCTAAAGGACAGACTAAATTTATAAAGGGGAGAGAGTTGACAGGGGAACCTCTGAGTCTCCAAGATACTTCATACTAAGATTTAAAATCATTTTTCACAATGGGGATGGTATCTAAACCCCCAAAAGGAAAAAAAAAACACGTCTTTGGGATCTAGACCCCCAAAAGAAAAAGCCCCTGGACTTCTCACATGGTCCATGTCCCAGGCATTTATCTGGGGCACGTGGCCCTTCCAGTTCCTTCTCAGTCATCTCCCAGGCACCCCAGACTACTTGGTCACTCCTAGATCCTTCCCACAGTCTTTCTGCATTGAAGTTTCATCTTGTCCCCCATTAAATTGCTCATATTCCTTAAGAATCTGGCTCACTTGTATTAGCACTGTTTTTGGTTTGGGTTTGTTTGTTTGTTTTTTGCTTTTTGGAGGGGGGGATGGTAGGGCAATTGGGGTTAAGTGACTGACCCAAGGTCACACAGCTAGTTTTGTGTTCAGTGTCTGAGGCCGGATTTGAAGTCAGGACCTCCTGGCTCCAGGACTGGTGCTCTATTCACTGCCCCACCTAGCCGCCCCTGATAGCTAGAATCTCATTTTATGCTCACAAAAACCCTGTGATGAGGATGCTATTCTGCCCATTTTATGGATAAGGAAACTGAGGAAAACAAAAGTTTGAGAAATAGATACATGCATATATTCACATGTGTCAGACTATAAGTTAATGTGAAATTACTATGAAAACAATTAGTTTTACTTTAAAAACTTTTGTACTTAAAATATTTCATATTTTGTACTTTTAAAGCATAAAATGATTTTCTACTAAAAAAGAAAAGCAAGCTCTACATATAAAAATTTTAAGATTCATATTCCTTCTGTTCTACATGGAAATGGAAATGCTTATTTTATTGGTTTAAGTTTAGGGGAAAAAAAGTATGTTCCTATATTTGACCATTCCTGAACACCTTTTTCTATTCTGGATTCCATTATTATTTCCATGTATTTAACCTGGACCTTAAAAATTTCCAAAACACTGATGCAATTCTCTTCCCTGGATTGTTTCTGCTACGGTTTAGGTCTAGGGGTGCTCAAGACCCCAAAATATTAACCTGCTGGGTCCTGCAGAATGAATATGACTCAAGCCTTCTCTCAGCCAAAGTAAAACAAAGTTTGTTAAAAGACTCTCCATATTGGGTAGATTCTTAAGGAGTCTAAGTGATGAAGGTCAGGGTTCCATAAAAATGATGAGGTTAGGGGTTAGGGGTTCTCAGGACCCCCAAATACTAACACACCAGGTCCTGCCCAATGAATTTCACTAAAGTCTTCCCTCAGCCAAAGAAAAGCAAAGTTTATTAAAGATTAGCCATATTGGATAGACTCTTCAGGAGTCTTGGTATCTGTGATGCTTACATTTGGCAAGTGGGCCAGGATCTGACACAGAGTGAGCCTGTGCTAGATAATTCTCTGCACTCTCACACTCATGGAGGCAAGATGGGGTCTTATATAGAGAAAGGTTGTGTGAGGAATCTAGGGGTAATCTAGGGGAGGTGTTTGGGGAGGGTCTTCAGGAGGAGTCAAATGAGGTGGACTCCAGTGATGAGAGATTAAGGATGAGAGGTAGCTGGAGGCTACCTGGAGATGAGACAAAAGAAGGTTTGGGAGGATCAAGGGTGGGAGCTAACTGGACAGAGGAGGGCTAGGCTAGTAACAGAGATTTGGGCCTAGTTATAATGAAAGGCTTATGGCCTCAGGCAAATGCCTCATCAAGTGGGAAGATTCAAGGAGAGTTCAGGGGTTTCCCGGAGCCTGTACCCCATTGTTTCTATAGGATAATTTAGAGCAAAGAACACTGAACTTGAAGTTAGGAAATCGGGATTTGAATCCTTGATTTGATATTTATTATCTGGGTCAGAAGTCACTGAACTAGAGTTAAAAGGGACCTCAGAGTTCATCTGCTTCAACCCTCCTCTCCATTTTGGAGATAACAAAACCATGGCTCAGGGAGGTTAAATGATTTGCTCGAAGTTACACAAGTCTATCATAAGCACTACTAACTCAGTGATTATGAAGAAATCATCTGCTACCTCAGAGTTATCTACCTTGTAAATGAAAGTTTGCAGACGTTTGAAAACTTGAATGCTGATGAGGTGTGGGCTCTGGGAACCCCTCTTGTCCTTGACAATTAAATTGTCCCATTGTCCATCTACTTCCCATCCTTGAGCCTATCAAAATATCCACCCTTGAACTGGCCTAGCCCACCATTGTCTGTAGTCTCCAGGTAGCCTCCAGCAACTTCCCACCCTTAATCACTCATTGGCCTCCTCTGACTTCTCCTGAAGACCCTCCCCAAACTCCTCCTCTAGACCTCCCACAACCTTTGGTATATAAGATCCCATCTTCCCTCCACATGGTGTGAGAGCACCACAAAATTGTCTAGCACAGACTTACTCTATGTCCAATACAAGAGAACTTTTAATAAACTTTATTTTTCTTTGGCTGAGAACACTTGAGTTGAATTCATTTGGCAGGACCTGGCATATTGGTATTTTGGGGTCTCCAGAGCAACCCTAACCCTCTTTACCGGTAACCTCTTCAAACACTATATGTATGTGTGTACGTGTATGTATTACTGTTTTATTTCTATTTTTTTTTCTAGATATATCTTCTACCAACAAAAAATTGGAAAATTTCCACTAACCAGACCGCCCATGACCTTTACTGAATAGCTAAGGATATAGAAAGGAAAGCCATCCATGATACTGGTCTCACAAGGATTATTAGTCAGAGAATTATATTCTCTCCAAGCTTGGCAGGTCAGACAAAAACTGACCTGTCTGAAGAAGTGCCTGAGCAGCAAGAACAAATGTTATTAAGCTGCTGTTTACTGACAACTAAATGATATGTAGGAGGGGTAAGAATTAAATTTGGAGATAAAACCAGGATCTTGACTGAGCTGCAGGGCTAAGAGATGTTAAATGAGAAAAAACAATAGCACTGTCAAGTCCTATTGTTTAAAGCATAAAACTCTTTCCCTAAGTCCTGAAATGAATAGAGTTACATGGTATTGGGTTTGCCCCTAAGATACTTACAAAGGAAAATTGTTTAACAACTTTCTGGTTTGATTCTCATCTGCATTGGGAATTTTGTCTTGTTTTCTTTCTCTTAACCCAAAGAGACACTTGCACCTTGAAAATGACTACAGGAAAAATCCATTATAAAATATTTCACTATTACAATAAAACTGTTTGCTTATACAATGTGTTGCAGTTGAAAAATATCTCCTTACATTTTCTATTGGCATCCTCCAAATAACCTACTGGAAATAAAGTAATGTAAACATTCCTCATCTCCATAGAAATGGGGAAAACAATAGATACTAAATCTTACATACCCTGACAGAAACTTATGGGGAATGGTTCTGATTCACCTTTTTTTCCCCTTTGGATTTTATTGCAGAGGTTGAAAAGGGATATTGGTAAATTACTTAGCTTCAAAGAATATAACAAAGAAATAATTTGTTCCTTAAAGCAAAAAAAAAAGAATATCATTACCCCCATTTTACAGATGAGAAAACTAAAATTCAGAAAGGTCAGAAGTTAAGTGACTTAGCCAAAGCCAAGCCAGTAGACATCCTAACTAGTTGGTGGCAAAGTCAGGACTTAAACCTAGATCTCCTGACTCAAAAATCTCAAAAATCACCAGGCAGTAAAGACAAAACTGGAAGCAATATTACAGATGAGCTAATCTAAACCCGTTGTTTTATTCAGTTTTATTGCTTGCTTGTTTATTTACATATGTATATGCTTTATGTATTGCTTTTCTACTTATATTAGAATCATTTCTCAAATATACTCCCCCCCAGGAATTGAAGCGTAGTGAAAATATTTACTCAGCAGCTACACCTACAAAGTAGCGAAATTCTATCAAGCAGGAGGAACTCTTTCATTATTTGTTCTTTTTGGATGCTCCTTTTTTTCAAGAGCTCAAAGTTTGACCTCCTTTTTGTGATCTTTTAATTTAGGTTGCAGTAGTTTTTGTTTATTTTGTTCTTTTTGTTCTGTTTGTATCACTCTGAGTCAGTTCATACAAATCTTCCTCAGTTTCTCTGAATTCATCAACAATCATTTTTTACTGCACAATGATGTTCCTTTATATTCACATACTACAGTTTGTCCATCAGTTCCCTAACAAGTACACATTTCTTTATGACTACAAATAAGTGTTTATATGAATATTTTGGCATATAGGGGTCCTTTCTGTCTTTGACTTCCTTGGAAAAGAGGTAAAATAACTTGTCTGTGGTAACTCAAGTAAAAATGGCAAAGCCAAGATTTGGATGCCAGTCTCCTGAATACAAATCCAGTACTCCTTATATGGCAAGTCCAAATGTTAATCATTATCATTACAGCCTACTTAGGAAGACAAAATTAACACATTTAAAAAAATAAAACAATGAAGCTAAACATCATTACTTGTATTATAATATGAGGGAGAACAAGGTAGATGAAAGAAGTCAAGGAATGCTACATGGATGAAGAGGGAATTTATATGGGCAGTGAAGACTAAGTGGTGTAAAGCTGAATGAATAGATGAAGGGAAAGGATTAAAAGTGATAAAAATGGAAGGAAGGCATGCCTGGAGAATAGTAAAAGTACCAACCTGAATGCAATGAACCATACATATAAGGAAGCACTGAAAGTTGACTGAGGTCACATTTTATATGGCCTTCAACCATAGAGAGAAGAAGAGAAATTGGAATGAAAGACAGAATCATTGTAGACCCTTGAACTGAGTCAACTGCTGGGAAGTAACACTATAAAAGTCATAGTTTAAGACTATTATTCCAGCAATGGTATGCTGGTTAGATTGGAGGAAGAAAGGATCAAATACACTGATGTCTCTTTCTAACTAGAACAATGAAAACCATATAATTCAAGGATTGGCATGAAATAAAAGAAATATTTTTTTTCCAAAATATCTATTATAATATCAGATGATCAAAATATCTAGAGTGTTTTTCTCTTTTCCTCCTGGATTGTGTGTTTAATATAAAAAAAAACAAAACTAGAAAACAGAACAAATTACCGATAAGGGGAGTGTTATCAGAAAGTCAGTACGATGTAGCATCTTACTTGTGTGACTTTGGACAAGGTGTTATCTTTGAACCTGGTTCCTCACTTATAAAACAAGGAGGTCAGATGAGATAGCCCCTGCAGTCCCCAGACCTCTTGCTGTTATTCAATTGAATGCAACCTCATTCAGGCTTTTATTGGCAAGGATCCTGGAGTGGTTTGCCTTTTCCTTCTCCAGTTCATTTTACAGATGAAAAAACTGAGGCAAACAGGGATGTGACTTGCCCAGGCTCACACAGTTAGTGAATGTCTAAGGTCATGTTTGAACTCAGGTCTTCCTGACTCCGGGCCTGTCAGTCACTGCACCACCTAGTTGCTCTAATGATCTTATAATCCTGTTACAGATATTTAGGGTAGTAGATCTAGAACCAGAAGAGACATCAGAGGGTGCCTAATTCATCTCCCTCATTTTATAGACGTATGAGACTTTTTATAGTCACCTAAACTGTATACCACAATCCCCTCTTCTGTGAAATGGGAGAAAGAAAAACACCTGCCTTAAAGTGTTATTTGTGAAGAACATAGGAGAATATTAAGGAAAATATTTTGCAAAATCATAAGTTGCTACATACATGAGAACTCTTGCTGTTGTAATTGTTATTTTTTAATTCTTATCAGTTTGACTGGAAGGCGTTGATTCCCAAACCAGTTTGAGGAGTATATGTAGCTATAACTATTAAAGATTATTTTCTCCACAAAAGCTTTATTATGGTGTGTAGGTGACCTTGAGTTCTCAAACCACAAGCCCTGGCAAGTCCCATAAAGCTGGCAAGTTGGAAAGGCTTCAAGTGCAGCCCCAGTGATGGACTTTTTTCTATTTTCTGAGAAGCAGCCTAGCTAAATTGGGAGACACATCACCAGAGCTTTAACCACTGAGGAAGAATTTTTTTGGCTGCAGCAACTCATTAAACTATCTACTGAAGCATGGTTGGTGTGAAAAAGATCTCTCTCAGTGTTTAAAGCACCCATACAGATGAAACTCAAAATCAGAGAAAACCTAGAAGCAATAAGAATGTTGCCTTAGCAGTCAATATATCCTCTAAGCAGTCTTTATACTGACTGCCCATAATGTCTTCATTTTTATACTAGTATTTATAAAATCTATATTTACCACCAAAGTTTGTACCACCTTTCAAAATCTTCAAGGATATGAGAAACAATCATTTAAAAAGTTGATGTTGAGTAGCTGACCTCTATCTAATAGACTGAGTTACATTAGATTTTTTTTTACATGTAGTTCTGATATGGAAGGATATCATTCTGCCTATAGATGGGTCATATCTGTGTAACAATGAGATGTGTCATAACATTGTTTTGCAGTAGCTAAAATTAGTTCATTACCCCAATGGTATGCATAAGAAAAGAGTAGTGAAGAAGAATGAAGCCAACTGATTTATTCAAACTCATACAGTGAATTTTATTTTGTATAGCTGGCTTTGTATTTGTAAAACACTTGTGACTGTAGCCAATTTGTTAACAATCTTCTTTAACATTGATTAGAGAACATTTCTCAATCTCTTCCTATGAACTACCTGTTGTGCTAACCACTGGGGATATAAAGGGATAAAATAAACTGCCTCTGCTCTTAAGGAGCTCAACTACTAATGAAGGAGAGAACACATATAAGAAAGGTGAGCCATGAAACAGATTGAAAGACTCAGTGGTCTTAAAAGTGTAGCTACAGATCAAATAGCAAGACCCAGTAGTTTTTAGGGTGAAGCAAAACGACAGATGGCCAGGGTCCTATACGGCTCTGTTCTGTAGCAGAGGATAAGACTGGTAGCAAATTTACAAACCTTTTCAAGGAGTGATACTTATAAAGGTAAAATACAAATCAAATACATACCAATACAAACCAAAATTTAAAATTGCATATAAATTATACTTGATGATGAGTGATCCTCAGCACACCTCCTAAACAAAGCAAAGATAGAAATGCCAGATATATGCCACAATATAGGTGGAAGTACTTTTTCTGGTAGCAAAAACTTAAAATGAAATTACTGAAAACACTAAGCTATAAATGCCAACTATGCCAATGAATTTGTAACCTCATTAATATGTGGATTCTTTCAAATGAGGTATGTGTCCATCCAATATGATTGCCCATCCTATGGGCTTGTTCATCTTCTTCTAAAATTCAGTTTTGGGGTCAACAACTTGCTGGGTTTCACCCATCCTATCTGAAATGTTGGGGCTCATCTTGGGGATCATTTGAGGAAATGAATAAAGCACATCCCCTATCAAGGGAGAAAGGGGCAGAGAGAAATCAAGAAAACTTTGTAGAAAAAAAAAGTTGGGGGTTTTATGCAAGTTTTAACAAAGTCTCAATGAAAATAGATGATAGTTAATTCATTGTATTAACTACACTCCTGACTTAACCAGTCTTTCTCTACAAAGTCCAAGAAACCACTTCATACTGGACTCTCACTCCAGCCCTAATCTTCAAATATTAGAATCACTCTCTGCTTGGGCAGCCTCTCCCTCTGATTGGCTTGTTTCTAGAACCTCCAATTTTAAGAAGTCCCAGACTAGTACATATACCCTTTGATCCAACAATACCACTGCTAGGTCTGAATCCCAAAGAGATCATTAAAGAGGGTAAAGTAGCCACATGTACAAAAATATTTAAAGCAGTTCTTTTTGTAGTGGCCAAGAATTAGAAATTGAGGGGATACCATCAATTGGGGAATGACTGAACAAATTGTAATATATGAATAATGGAATACTATTGTTCTATATGAAATGGTGAGCAAGTGGGCTTCAGAAAAACCTGGAAAGACTTGCATGAACTGATGGTGAATGAAGTGAGCAGAACCAGGAGAACACTGCACACAGTAACAGCAACATTGTGTCCTGACTGAATTTGTTAAATTTAGCTCTTCAGAGCAATGCAATGATCTAAGGCAATTCCAAAAAACATTGATAGAGGGGTGGCTACATTGCACAGTGAATAGAGCACCAGCCCTGGAGTCAAGAGTACCTGAGTTCAAATCCAGCCTTAGACACTTAACACTTACTAGCTGTGTGACCTAGGGCAAGTCACTTAACCCCAATTACCCCTCCAAAAAAAAAAGCAAACAAAAAACAATGATAGAAAATACTATCCATATCCGGAGAAAGAATTATGGAGTCTGAAGACAGATCAAAGCATATGATTTTTTTCCTTTTTTTCTGATTCTTCTTTACAAACATTACTAATGTGGAAATATGTTTAATATGACCATATAGCAATAGCCTATATCAGATTTCATGCCATCTTGGGGAGGTGAAGGAGGGAAGGAAAATTTAGAACTCAAAATCCTATAAAAGCAAATGTTAAAATCTAAATATACATGTATTTTTTTTTTAAGTTTCAGACCAGCCATGTCTTCATTCCTATCCAGGCTTGAATCATAACTCCTAATGACAGGGTATGGGCCTGGAAACTCCCACACCTCCCATCACACCCCCAACTTCCCCTGAACTTTCCCACATGGACAAGTCTCTTGAGTTCATCTGAGGCATCAACTCATTCCAGTAATCATTTTAACTGCCCTTTCCATTGTGGCCTTCATTATCTGCAGTTGGTCCCATCTGTAGCAGCAAGCACACTAGCACACCCAGGATAGCTGCTAGCACAGGTTCTTTGATCTGCTTTTCTAAAGGAAAGCAACTCAAAAAGGGTTAACAATCTTACTTTATTCATATACCATTTACCTAGTTCAGGGGGGAAAGTCAGCACCTGGAACTTCAGAGAATACAAACAGAAGTTGTGAGCAGACAAAAAATACAGACAGAGAGCAGGTGGAGCCAAGATGGTGGAGTAAAGGCAGGAACTTGCTGGAGCTCCTCCTCCAACAACCTCCAATACCTATAAAAAAATGACTCTACACAAACTTTAGAGCTACAGAACCCACAAAGCGACAGAGAGAAACAAATCTCCCGCTAAAGGCAACTTGGCCGGCTGGCGGGAATAGTCTATTGGGCTATGCTGGGAGCCAAACACAGGCCCAGGTAAGCCACAGGCCGAGACTCCTGGCCCAGACTGGCCCACGCAGACTTTAGGAGAGTAAATCACCAGCAGCTATGGTGGTTTCCAGACTTCTCAACCCATAAATGCCAAAGAGAAAGTAAAAGGTCAGTAGGGAATTCTGTTGGAAATAGGTGAGAGAAAAGTGTAGTCTGGCCCCTGTCCCTGGAGCAGTGGAGGTAAGGGCAGCTGCAACTGCTGCTGCATGGCTGCCTCCACAGCTCCTGGCCTTCACATCATAGGAGGACCAAGCAACCATTCAGAGGGCAATCTCTTACTTTGACCTTCTTAAATCTTGGGAGATGGTTCTAGGGTAGAGAATGCTAGTGTGCCACAGCTTATGGTGGCTGTAGAGAGGGCACCCCCTTCATAGTTCTGACAACTGTGAAAACCCCAGCAATTTGGGAGACACAGCTCTCTCCACTGTGGAAGAAGAGTGCTACCTTGGCAAAGAGCTCAAAAGTCAAGTAACTAGCTGGCAAGATGAGCAAACAGAGGAAGCACAATCAGACAATACAATCTCTTTTTGAAGACAAAATGCATCAAAACATGGGACCAGAAGAAGACAAGAAAGTCAAAACTCCTCCATCAAAAGCTTCCTAGAAAAATATGAATTGGTTACAGGCCAGTGAGGAGTTAAAAAAGGATTTTGAAAATCAAGTAAGAGAAGTGGAGGGAAAAAAGGGAAGTGAAATGAGAATGATGCAAGAAAATCATGAAAAGTGAGTCACCAGCCTGACTGAAGAAAATAACACCTTAAAAAAATAGACTAACTCAAGTGGCAAAAGAGGCCCAAAAAACCAGTGAGGAGAAGAATGCCTTTAAAAGTCAAATTGCCCAGATGGAAAAGGAATTTCAAAAACTCATGGGAGAGACAATTCCTTCAAAATTAGACTGGAGTAAATGGAAGCTAATGACTATGAGAAATCAAGATACTATAAAACAGATCTAAACAAATGGAAAAATAGGAAGCAATGTGAAATATCTCACTGGAAAAACCACTGACCTGGAAAATGTATACAGGTGAGATAATTTAAAAATTATTGAACTACCTGAAGGTCATGATAAAAAAAAGAATCTAAAGGGTGTCTAGGTGGCACAGTGAATAGAGCACCGGCCTAGGAGTCAAAAGGAGCTGAATTCAAATCTGGCCTCAGACACTTGACATACTAGCCATGTGACCTTGGGCAAGTCACTTAACCCCAATTGCCCTGCCTTCCTCCTCCCAAAAAGAAAAAAAAAAAAGAACCTAGAAATCATCCTCCCAAGAAATTCTCAAGGAAATTGCCTTGATATTCTAGAACCAGAGGGCAAAATAGAAATTAAAGAATTCACTAACCGTCTCTTGAAAAAGATCCCCAAAAGAAAACTCCTAGGAATATTATAACAAAATTCCAGAATTCCCAGGTCAAGGAGAAAATATTACAAGCAGCCAGGAAAAAACAATTTGAGTATTATGGAAACACAATCAAGATAATACAAGATCTAGCAGCTTCTACATTAAGGGATCAAAGGGCTCAGAATAAGACATTACAGAGTTCAAAGGAGATAGGAATAAATCCAAGAATCACCTACCCAGCAAAACTGAGTATAATGCTACAGAGGAAAATATGGTCATTCAATGAAATAGAGGACTTTCAAGCATTCTTGATGAAAAAACCAGAGCTAAACAGAAAATTTGACTTTCAAGTACAAGAAACAACAGAAGCATGAGAAGGTAAACAGGAATAAGAAATCATAAGGAACTTATTAAAGTTGAACTATTTACATTCCTATTTGGAAAACCAATAATTGTTAACTCATAAGACTTTTCTCAGTATGATAGTTGAAGGAAATATATACGTAAATATATGTATGCATACATACACATGTATGTATAGGAGGGTGTGTGTATAAATACATCTCTGTGTGTGTATGTGTGTACATGTATAGACAGAGGGCACATGATCAACTGAATAGGAAGGAATGATATCTAAAAAATAAAATTAAGAGGTGAGAAAGGAATATAATGAGAGAAAGAGAAAGAGAGAGATCGAATAGGGTAAATTATCTCATAAAAAAAGAGACAAGAAAAAACTGTTACAATGGAGGGGAAGAACAGGAAGGTGAAAGGGAATGGGTCAATCATACTTTCCTTGAATTTTGTTTAAGGAGGGAATAACATACATAATCAATTGGGTATCTTACTCCACAGGAAAGTAGGGGGGAAGGGGATAAGAGGCAGGGGGATGATAGAAGGGAGGGCAGACTGAGGGAGAGGGTAGTTAGAAGCACAAAGGCTTGAAAAGTGACAGGATCAAAGCAGAAAATAGAATAAGTGGGGGGCAGGACAGTATGGAGGGAAATATAGTTAGTCTTTCACAATATATCTACTATGGAAACATTTTGTGTAACTCCACATGTACAATCTATATTGAATTGTTTATCTTCCCAGTGGGGCTGGGTAAAAAAGGAAGAAGGGAAAGAATCTGGAAACCAAAATTTTAAAACAGATGTTAAAAACAAATTTTAAAAATTGCTTTTTTACATGCAACTGAGAAATAAGATATATAGACACTGGGGCATAGAAATCCATCTTGCCCTACTAGAAAGTTAGAGGGGTAATGGGGGAAGATATAAGAGAGAGCAGATTGGAAGCAGGGGTATTCAGTAGGTGTGCTATTTTGGGGTGGGGAGAGGGGAAAGACAGCAAGAAAATTTGTAACTTAAAATCTTGTGGAAATGAATATTGAAAACTAAAATTAAACAAATAAAAACAAAGAAATGCTTCCATGGATGAAGAGAAGCTGAGTCAGAATTAAAAATGCATACAAACGGTCAGAGCAAGTGAGGATGACAGCTTTGAACTGCTGAGTAATGAAAAAAGCTGGTTAATTCCTCCAACATGGCTAATGTTAGTTCTATTTCTTTTTTTACTTTTCTTTCCTGATCTTACAGTTAATGAACATTACTAGAAGGAAGTGGTCAAGTAACCAGTGAGATCAGGAGAACCATCAGAGTCGATAGAGAGTTCACACTGGCAACTAAAATTTGTAGCAGATTCTGCAGAAGCAGTAGTAGTTATGACAGGAAATAGCTGAAGAAGGAGGTGGAAATAAACTGGGGTAGAAATCCTTCTTGCCTACTAGAAATTTAGGGGGATATGGGGGAGGAAAAAAGAGAAAACAGATTGGGGCAGGGATATTCAGTAGGCTCACTATTTTGAGGTAGAGGATAGGGTAAAGATGGGGAGAAAATTTGTAACTCAAAATCTTGTGGAAATGAATGTTGAAAACTAAAATAAATTATGAAAATTGAAAAATAAAAAAAGAATAAAAAACATATTGGTTAAAAAATTCCTTAAGGGATGGCTAGGTGACATGGTGGCCCTGGAGTCAGGAGGACCTGAGTTCAAATTCAGCCTCAGACACTCAACACAAACACAAAACTAGCCATGTGACCTTTGGCAAGTCACTTAACCCCAATTTCCCTACCCTCCTCCCTCCAAAATAACAAACAAACAAAAAGAAAGAAATACCTTAGCAAACTCTGAATTTCAATCAAATAACAAGGATTTGAAGGCCTACTAATATTTATTGAGTGTTGAAAAATAAAGGGTTATCTAAATGAAAGGCCAAAAAAAAGATGAGCAAAAACAACAACAACAAAAAGAATCAGACCATAGAAAGTTGCTATGGTGACAGAGAAGATCAAGAAACAAACTCAGAGGAGGACAATAATGTCAAAACACCTATGGACAAAACCCCAAAGAAAAGAGGGAAGTGGTCTCAAGCATAGAAATAACTCACAGAAGAGTTCAAAAGGGAGCTTAAAAAATCATATGAGAGAGGTAAAAGAAGAACTTGGAAAAGAAATGAGAGTGATGCAAGAGAATTATAAAAAAGTCAACAGCTTAGAAAAAGAAAAAAAAGTGCTTAAAAAGTATAATTGGCCAAATGAAAAGGAGATACAATAATTCACAGAAGAAAAAAAGTTCATTAGAAAGTAAAAATGGACAAATAGAAAAGGAAGTCCAAAAGCTAACTGAGGAAAACAGTGCCTTAAAAGTTAGAATTGGGCAAGTGGAAGCTAATGACTCCATAAGAAATAAAAAATCAATCAAACCAATTCAAAAGAATGAAAAAAAATAAAAGAAAATGTAAATACCTCATTGGAGAAACTGACCTGGTAAATAGATCAAGGAGAGATAATGTCAGAATCATTGGACTACCTGAAATCTATAGTCAAAAAGAGGACATAGACAGTATCTTTCAAGGAATTATCAAGGAAACCTGCTCTGGTATCCTGGAACCATAGGGCAAAATAATTATTGAAAGATTTCACTGGTCTCTTCAGGAAAGAAATCTCAAAATAAAAATTCCAAGGAACATTGTATCCAAATTTTGGAACTATTAGGGTCAAGGAAAGAATACTGCAAATGACCAGAAAAACAATTCAAATAACAGGGAGGTACAATAAGGATTACCCAGGACTCAGCAGCTGCAACATTAAAGGATCAGAGGTCATGGAACATAATATTGCAGAAGGCTATACAGCTAGGACTATAACCAAGAAACCCCTACCTGATGAAAGTAAGAATAATATTTCAAGCAGGGAAATAGCTATTCAATCAAATAAAAGGATTTCAAGCTTTCATAAGGAAAAGGCTGGAATTGAACAAAAAATTGAATCTCCAACATCAAGACCCAAGTAAAGTCTAAAAAAGTAAAAGGGAAAAGAAAACATAAGAGATTCAATGGAGCTGAACTTATTTATATCTCTATATAGGAAAACAATACTTGTAACTCTTAAAAACTTCCACCAGTAATAGTATAGCTAGAAGGAATATATAGATAGATGGCATGTATGGGTGTAAGGTGAATTTCAGGTAATGACAGACACAAAAATAGTTAAAGAATGAGAAAGAGGAATACACTGGGTGCAGAAGCAAGGGAGAGGTAGAATGGGGTAGATTATTTCACATCAAGAGGTGCAAAAAAACTATTATAGTGGAAGGGAAGATGGGAGGATGGGCAGTGTGCAACACTTGAACCTTACTCTCATCAGGGTCAGATCAAAGAGGGAATAACATACACAATCAGTTGGATACAGAAATCTCTCTTACCTGACAGAAAAGTAGGGGAGGCAATTAAGTAAAGGGGGGTATGGAACTGACAGAAGGGAAGGCAGATTAGGGGAAGAGGTAGACAGTGGCAAAACACTCGTGAGGAAAGGGAGAAAGGAGAGAGAGGACAAACAGGAGGAAAAACAGGATGGAAGGAAATACACAGTTAGAAATCTTAATTGTGAATGGGATGAACTTTCACAAAAAAAAAACAGAAGTGAATAACAGAATGGATTGAAAACCAGAATTCTACAAAATGTTGTTTATAAGAAACACTTAAAGCAGAGAGACACAAAGAGAGTGAGGGTAAGGGACTGGAGTAAAAAAAAAAAACAGAGGTAGCAATCTTGTTCTCAGAAAAAAAGCAAAAGTAAAAATAGACCTAATTAAAAGAGATAAGAAAGGAAACTGCATCTTACTAAGAGGTGCCATAGACAATGACTATCAAAACTAAACATATATGCACCTAATGATATTGTATCCAATTGTTTTTATAATTATCTACTTCATTAGCCAACATATATCTAAATTACAATATTAATTTTTGTCTTTCAGTCATGGTATATGTTCTCTGAATGGAAATATAATCTGCATTATAACTATAATTAAAATGTTCTTTATAGAAAATACTTAATTCAAAATTCACAAAAATATCACCCCTGTTTTAAAGATTACCTAGCTACAAACGTGTAAGAAAATTTTTAAACTGTATTTCAATTATCTTAAATGTAACCACTTGGAATCACTATTATTAATTCTGCCTTCTTACACTTTATACTGATGCAATTTAATCACTTATTGGAGGTTTGTCTTCAATTTTCTGTTGTTCTATATTTTAAAAACAGCTTTAGAGTTTATAGCTCTAGACATTCACGTGCCCTATTATATGGGAAGGAAGAAGCAATTCTACTATTCCTTATCATTGATTCCTTGTCACAGAAAAACCATTGCTATCACCAAAGCACCAGGTCAACATCATCTTGCCAAGAATTGCAAATGTGTCTGTGCTTGTAGGTTATGGGATTCACACATTAAGAACATTTTAAGTTGATCTACAAACTTTTTATATTTTATGAGAAAGAATATCAGATACAGATACAAAAAGATTGAGACTAGTGGAGATGCCACCAGTGTACAGACTGAGTTGTGCTTAGCTAGAGGGCCATTTCCCTCATATATCAACAATTGAAAGATCTTCTAACTGTCTTGTCATAGAGGGGCTGAACTGGGTGCCAGTTGCATACCATATGTTTTGAAGGGCTTTCACCAGCATAAGTGAAATAAAGGCTGTAAAACATTGCCATCTGTTCAGGACTCACACAGATATACTCTTGTAAGACAATCCAGGTCACACATTCCAAGAGAGGAGGAGTGTTCAGTGAGCCCCTATAAGTATAAAATTCCAAGGATTCAGGAAGAAGACAAGTCAGGTCAAAGCCAGTGAAGGTTGAATCTTCACCCTTTGTTTTAATTCATAACATCAATGACTTTTTTGAAGTTCTGATTTAGCAGTTCCCATCTATTAAAAAGACCCCAACAACAGCTAGTCCATCATCCTTGGTCACAGCAACCTTGAAACTATCATGCTTTGTATTCCAATGAACCAAGTGAGGCTCAGCTGCATATTGCTTTCCATCCAAAATGTGCTTAGAGCCCTGGATTCCACTGGAGCCCTAGTGAAAATGAAACTGAATCAAGCTGCAGTTCCCAATCAGGGGTCCTCCACTTAACACTGATCTATCAGTGGAATCATCAAACTCAGTGTCAAAAGAGTGACCATTGCTGACAATCCTCTTCGCAGTAGAAGAGTCAGAGGAGAACTTCAAAGGTTTCAGAGCATCATCATACTGTGTTTTAGAGCACTCAATTTCCACAGGAGACTATCATTTTCCATGGGAAATAGGAAAGGTCTTATGCCAGCATTCCTACCTGTTCAATCCTGGCTCATATCCCCAGTGATGTTGGGACATGGTCTTGCAATCTGTTTAGGGTTTAGTAATCAGCTCTTGGGTTGCACCTCTGCACTGGTTACAGCAAGCCCATTGCATCCAGATTCTTAAAGGAGAAGTTAAGTAGGGCTGGCTAGGTGGCACAGTGAAAAGAGCACCAACCCTGGAGTCAGGAGGACCTGAGTTCAAATCCAGCCTCAGTCACTTGAGACAAAAATCTAGCTGTGTGACCTTGGGAAAGTCACTTAACACTAATTGCCCTCCAAATAAAATAAAATAAAAAGTTAAGTGAGTTACAGATTCATCACCAAACAAGAGATAGAGAGTATTACAAAATATAAAATAGATGATTTTCATTATATTAAATGAGAAAGCTTTTGCACAAACAAAACCAAAGCACCAATATTAAAGGGAAATCCGAAAACTGGGAAACAATCTTTATAGCAACTGTCTCTGATAGAGGCATCATTTATCAAATATATAGAGAACTGACTCAAATTTATAAGAATATAAGCCATTCCCCAATTAATAAGAGGTGAAAGGATATGGAGAGGAAGTTTTCAGATGAATAAATCAAAACTGTCTATAGGTATATGAAGAAGTCTCTAAATCATTTTTGATTAGAGAAATGTAAATTAAAACAACTCTGAGGTATGACATCACAGCAATCAGATGGGTCAATATAACAAAAAAAGGAAAATGGTAAATATTGGAGAGGATATGGGAAAATTGGGACACTAACACATCGTTGGTAGAGTTGTGAAGTTCTGGAGAGCAATTTGGAACTATGCCCAAAGGGCAATCAAACCGTGCATACTCTTTGATCCAGCAATACCACTACTAGGTCTGTATCCCAAAGAGATCATAAAAAAGGGAAAAGGACTTACTTGTGCAAAAATCTTTATAGCAGCCCTTTTTATGGTGGGAAAATATTGGAAATTGGTGGGATGCCCATCAATTGGTGAATGGCTGAACAAGCTATGGTATATGAACATAATGGAATGCTACTGTGTAATAAGAAATGATAAGCAGGCAGATTTCAGAAAATCCTAGAAAGACTTATATGAACTGATAAAAGAAAGTGAAATGAGCAGAGCCAGGAAAACATTGCACAATGTACCAGCAACAATGTGTGATGATCAACTATGATAGGCTCAGCTCTTCTCATTAACACAAAGATCCAAGACAAGTTAAAAGGACTCAAGAAGGAAAATACTATCCACATCCAGATAAAGAACTAATAGACTCTGAATGCAGATCAGAAGATATTTTTTCATTTATTTTATTATTTTTCATGTTTTTTTTTCTCCTTTTGATCTGCTTCTTCATTTCCAACTGTGATTTATATGGAAATATGCTTTACATGATAGCACATGAATAACTGTTAGCAAATTGTCTACCTTTTTAGGAAGGGGAAGGGGAAGAAGGAGGAACAAAAATTTAGAACTCAAAATCTTGTAAAAATGAAAGCTAAAGAATGTCTTGACATGGAATTGGGGTAAAATACTACTTTTTTTTAAAAAGAAGGATGAACAATTTAAAAAAATAGCCCTTAGCTTTGACATATTAGTTTATGCTTCTTTATTCACATATGACATTATGTCTGTAGTTTTTTAGACTTCATTTAGAGGTTTCTGTAAAAGAAGTCAACGAAGGGCAGGGGGCCTCATCATTTTTTTTACACTAGCTAGGCTGCTTGAATAGAAAGAAAATGAAATATTGAACTCTTGGGCGTATTTGGATTTGCTTTTTAAATTGCTAAATGCCATCCTGGGAATTATGCCTAAAATGATAATGAGTCACATTTATGCAGCACCTTTCATCCAGAAGGATCATACTTCACTTATTTTTTAAATGCAGTCACCTCAATGATGAAATGGAGTGACTGTTTTAGTACTAAAAATTTTTCAGTGTCATGATTATACAAAGGAACTGGAAACTGAAGCAGAACTAAAATATTAAAGGAATAAAAAATTCAGGATATATTATATTAAAATGTCTATGATAAAGCCTACCTTGTAATTCTATTTTTCAGATGATGCAAGCATCATTTTGGAACTATAAAGTTTCCCATAAGCCCAATCCTGTGGTGAATAACAAATTCCAAAAAAGTTCTACTTCATCAATGACCAATACCTGTCAAATTACAAAAGACTGGATAAATAAATTGGAACTATTTTACTTCCTTTGGGGAATCATCTAAACATAAGGATATATCCTTTCGTGAACTGCAGGAGAGAGATTAGCTTATTTCCTCAGACAAAACCTGGTACACAAATGGGTGACTGGTGCTGTCCGTGGTGCTAACACTCAAGTGTGTTGGTTAATAACAGCTTATGACAGTTAATTTGCTTCAACAAACATCTATTAAAGGTTGGCAACAAACAAGATATTGTCCCTGCATGTATGAGAAAAAGTCAATGCCCTCACCCTCAAGAAGGCTGTAATCTACTGGGATAGATACAATTTATACAAAGTTAAGTGTAATACAGTGTGGAATAAAATAAAGGAAAAGGAGAGATCCAGCAAAATATTCTAGGAAAAATTGAGCAAAGGGATAATATTTCATCTGTGAGTAGCTCTGAGAATAAAAGAAGCCATCATGGATGAGGAGGTACATGAGCTGAAATTTAAAAGTGAAAGATTTCATGAATGCCCTTTAGGCTTGGAAGATCGCTTGGAAGATTGCATAGATAATTTTTATGATTTTATTTTTTTATATTTACAAAGCAAACATATAAAAGTGAAACAATCTCTAAAAAAGGCTTACTTTCTAATGGTAAAGGTGGCACATTTATGAGAAGGCTGGGGAATGTCTGGAGAATGAGCATGTACTAGGGCATAAAAACCTCAGAATCCAATGCAGAAAGGAAGAAATATTAAATGCATTCTTTTCAGATTATGATGTTATAAAAATTACATGTAATAAAGGACCATGGAAAGACAGACTAAAAATTAATTGAAACTAAAATAATCTAATCCTAAAGAATGAGTTGGTCAAACATCAAATCAAAGAAACAATCAATAAGTTCATCAGAAAGAATGACAATAATGAGACAACATGCAAAACTTATGGAATGCAATCAAAATTTATTAGATGAAGTTCTTAGAAGAAGTTTTATATCTCTAGATGCTTATATGAATAAAATGGAGAAAGAAGAGATCAATGAATTAGGCATGCAACCAAAAAAGTTAAAAAAAAACATAAAAAACTCCCAATTAAATACCAAATTAGAAATTCTGGACACCAAAGGAGAGATTAATAAAATTAAAATTAAGAAGTCTATTGAACTAATAAATAAAACTAAAGGCTGGCTTTATGAAAAACAATAAAATATGGAAACATTTGGCTAATTTGGTTTAAAAAAAGAAAACCAAATATAGTTTTAAAAATGAAAATGGTGAATCACCACCAATGAAGAGGAAATTAAAACAATAATTAGGAACTATTTTGCTCAACTGTATGACAATAAATCTGACAATCTAAATGAAATGGATGAATATTTACAAAAATATAAATTACCTAGATTATTATCCAGAAGAGGAAACAAAATATTTAAATAATCTCATTTCAGAGAAAGAAATTAAACAAGCCATCAATGAACTCCCTAAGAAAAATTCTCTAGAGCCAGATGTATTTACAAATGAATTCTACCAAATATTTAAAGAACAATTAATTCCAATATTATATACATTATTAAGGGGGGGGGGAGAGGCAAAGAAAGAGTACTACCAGATTCTAGTTGTGATACAAACATGGTGCTGATATCTAAACCAGGAAGAGCCAAAGCAAAGAAACAAAATTATGGACCAATTCACTTAATGACTAGTGATTCAAAAATTTAAAATAAAATATTAGCAAAGAGACTAAAGAAATTTATCATGAGGATAATACACTATGACCAGGTAGAATTTATATCAGGAATGTGCAGCTGGTTTAATGTTAGGAAACTATCAACACATTAGCCATATCAATAACAAAATTAACAACAATCATATGATTATATCAATAGATGCAGAAAAAGCTCTTGACAAAATACAACAACCAGCTGTGTTAAAAAAAAAAAAGAGAGAGAGCATAGGAATAAATGTAGTTTTTTTTTAAAATAATAAGTAGCATCTATCTAAGAACATCAGCAAGAATTTTATGAAATGGGAATAAGATAGAAGCATTTCCCATAAGATCAGGGGTGACACAAGGATGTTCATTACATTATCACCACTGTTACTCAATATTGTACTAGAAATCTTAGCTTTAACAATAAGAGAAGAAAAAGAAATTGAAGGGATTAGAATAGGCAATGAAGAAAGAAAATTATCATTCTTTGCAGATGATATGATGGTATACTTAGAGAATAAACTAAAAGTTTACTTGAAATAATTAACACTTTAAGCAAAGTTGCACAATATAATATAAACCCACATAAATCATTGGTATTTCTATAAATTACTAACAAAGTAAAGCAGCAAGATATTGAAAGAGAAATTTAATTTATAATAATTGTAGACAATATAAATTTTTTGTGAGTCTACCTGTCAAGACAAATCCAGGAACTATATATAAACACAATTACAAAATACTTTTCACACAAAAAAGAAAGTCAAATCTAAATAATTCTAATTACAATTCTAAAAATATAATTCTAATAATAAATCTAAATAATAAAATAGGTAGACTAACCAAACATAAAATATTATAATATAAGCACATAACAAAACATAACATAGCATAATAAAATTGCTTATTCTGCCTAAATTTATATATTTTTAAGTGCCATACTCAACCAAAGTACCAAAAAATTATTTCATAGAATTAGAAAAAAATAATAACAAAATTCATCTGGAAGAACAAAAGGTCCAGAACAGGGGTGAATAACCTGCAATCTTGAGGCCACATGTGGCCTTCTAGGTCCTTGGGCACAGTCTTTGGACTAGTCCGAGTTTTACAAAACAAATCCTTTTATTACAGGAATTTGTTCTTTGAAGTTTGGATTCAGTCAAATGGCCACACATGAGGACCTAGAGGGCCACATATGGCCTCAAGGCCATAGGTTCCCCATTCTTTGTTCAGAGTATCAAGGAAATTAATGAAAAGAAGTACAATGACTAGATGGCCTAGGCATATCAGATCTAAAATTATATTATACAGTAGCCATCATCAAAACCACTTGGTACTGGCTAAGAAACAGAGTGGTGAATTAGTGAAATAGGTTAGGTACACAAGACAAAGTAGTCAATGTTTGATAAACCCAAAGACTCTAGCTTCTGGGCTAAGAATTCAATATTTGACAAAAACTGCTGGGAAACTGTAAAACAGTATGGTAGATATTAGGCATAGTCCAACATATTACACCATATTCCAAGATAAGGTTAAAATGGGTACATGATTTAAACATAAGCAAATTAGGAAAGGAAGTAATTGTTTATCGGTCATATCTATGGAGAAAAGAAAAATTTATGAGCAAACAAAAAAGATAGAGAACATTATAAAAAGCAAAATGGATAATTTTGATTACATTCAATTAAAAAGCATTTGCACAAATAAAGCCAATGGAACCAAGATTAGAAGGAAAGCAGAAAGTGGGGAAACAATTTTTATAGCCAGTGTCTCTGATAAAGGTCTAATTTCTAAAATTTATAGAGAACTGAGTCAAATTTATAAGAATATAATCATTCCCCAAATGATAAATGGTCACATTATGAGCATTCAGTTTTTAGATGAAGAAATTAAAGCTATACATAATCATATAAAAATGCTCTAAACCATTATTAATTATCAAAATGCAAATTAAAACAACTCAGAGGTACCACATCATACCTATCAGATTGGCTAATATGACAAAACAGTAAAATGATAAATGCTGGAGAAGATGTGGGAAAAATGGAACAATAACACATCATTGGTTGTGAACTGATCTAACCATACTGGAGAGCAATTTGGTACTATCCCTAAAGGACAATCAAACTGTGCATACCCTTTGATCCAACAATACCACTACTAGGTCTATATCCCAAAGAGATTATAAAAAAAGGGGGAAAAGCACCCACATATACAAAAAATATTCATAGTAGCTCTTTTTGTGGTAGCCAAGAATTGGAAATTAAGGGGATGCCCATCAATTGGGGAATGTCTGAACAAGTTGTGGTGTGTGAATATAATGAATTACTATTGTTTCAAAAGAAATAGTGAGTAGGTGGATTTCAGAAAAGCCTGAAAGACTTGCATGAACTGATGCTGAGTGAAGTGAGCAGAACCAGGAGAACATTGTACACAGTAACAAGAGATGACCAACTTTTTTAGACTCAGCTCTTCTGACCAATGCAATGATCTAAGATAATTCCAAAATACTCATGATGAAAAATGCTATCTACATCCAGAGAAAGAACTATGGACTCTGAATGTAGATCAAAGCATACTATTTCTCTTTTTTGTTTGTTTTGTTTGGTTTTCTCTCTCATGGTTTTTTTTTTTCCCTTTTGTTCTGATTCTTCTTTTGCAGCATGACTAATGTGTAAATATGTTCAATACAATTGTATCTTAATAGCCTATATGAGATTGCATACCATTTTGGAGAAGGGGAGAGAAGGGGGGGGGAATTTAGGACTCAAAACTTATAAAAGTGATTGCTGAAAACTAAAAATTAATTTAAAAATGAATTAAAAAGAGTATCACTTGGAAGTATTATGGAAAGACATACACTGGAATCTCTTGCAATGCATAACAAATAAGGAGGTATGATGAAGCAGAATAAATAGCATCAAATAAATGTATGATTGAAAAGCATGGACTGATAGTGGTAGTGAGAGAAAACTGGTGTTCAATTCTTCTTACCTTCATGAAATCAGAAATAAAGGAAGATCTCAAGGCTTTTTTTAAAAATATGGAGAGACACAATATCTGCATAATTTAATCATTTTATTGATATGCCAGCATTCTTAATAAATGCCCAGTGGCACTCTTGAATACAAAGGACCTGAAGGTGGTGGGCTCCTGGATTATATACCCTTGGAAGAGGGGTGTTCCCAAAGGTGGAAATCAACTCTGATTGGTTAACATTTAATGAGAGAATTAATATTATAATGATGGACTGAACCTATTCTTAATAAATTTTGAATTGTCATTTAATTCTAAATTACTCTCAGCCTTGGGCAATCTGTTCAAATAATTTCTCTCCCACTCAAGACTAAGCAGAAGAGAGTTTCACCTTAGATTAGTTGGGTGGAGTAGCAATACCAAGAATGAGGAAAATGTTAATCCTGTCTTCCATCAACCCCTTCCTTGAAACACTTGGACAAGTGTGGCAGCAAGCACCCCAGCATCCCCAGGGTGTCTGCCAATACAGGTTCTTGGATCTGCTTTGTTAAAGGAAAGCAACTCAAAATGGATTAACAAGCTTACTTTAATCAGTCAAATATGTATCGTTTACCTAGTTCGGGGGGAAAAGGTCAGCACCCTGAACTTCAAAGTATACAGGCAGAATTATCAAGAGAGAAACAGATCAAGTAGACAGCTTTCCAAACTGTCCAACCATTACATCCATACCAAATCAACATCTGGGTTTCAACATCTGGGTTTTTCAAAGCCGGGGGGCTCTGGACAATGGCTTCCCAAAACCCATATCAAATCACAGAACACTTCTCAAAGTGAGCCCCAAAACAAAGCTACACATCAAGGCTTATATAGCCTTCTCCTGGCTCAGAGAATGTAACAACCTTATTGACTCACTGGCCAATGAAGAAGTATCTACTGAAAAACAAGCCTCCCACCCCAGGCTCCAGGTGCACTTTAGCCTAGGGGCAGGGAAGACCTTCAAAATTTACATTCCCATTACAACAAGGTAATCAGATAGGGAAAAAAGTTGGGTTGTCCCAAATTTTAACAATTGACTATCAATATGAGAGAGAAATAATCATTTCTCTCAGTCCCCAACACATTGAGTAGATCCCTGTGATGAATATGTGTGAGAACATAGGGACCAGACTCACATAGGTTAGGCAGGCATGGTTGGGATTAGACCACTAGAGGTTACATCCACTTTGAAGAGATCATGGATCCATTTAAGAATTAATAAGAACCACCCCTTTTTATGGTGTGTGGTTCCTTGATTTCAAGATCAATATCACATATACAATAATAAGAAAGTGATGAAGACTTTCATGAGCAAAGAAATCACTTGTAATACTAAGTATGTATCTATTATTCCCATGTTGCATTTATCAATGAAAAGTTTTTATGTCCTTGGATTCTCAGATGGTACATTATCTCATAAAATATATAACTTGGCCCACTCCTGAGAAAGCTTGTTATTGCTTTGTTCCAGCATTGATTTCAGCTTCCCAAGAGATCATAAGTTAATACAGAGGTTTCTAACAGACAGAACAAAGTACACAGAAAGATTAAAAAAAAAAAAACTTCCCGAAATTTACTGTATATTTTAAGATTAATTGAAATATGTCAGCAACCACTACAAAATGCATTTATTTAATTTTAAAAGGAATACATTTCATCAAAAATGGTACAGAGATACTCAGTAAAACATTGAAGATGAAAAATTCAATTCAATCCAATTCATTTGCAGCCGTTCCCAAGGATATCTGTCCTAAGAAGCCTAGTGGATAACTTGCAAGTCTATATGTTATACTATATCCTCTCTAGTTAGAGAAAGATTTATCTTTTGTGTTAAATTTTTGGATGCAAAATTAAAATAAAATTTTGTATCTCCATTGTAAACTCCATTTCTCTTACTTTCACATTTTAATTTCTTTAACTTTTTATTATTACCTAAGTTCAACTTTCTTGTCATCCTGTAATATTTCAAAAAGTACTTTACATGAAAGATTGTGGCAAAACAAAGTTGTAAATAAAACATATATGTGTGTGTGTGTATACACACATATCTCCAGGAGCTAATCACAAAAGAATATAAATCATAATTCCATTCGACCTCCATGTAAAATGAGAGTTACAACCACTTGTCCAATACATTTTTGTCCCATTATTTCTCTTTATAGCAGCTTTCTCAAATTTCTGACATGAATTAGGTTGATTTTTTTTTTTACTTTGTAATAAGGAAGATAACCCTTGTTTGTCTTTATCCCCAAAACTTTCTCCCAGGCCCACCTTCTTATTAAATTGAAAGGAAGAACAAGTCAGAAAGCACTAGAAATGATGTGATGTTAAAGCTGATAATGATGAGATGTTAAAGCTTAGGGCTCACTTCATTCAACTTCCTCATTTTATAGATATAAAATTGAGGAAAATTATTTACCCAATGTGACACTGGAAATAAGAGCTAGAACTTCAACTACCACTCCAATGAGGAGCTCTTCTAAAAATCTTTCCTTTGCCTATGTAAACCCAATCTATTAATTAAACAAGATAGTTTTTTATAGTTTCTATCAGTCATTTAGATAATCTTTACTAAGGCCAGGAGCTCTGCTAATGACTGAAAATGCAAAGTTCAAAAATGAACAGTCTCTCACCAAAAAGTTTTAATTTTATTGGGGGATGGAGGGCAATCTGTACCTATAAAAGTGTAGCTCTAAATCACACATGGGTTGCTGGAAAATGTAGCTTTACCAGCTTGAAATAGAAGCTGAAAGATCATGAGAGCAACTATCTATAAAAGAGGGGAGCTCAGGAAAAGTTTGGGTTCTATGGACAGGAGGTAAATGATAAGGTAGAGCAGTAAAGCATGGTTCTGAGGCACAGAACTTGGGTGACTGAAAGGATGGTGGTTCCCTAAAGAAAAATGGGGTGATTGGGGGCAGGGAAATTAGTGAGTTTCATTTTAGACATGTTAGGCTTGAAATGCCTACAAGCACAAAATGCCTAGCAATTCAGGAAGTGAGTGATACTGGAATAGAGAGTCTATGCCTGGATATAGAGAGAGAGCTATGGCATCCATAAAAATTTAAACTAACCCAAGGGAACAGGTGAAGTTACTAAGAGAGAGACCACAAAGGAAGAAGAGAAGAGGTCCCAGGACAGAGCCTTGGAGTACAACTGCAGTAACTGAGTGGTATGGTATGAATAATGACCCAGCAAAGCAGACTAATAAGGAGTTGTCAGACAGGTGAGGTGAGAATTAAGTCAAGACAACAAGAATTTAGTAAGCTTGGGGCAGCTAGGTGGCACCGTGAATAGAGCACCAGCTCTAAGGAAGACCTGAGTTCAAATTTGACCTTGGTCATTTAAAACGTACTAGCCATGTGACCTCGGGCAAGTCACTTAATCCCAATTACCTTGCCTCCCCCCCTTAAAAAAATTATTAAGCTCCTGATTAAAAAAAAAAGAATGCAAAAACAGGTTCTGCTTTCAAGTTCACAGAATAATGGGGGATAAAACATGCAAACAACAATGTACAAAAAAGATGAGTGTGTGTGTGTGTGTGTGTGTGTGTGCATGACAAATTGCTGATAACTAGCATTAAGGAAGACTGGCAAGGTTTCTTGGAAAAGGTGGGATTTTAGCTGAGATTTTAAAGAAATCAGGTTTGGGGTCATGAAAGCCCCAAAACAAGAGAAGATCAGGTGGTTAACAGCATCAGATGCTGCAGAGGGGTCAGGAAAGAGTGGGCTTGAGAAAAAGTCATCAAATTTGGTAATTAAGAAATCATTTAAAAGTGTGTAAAGAGTGGTTTCAGTTGAGTTATAAGGTAAGAAGTAAGAATACAAAGATATGATCAGTCAAAAGAGAAAGTGGAGGCAGTTTTCTGAGAATTTGGCTATGAAAGAGAAGAGAGATAAAGAATAGTTTGAGGGGACAGAACAGTCAGATGAGGGGATTTTGTTTTTGTTTTTAAGATTGTGAGAAATGCTAACAGTTGGATTTCCACAAATTCTATAGGAATAGTGGGTGTTGCAAAGACAGATGTTACACTGGACATGCAGGAAGGTGTAAATCAAGATAAGGGTAGTAAGGGCAGAGGGACTCTATCCAATCATATAGCTGGAAGAAATCTATAGGTTTCCTCTTGAAGAAGGCCCAGGCTAAACTCACTCAAACTGGCCAGAGTCCAGGGATGGCACCAACTTCTTATTAACACACATGCTTAACTAGCCTCATGCATATTGACTGACACAACCCACATAGCATTAGAGCTTCATTATCTGAACATGCAACCCATGTTTGGGAGGAGGGGCCACATGAAGGAGTAATATGTAGTGGACAGGTCAGAAAGTTTGTAACCCAGAAGAGCTGGAACTAATCCCAGTTCTGAAGGGAGAGACCAGGCAGGACTAGCAGTGTAAAAAGATTCACATTTGTCTGATTCTCTGTAGTTTTTTGAAAAAGGCTACCCATTGATTCAGGAAGAATAAATGTAAAATTAAGGTAATGAAAACCTTCCTGGCTTTCTAACAAGTATTGTATATTCTTTGACTAAGCATATTTTTCACAAGACAGAGATTTGGACATGTTAGTAGCCAGAAAGGAAAGAACCAGTGTACAAAGAAAGACGAATGTTTTATCAATTTCATTAATAACTAGTGATGAAAGTATAGAAAGGGCAAAAGTTCCAGTACAATGTATACAGAGAATTGAAAAAAATATGAATGACTTAATTGAAATCCAGTCAATACTTCCTGAATAAAAATGTCCATTTCCATCAATGATGAAAGAATCAGCAAAAAAATCAGGCTGCATTTTCAAAAGTCCCTTAATCGATAACCAAAGACTACCACATTCAGGAAACCAAGCAGACTCTCTTTGAACCTTGTTTATAAGTAGTAGAGAAATGTGAAAGCCACAAAGAACCTTTGGGTGCCACAGTGCAGTGATTTCATAAATACCTTAATAATGGTTTCATATGAAACTTTGATAAAGTAGTTACAAGGAAACAGTCTCAGATTTTATCAGAGAAATTGGTTAAAATTCCAGAGGAGTATAAGAAAACCAGAGGCTTCAGTCACAAAAAAATACACAAAGGGATTCTTTTTTAAGTCTAATAAGGAAGATAAGAAAAATGGTTGACTTAAAAATATATCACCACCAGCCCTGCCGAAATGAAAAAAGATATTCAACTTGGCATACTACAGTCATCTGATCTTCATCCTGTCTCCTTTTCTTACAAGAGACAATTTTCCTCAACTATCTGTCATATAGATCTGAAAGGCAGAACCTACTGTCCCCTCTAGGTCATGGAAGTATCTAAGATTCTCATACATGAAACTGTCAAGCTCATGTTGCTTTCATTTTTCCCCAGCTATACTGCTAGAGGGATATTTCTCTTCCACAAAAGCTGACCTCAGAAATGGAAGATTAAAACAGGAAAAGAAATAAAATTAAACCACTGTGCTGAACAAACTGACTTTTTGGAGGATATACAGAAACTGACAAACCAAAAAGTAGGAGAGAAGAGAGAAATAAATGTACTTTTTAAAAGTGCCTTTTCTAACTCTCAAAGTCCTTCAATCAATCAATAAACGTTTATTAAGTGCCTATTATGTGCAGGCACTGTGCTAAGCTCTGGCACTACAATGAAAGGTAAAAGGCAGTACTTTTTCTCAAGGAGCTCAGTCTAATGGGGAAGACAACACATTAACTATACAGGATAGATTTGAAATAATCGACAGAGAGAAGTCACTAAAATTAAAGGAGAAAAGGAAAAAGAAAGTTTTTCTCTAGAAGTTGAAATTTTATTTTATTTTTTTTAAAACAATTGACGTTAAGTAACTTGCTCAAGGTTACACGGCCAGTTATACTTTGTATAGGTGTTAAGTATGTGAGGCCGGAACCCGATCCCAGGTCTCCCGACTCCAGGGCCGGTGCTCTTACTTGTTGCACCACCTGGCCACCCCATAGATGTTGGAATTTAGGCTGGGATTTGAAAGTCAATTATCAACAATACAATGAACAGGGCTCTGTGCTAAGTGATACAGGGGTATAATAGATATAAAAACAATCCACAGGTTCTGGGAACTGAGTCTAGATAAAGTGACAAAGCACTGGCAAAACAAAACAGTAAATAATAAATGACACTTATATAATACAGATGAAATGAACAATAAATATTCAGAGAAGGGAGAGATCATCTCCAGATGGAATCATCAAGGAAGGCTCTGGAGGAGTTAAGATCTGAAGCTGACTTTGAAGGATGAGTAAGGTTTTTAAAGAGGAAAGGAAAGGAAAGAAATGAAAGTGTTAGGGAGTGTCTTGGAGAGAGCATGGCACTTATAAAGCTGCTGAAGTGGAAAATTAGAATATGTATGAGTAGATCAGTTTGTTTAGAATCAATCAATCAATAAATATTTACTAAATGCCTATTATATGCCAAGCTAAGCACTGCATCTACAAAAAGAGGCAAAAGACAGTCCCAGACCTCAAGAAATTCACAATCTAATAGAGGAGACCACAAAGAGGATATATACAGGATAAGTAGGAAATAATTAACCAAGAGAACAGATTAGAACTAAAAGGGATTAATAAAGGTTTCCTGTAGAAGTGGGATTTTAGTTCAAAATTAAAGGAAACCAGGGAACAGAAGAGGAATTAGAGCATTCCAGGCCTGGAATAAATGCCTGAAGCCAAGAGAAAAAAAAAGAAATAATGGAAAATAAAGCCAGAAAACTATGATGTGGTCAGACTGTGGGTGGTCTGGAATTCCAGACTGCATTTGGACTTGATTTTAAAGTAAAGAAAGAGCTATCTGGGGCGGCCAGGTATCACAGTGAGTAAGAGCACCAGACCCAGTGTCTGGATGACCTGGAGATCGAATCCTGGGCTCAGACACTTAGCACCCACCCAGAAACACCTGGCCGTGTAACCTTGAGCAAGTTACATAACCCTGATTGCTTTAAAAAAAAATAAAAAAGAACCTGTATGGGCAGCCACCCTGGTGATGCTGGGGTGCTTGCTGCTACAAGCTACAACAAAGTTAAGATATCATCACAGCATTTAATACCCAAAGAGAGATCTTTGCTTCATCTTGACCATGAGGCAAGTTCTCAGCAATCTCTGTTCCTGGAGAGATAAAGCTTAACAAGGCCACAAGATGCATTGCCAGTGTCCTCTTCAATTCACTCTCTGCCTGCAGAACAGTCTTGGGACCCCTGAACCAACAGCAAGGTTCCAGGACCTCTGCAAAAACAGCATTGTCTTTTACTAGCAGATGAATCTGGCAAAACAACATCAAAACAGACAGACAAAAAACCAGCATCACAGTTATGTCTCCTCAGTTCTCGGCAGCTTTGAGTGGCAGCTCTCAACAGTCCTGGGCAGTTCCAACAGGCCCTCAGTAGTCCAGGCAGCTTCAGCTGGCAGTTCTATCTCTCTCCCAATAACTCTGGGCCCAGAAATTCTCCTCTTTTTCTGCCTGCACTATGCTGCTCCCCAAAAGTTCTTCTGCCTCTCTCTGTTTGGGACTTCCCTCTGCTTGGGCCTTCTCTCTAAGTCCTTTCACCAGCTCCTCCCAGTTCAGCCCTCTCTCTTCACATCAACAAGTCCATCCCACAAATGAGATTCACAAGCTCTGGGTTTTAACAATGAACTCCCAAACCAAGCCAATACAAGGGGATCTTGAAATTCTACTACCATTACAATGACTCAATTCTACCAGTGTGGAGGAATAAGCACTGGCTCTAGATCCCATCCCTCACATTTGCTGCCTAAGTGAATTTGATCAAGCCATTTAATCTTCCTAGGCCTCAGTCTCTTCAATGAAAAAAGGGAGGAAACTAGATTCCTTTGCGATGCCTTCAGTCTTTTGCTCTATGGTCCTATATATCCAGCATTCACCTCTCTGCATACAATTCCTGCCTCTCTAACTGCCTGCAAAGCATGACTGGATATCCCATAGATATCTCAAAATTAATGTTTAAACAGAACTTAAAACCCTAAGCCCACTCTTCTTCCTAAATTCCCTAATTCTTTCAGTCACTCTAATTCACAATTTTATGGTCATCATCAATTTTTCTCGCTTTCTATCTCCCTTCCCCATAACTGCCAGTTTTGGGGAGGGAGAAGAACCTTTGTCTTCACTCTCCCTCAAGTTCAAGGGAGAGTTGTAGAAGGGACACACCACAATTCAAAAGAGATGAAAATGAAAAACAGGAAATTTCAGAGTAGAAAGGAAACTCAGGAGACATATAATAGTCCAAATTATAACCCCCAAACCGTTCATACTACATCATACCTGACCAGCAGTTATTCAGCTTTTGCTTAAAGATCTCCAGAGAAAAGGAATGCACCACCTTCAAGGTACTCAATCCCATGTTTGGAATGTTCTTATTTTTGCCAAGATTTCTTTACCTCAAGCCTAAATTTGCCTTTTTATAATTTCTACACAGTTGTGTTCTCTGGGAATAAGCAGTATAATTCTTAATCCCTCTTTCACACAACATGATTTTAAGTGAAATGAAAGAATTCCCATCTTTTTTTCCAATCAACTCCAAAATAATTTAAGCTGTCTTTCACTTCAAGGGGTACTATGTCTGAAATTTGCTGAAAGCTGATACCTCGGAAATGTGGAGAGAACCTATTTGGCCATGCAATAGTCCTCTAAGCCTTGAGACCTAAGAGGCTAGCAAATTGGAGCTTTCCTTTTTCTTTACTGTGTGTCTTTACAATTTATAGAAAACTCATGCAAGTTATTTGTTAGTTTAGTTCAATTCATCAAACACTTATTGTGCCATAGTTATCTACCAGGTTCATTGCTAAAAGCTAAGTATTTGAAAGACAGATACAAATTAGATCTTGCTTCCAGTGTTACAGGGAAGAATTGACAATGCAGAGTACGATAAACAGATAATCAGGTCAGAGCAGGTGTCTAAGAAAGCTGCTATGAGAAATTGAGGAAGAAAAGCTAGCTTTCAGAACAACTTCCTCACTACAACCCTATGAGACTATGAAATTATTTGATAATTATTGTAGAATTATCTCATCCTACACATGAATAAATTGCATAAAGATGATGACAAAGATAATAAAGATGAATCAAAACATTTATGTGACTTGTCCAGTCTCACACACCTATTAAATGAATGGATCCAGAACCTTAATCTAGGTTATCTATCATCAAGACAAGTGCTGGTACTGTTACCTTTCAGTGACTTTTTCAAAATTGTTTGCCAGTGGACCTAAATGGTGCAGTGAATAGAGTGCCAGTCCAGAAGTCGAGAAGACTCATCTTCCTGAGTTCAAATTTGGCCTCAGACTAGCTGTGTGACCCTGGGAAAGTCACTTAGCCCTGTTTGCCTCAATTCCTCATCCATAAAATGAGCTTCAGAAAGAAATGGCAAACTACTCCAGTACCTTTGCCAAGAAAATCCCAGACACGGTCATGAAGAGGTGGACATGACTGAAAAGACTGGACAACAATGGATCAGCAATTCCTTAGAGATTGCCTATTAGCTGTGTCAAAATGGATGTCCCAGAGACATCTCAAATATAATATTTCAAAAAGAGAACTTAATCTTTTCCTCTCAAATTTCCCCTCTTCCAAACTTTCCTATTTCTGACAAAGGCACCAACATTTTCCCAGTGTCTGAGGCTTATAACCTTGGTAGTATCCTTGACTACTCATTCTTCTTCCCCACATATCAGATCAGCTGCCAAGTCTTGTCATTTCTACCTCTCCAAAATCTTTCACATCTGACCCTTCACTTCCTTTCCTTAGGTACTGCCTTAGTTCAAGCTCTCATTATATCCAAACTATTTTATCATAAGAGCTTCCTGATAGATCTTCCTGCTTTGTCTCCCCCCACATCAGCTCATCCTTCACACTGCTGCCATAGAAATTTTTCTGATAAGCTATATGACTACCCTACTCAATTATCTTATGTGGCTACCTATTACCTCTCATATAAAATACAAAATCCTCTGTTTAGCTTTCAAAGTCCATTATAACTTGGCCCCAACCTATTTTTTGTGTCACATTGGGTATTTAATTCTGCACACTGACATTATTTGTGTTCCTCAGACTCACCACTCCACCTCTCATTTCCATACATTTGCATTTGTCATGCCAAAAGCCTGCCACAGACCTCCTGCCCTCTCTGAGTCCCTCTCTTCCTTTAAGACACAATTCAAATATCATCTTCTGCTTGAAGCCTTTGCTCATCCCTACCACTACCAGTCTCCTTCCTCCCAAATTAGCTTGTATTTAAATATTTTGTATCTACTTATATAGTGCCTTTTCCTCTCAAACTACCTTTATATTTAGCTTTATATAGTCACTTTATATTTGGGTTATATATGTACTTGTCTTTCCTATAGAATGTAAACTCTCTATCAGTTGAGACTATGTCCCCCCTTTGTCCTTGTATCCCTGGAATTGAGCATAGTACCTAGCACATAGTAGGTGCTTAATAAAAACTTGCTGATTGATTTATTCATCAGGGAAAAAGTTTGAGGATATGTTTACAATTTGTGTCCATGAGTTTTGTTTTAAGCTTTATGCATAGCCCCTGATTGTCTGCATTATATAATATACACACATACACATACATGCATGTGTTTGTGTGTGTGTTGTTGTGTTCAGTCATTTCAGTAGGGTCTGACTTTTCACTCATGCCTGACTCTTCATGATTCCATTTGAGATTTTCTTGGTAAAATCATTGCAGTGGTTTGCAATTTCCTTCTCATTCTCATTTTACAGATGAGGAAACTAAGGTAAATAAGGGTTAAGTGACTCCCCAGGGTCACATAACTAGTAAGTGTCTGAGGCCAGATTTAAACTCAGGAAGATGAGTTATCCTGACTCCGGGTCTGTCACTCTCCCATTGGGCCACCTAGAAGCCCATTTATATAGGATTTAGAGCTAAAAGAGACCTAAGAAAAATCAATTAGGCTAACCTTCTCTTTTGATAGATAAAGAAACGGCAAGTCCAAGAGGTTCAATGAACTGGTCAAAGGTAATAATTAAGAGAGATGATATTCAAACACAACTTCATTGTTCTTAAATCCTTCTACCCACAGCCTTTTACCCATGAGTGCAAATGCAAAGACAAAGACAAAAGAGAATGAAAAGAAAGCACAAACACTTAGCTTGATCTTCTTGCAGTGGTTTCTACAGGACTTTTTCTCTTGGGATCTGGGTGGTTTGTCTTTTCACTCTTCTTTTTTACCTCCTTCAGTTTAGAGCACAATGTTCTGATGTGGATTAACTGCCTCTGCACTTCCTAAGGGCTCTTACTCAGCACTTTCCTTCTGTCCCTTTCAGGGACACTGCAGTCCCATATACAATGTCCTTTCTTGAACTATCTATTGCTTCACATTTTATCCTCTGTACTAAAACTGGCCTTTGGTTCACAGACCTCATTTTGTAAGACCTATTGCATTAATGACCCGGAAGCTGAGTTCAGTAGTGGACTGGGCATTCACCAGGCATTGCTGTGCTTCAGGAAATCAGCAGGTATCAGTGAGTTATCTTAGCAGATTTCAGCATCCCTACATTAATAATGCCTAAACAGAAAGTGTGTCTATATAAAAATATACTTAATCTAGTCAAGATAATTAAATGATTTTACTTTAATGAAAATTATTAGGCCTGAACAGAAAAGAGAAGGCTATGTTTAATTAAAGAAATTATAATAGATGAATGGACTCTATGAAATAGACTCTACATAATTTTTCTAATATAACACAACATGCTTTATCTAACCACACTAAGGTTGGCTCTCTGTCTACTAAGCTAAGACCTGGGCTCAAATGTCATGTCTGACATATTTTATTACTGTGATCCTGGGAGACATGAACCCAGGCACCTTTTTAAGATTTTAAGTTGTAGAGCAGATGCTGTCATGCATTGGTTGAGAAAGTTTCCTATTTGCTAATTCTTCATACATAATATATCACTGGCCCAGTCCAAATTAAAAAGGACCTTTTGCCCCTACATTACTATTACCTAATATGATTAAAGTTAAGCTTTCTTTTGCATAAGAAGAGATGGCATAAGGGAAAGAGCTTCTTCAGAGATTAAGGGACAAGTCTCAAAATTCCTCCCATGTTCTTAAAGGTCATACCTTGTAAATTACTTTTCCTAAGACCATTCCATTAAC
Organism: Petaurus breviceps papuanus; assembly: GCF_028583685.1. Lineage (NCBI taxonomy): Eukaryota > Metazoa > Chordata > Mammalia > Diprotodontia > Petauridae > Petaurus > Petaurus breviceps. The sequence continues at coordinate 4,758,165 of NW_027185653.1, forward strand.
AAGCATTTATTAAGCACTAACTATATGCTAAGCTAAATTCCAGGAATACACAGAAAGAAAGAAATATAGTTTTAATTTTTTTCCCTCAAAGAGCTCATTCTAATGGAGTTGACAGCATGTAAAAAATTATAACATACAAGATGTATACAGTGAAAAAGGAGGGTAAGGGGCGGCTAGGTGGCACAGTGAATATAGCACCAGCCCTGGAGTTAGGAGGACCTGAGTTCAAATCTGGCCTCAGACATTTAACATAAAAACTAGCCATGTGACCTTGGGCAAGTCATTTAACCCCAATTGCCCTCCAAAAAGGAAAAAAAAAGAAAAGAAAATGGAGGGTAATCTCAGAGAGGAGTCACCAACAGTAAGAGAGAGGAGAGTGGGCAGGAAAGGCCTCCTATTCAACTAAGGGGTTAACCTAAGGGTCTGAAGAACCTGTTATTCTCTCTCTTCCTTTTTCAGTAATCAAGGCTAGTTCTCAAATTCTTTCCTGAAATGTGCATACAGTGATAAACTGTCAATACCCATACTGAAGGTATCATATCAATGTTACAACTCTATCATAACAGAGAAAATAAATACTTTAGTTCATCTGGGAAATAGCCATCTATTTTCAAACAATTCAAGTTCTAAATGTTTTTAAAGGATGAGTTAAAGTTCTACTTACTAAATGTCATGAACATTTCACTATTTTGGCCTTTGTGATTTCTCAAGGGGAAATGCATCAGGTACAGAATGCAAGGATCTCGATTTGAATCCTACTTACTAACTGTTTAACCTTGGGAAAGCTATTTAAATCTGCCAGACCATAGCTTCCTCATCAGTATAATGAGGATAATAACATTAAGATTATTTATCAGAGTCATTGTATGGAACCATTCAACAATTTATAATGTGTAAATTGCTTAGAAAATTAGAAAGCATTATATAAATATGAGCTACTGTTGTTATTAATAATAATATTACTCTGATCTTCTACAGCATTTTTGACAGTCACAAATTCACTAGTTTATTACATACCATCTTGGATTGATCTCTAGCTATTTTTTCATATCTCATTTTTCTTTCTTCATTTAAATTACAAACTCTTAAAGACTGAAAGACAAAATGGCAAGTGCTCAAATAAATATGTTCTGACTTGAATGGATTCACTCCAGATCCTAGGCCTTAAAAGTTTACCTACAGAAAAGTACCTGCCTATGACAATAATAGCTGGCATTGAAAGAACTCATGCACCATAGACTTCAAGCTAAAAGGCATCTTAGATGTCATGGAATCCAATCACATTATTTTATAGGTGAGGCAACTAAGGCCTAGAGAGGTTAAATGACTTATCAAGAGTCACATAGTAAGTGTCTGAAATGGAATTTGAAATCAGGTCTTCCTTATTCCAAATTGGTCCTCTATCCATTGTAGCAAACTGCCTCTGAAAACTAGTTTGACTGTGAGTAAATGTATATAAAGTAGCCTAAGCAAAAATAAGATCATAGGAGGTGGCTAGGTGGTACAGTGAGTAAATCACTGGCCCTGGAGTCAGGAGAACCTGAGTTCAGTTCTGGCCTCAGACACTTAACACGCACACAAAAAACACTAGCCATGTAACCCTGGGCAAGTTACTTAACCCCAAGTGCCCTCCAAAAAGAAAAAAAAATAGGATCATAGATTTGTATCAACAGTGCAGTATTCACAATGCCTACTGTAACTATAAATATGCTGATATGGTTATTAATCACAAATATAACAGGTTCTCTACATGGGGGACAAAGCTAGAACATTTATTCAAATACCAGAAAACTGAGTCCCAAAACCAGAAAGTCAAAGCCATCACAGTAGCTATAGAGTTGGCACATGTAGTTAATGCAGTAAACACCTACATTCTCAAACCTTCAAAACAGAACAGGCTACCTCAGGCAAAGGTCCTCTTCTCCTCATTCACAGCAACTGTTCAGCATCCACGCAGCTCACTTCCAGCAGCTCCAGGCCTCCGCAGTTCCCCATCCCCAGAAGTCCTCAGCAGGAGCCCTTAGCAGAAATTCCAGCTGGCTCAAAAAGAAAAAGTAGTTTGCACCACTGCGGCCATGCTTCCAGTCACTGCATTGGCTCCAGCTTGATTCCAGCTTCCTCATACACTACCCCTTCCTGTTATGTCAGCAAGTTCAAGAGGCATGGAAGATCTTCAAATCCCATAATCATTACAAGATTTAGAGCTGGAAGGGACCCTACAGATGATCAAGTAGAGCCCCTTCATTCTCTCAGAGGAAAGAGATTAAGCAACTTGCTCGGGGTTTGAGTCAGGATTCAAACTCAGATCTTCCTGCTTCCAAGTCGAAGTCTCAATCCATTATGCCATCAAGGATACCACCCAGCTGGATGTTAGAACTTTTTCCCCACTGTTCACTCTGCAAAGGATTCACTTGCTGATCAAATGTTTTCATTGGCAGAGACCCTAAAGAGGAGTTATATTCTTACCCTTCTTTGTGCAGAGATAGGGGAGTATGGGTACAGAAGAATATTGCATGTAATCTAATTCACTGCTTAGTTTTACTAAAGTGATATATTTTCTCTATTTTTAAATTTTATTGTTACAAGAGGTATTTCTCCAAAGAAGAAAGGAGAGAAGAACCTAATTAGAAAGTAAGCTGATATAAAAAAAACAAGACATCAGATATAACATATATTGTAAAGGCTTTCCAATATAAGAGATCTGTGTTATTTTTTCTTGAAAATCTATGCAAACATTTAAAAGAATAAATCACTTTCTGAAAGGATTCAAAGGTCAGAAAAACAGAGTATATTTTCAAAACTGTAGACCATCCTTGGAATCCCTCTATAAGGTAGATGCTAGAGAATAGGTCTAATGCTTACCTTACTGCTAACTATGCTATCCTAGGCATCTTCTATATGCTACTATTCAGCCTGAGGAACTGTGACTGCCATATGCCATATCTGATTCCATGTGTGATAGTAGGATGCTACTGCCTAATAATTTTTTTGAAATCAAAATTGAGACAAGCATTCACAATTCTTTTGTACATTGAATACTCTAAAACACCTTATATTTGATGATGGTTGTGGTTTTCAAATAAGCCACCTTGTGACAAGTTCTAAAATAGTTAAGACCTCCTAACAACTCATTAAATGATCACACACTGGTATTCATATTACCACTTGAAAGAGAGCAAATCAAATATCAGTTATCTGACAATATACTAAAGGGGACAGACACAGAATGAATCCTGCTCCAATTCAGAAATTTCTGAGATATCTTTCTTTCTCTTTCATATTCCCTAGCATCAAGAAATTTGTACTTGTATCAACTAATTTCTAATAGTTATTAGTTAATATTTGGTACATTATAAAGAGCTTTGCATTTGAAGGTCACAGTTCTTGTGACCTCCAAATCCAATTGCACCAATTATTTGGGCAAGTAATTTAATCTCTCTAACCTTCAGCTTCCTCCTATGTAAAATGAGAGTATTGGATTAAATAAAATTGAAGTCACCGTAGAATTTCTAAATATGCAGTCTTCTGATCCTTTGATATATTGCTATAACATACAGATTACAAAGTTTGACATTTTACCAGGAGAAATAACAAAATATAAATTACTTCAATAAGTCCATGATAACAAAAATATCTTTCTTCTTTCAAATGGTAAATTCTTTTTTTAAAATTTTTTAAGCAATTGGGGTTAAGTAACTTCCTCAAGGTTACACATCCAGTTATTTCTGGATGAAGTGCTAAGTATCTGAGCCCAGATTTGATCACAGGTCATCCTGACTCTGGGGCCAGTGCTCTTACTCACTGTGCCACCTGGCCGCCCCTCAAATGGCAAATTCTTAATGAAATGGTTAGAAGACTAAGAAATCTCTTCAGTTGGTAAAACTGAACATGAAAAAATTGAAATGACTGACCCAAGATCACAGAATGAATGCTAACACAATGGCAGCACCATGTTTTTATTTTTCCAGCATTTATGACAACAAATTATTTATCATTAGCCTCCCTTAGTTAGAATTTCTAGCTTTGACTTAGAGAACACAACTTCAAGGTTCTGATCACATATTATAGTGAACTCTCTATTTATTCAGCAGCAAACTAAAGGAAAATATTCACAGAAATAAAAGTACAGCATTCACAATGTTATAACATAATAATTTATCACCAAAGTGACCAAATAGTTTTCACCAAAGTGGTCACATAGTGTTAAACAAAAGATATAATTCAGTAAGCCCTTAAATGAATCATCCTTAAGAAGAAAACCTACTTAAGGGACACAAAGTACAATGGTCAAAATTCTCCACCCCAAGATCACATTGTCTTAATTTCTCAGTCAAAAAAGTCTTCTTTCTTCTTGATTGGACATTAGTTTCCAATCATCCTTAACTAAACCATCCTTATGAGGTACAAGGTACAGAGTACAAAGATCTCCCACCCATAGGCCACAGTAAATCATGATCTTCTCAGTCAGCACTAAGTACTCAGGAAGATGTCTTTTCACCTTGACTCTAGGCTGGCTCCCAGATTCCATGGCTCCTCTTCCGTGGGTCCAGCTCCTGCCTGAATCTATCCAATAGTCACTTGGATTCACAGGTAGGCAGGTCTCAGCTCCTCTTCTAGCTCCTCATAAAGCTCCTTATCCAGTTCCATACTGAAGCTCCCAGTATCCAGTCCACCTCAGGTCCTTCCCAGTTTCTGTTTCTAAGAAGACAAAGCTTGACAGAGCCACAATAACATTCATGCACATTGCCGGAACCATTATCAATTCACTCTCTGCCGGTGCAATCAACATCCACCCACCAACAAAGTCTGAGAACTTAACACACATCAGTACAGTCGCAGGACCTCTGAAACCCTCCTTCAGGGATTCTGTACAAAGTATCACAAACAAAAATCAACACAGACAGAACAGACAAACAGAGTGCTGGCCTCCACAACTGTTCCCCTTCTCAGTTCTGCTCTCTCCCAGCTTGGGCTTCTCCTTAATAGATAGTCATTTTATCCTCCCTGTTCCAGCCCTTCCTGTTGTATCAGCAAGTTGCTCCCACTGTGGGTTTCATAAGTTCTGTTTCTTTAAAAAGACTTGATATAATCAAGGGCAAGGTTCAAATGAAACAAGATGCTAAGTACTTGTTTGCTTGCCATTACAGTCCCTAACACAAAATTTCCCAAAATATAAATAAAAACTCACAGCTCAGGAGAATTGAATGGGTCTGATCTTTAATATGCAGTGAAGATATTTTTTTTTAATTTTTTTAAATATTTGATTTTAAAACTTTAAATTCCAGATTCTTTCCCTTCCTCCCTCATCACCCACCATTGCTGGGAAGATAAGCAATTCAATATATGTTGTACATGTGTCATTATGCAAAACATTTCCATATGGATATATTGTGAAAGACTGACTATATTTCCCTCCATCCTATCTCGACCCCCATTTGTTCTATTCTCTACTTTGACCCTGCCCATTTTCAAAAGTGTGTGCTTCCAACTTCCCTCCCCACAAACTGCCATCCCATCCATCATTCCCCCTCTACTCCCTTCCCCCTACTCTCCTATAGGGCAAGATACCCTATTTAGTGTGTATGGCATTCTCTCACTGAGCCAAATTCAATGGGAATAAGGTTGACCCATTCCCTTTTGCCTTCCTGTTCTTCCCCTCCATTGTCACAGTTTTCCCTTGCCTCTTTTATATGAGATAATTTACCCCATTCTGTCTCTCTCCATCTCTTTTTATTATATTCCTCTCTCAACTCTCAACTTCACCTTTTAAGTATCATCCCTTCCTATTCAATTGCTGCTGTGCCCTCTGTCTATGTATACCTGTATGCATATATACATACACTCACTTATGTATTCCTATGACCATGCACCCTCCTATGTAGACATATAAATATATATACACATACAATACATTTATATTCCCTTCAACTATTCTCATACTGAGAAAGGTTTCATAAGTTACAATTATCATTTTTCCATGTAGGAATATAAATAGTTTGAATCTAATAAGTTCCTTATGATTTCTTTTCCCTGTTTACCTTCTCATGCTCCTCTTGCTTCTTGTGTCTGAATGTCAAATTTTCTATTCAACTCTGGTTTTTTCATCAAGAATGCTTGAAAGTTCTCTATTTCATTGAATGACAATATTTTCCCATGAAACATGATACTCAGTTTTACTGGACAGGAGATTTTTGGTTTTAATCACAGATTCTTTGACCTCCAGAATATCATATTCCAAGCCTTTTGATCCCTCAATGTAGAAGCTGCCAGACCTGTATTATCCTGATTGTGTTTCCACAATATTCAAATTGTTTCTTCCTGGCTGCATATAATATTTTCACTTTGATCTGGTTACTCTGGAACCTGGCTAAATATTCCTAGGAGTTTCCTTTTGGGGATCTTTTTCAGGAGGTGATCTGTGGATTCTTTCAACCTCTATTTTGCCTTCTGGTTCTAAAACATCAGGACAATTTTCCTTGAGAATTTCTTGGAGGATGATTTCTAGGTTCTTTTTTTGATTGTGACTTTCAGGCAGTCCAATAATTTTTAAATTATCTCTCCTGGATCTATTTTCTTGGTCAGTGGTTTTTCCAATGAGATATTTCACATTGCCTTCTATTTTTTAATTTGTTTGGATCGGATTAATAGTATCTTGATATCTCATAAAGTCACCAGCTTCCATTTGCTCCAATCTAATTCTGAAGGAATGATTCTCTTCAGTGAGCCTTTGAGATTCTTTTTCCATCTGGGAAATTTGGCTTTTTAAGGCATTCTTCTCATTGGCTTTTTGAGCCTCTTTTGCCATTTGAATTAGTCTATTTTTTAAGGTGTTATTTTCTTCAGTCAGGTTGTTGACTCACTTTTCATGATTTTCTTGCATCATTCTCATTTCTCTCCCTAATTTTTCCTCCACTTCTCTTATTTGCTTTTCAAAATCCTTCTTAAGCTCCTCTATGGCCTGTAACCAGTTAATATTTTTCTTGGAAGCTTTTGGTGCAGGAGTTCTGCCTTCATTGCCTTCCTCCCGTTCCATGCTTTGATCCTTTTTGTCCCCAAAAAAGGAATCCAAGGTCAGATTGCTCTGCTTGCTTTGTTTCCTTTCTTGCTCATGTTGCCACTCGATTATTTGATTTTTGAGCTTTTTGCCACAGTAGAACTCTGCTTCCAGAGAGGAGAGCTTTGTCCCAAATCACTGGGGTTTTGCAGCTGCAAGAGTTATTAGTTGGATGTCCTCTCAGAAGCCTCCACTGGCTCTGGCACACTGGTAGTGCACCCCAGGATCTCTACCCTAGACAGCAATCCAGACCCAAGCAGGTTAAAGCAAGAGCGATTACCCCTCAAACTGGTTGCTTGGTCCCCCTATAATTGGCAGGCCAGGTGCTCTGAAGCAGCCACACAGTAGTGACCACTGCACCTCAGCAGCTTCCCTCTCTGGGGGCAGAGGCCAGACTATGCTACCAGACCCCCTGTTCCCACAAAGTCCATACTGACCTCTCACTTTGTCTTTGGCATTTATGGGTTGATAATTCTGGAAACCGACACAGCTGCTGGTGATCCACTGTCCTGAAACCCCTCCAGCCAGGGCTGGTTGTGGCTACCCTGAGGCTAAACCTGTAGACTCATGCTGGGCTGCGCTCAACTCCCTGCACACTGCAATGGATCCTTCCTGTCATCCTTCTGGGCTGTCTTCAGCAGGAGGTTTGTTTCTCTCTTTCACTTTGTTGGATCTGTAGCCCTAAAGTGTGTTTGGAGTCATTTTTATAGGTATTTGAGGTGGTTATGGAGGGGGCATACAGAGTTTTCCTGCTTCTACACCACCATCCACCCTTGAAGCAAAGATATTTTTAACCCTGACCAAAAGTAAAATGACACATTAATGTTGCAGATTGGATGTATGCAAGTTAAGTGTACATATAGAACAATGTATTTTTAGAAAAATCAGTGCAATGAAAGCATACAAATGTCTCTGTATAGTCAAGTATTTGCTCCTAATCTATGAATTATCTTTAGTGTTCAATTCTATATTGTTTATAAAACTGAGAATTGACTAATTTAACAGTTCTGGAACAAAGGGTTTGGAATATCAGGGACAAGAAAAGCCATTACTATACAAAACAAAATTAGAGAGTTATAATAAGGGGAAATAGAAAATATCAAATAGGTCATTTATGTCAGCCCCCAGGGCCAATGAAGGATAAAGTTCAATGACATCAAAAAAATCTGTAAATCTATTTTAAGAGGACTGAGTATAACTGATCCTTTCATTTACAATGCTTCAGGTATCTTCAAGGGCTTACTATCACCTCAATACATATGTCCCTATTCATCAAAAGGAAAACTTTTTGTGGTCAGAATGAGAAATGCAACTAAGGAGGGAAATATATAGATTGATTTTAGTGGTATTGAACAACTTACATTTTTACCTGTGATCATGGATTTCTGCTTTGCTGCTATCCTTATCTAAAATATTAAAATGACCTCCAAGCAAAACCCTTTCCTTGGGCATCAAGGGGAAAGAGAAAATTACAAGTTGACCATTACTGAAATTATTTGCAAGGCATTTTTCTTTTGATAGCTGCAGTTTCACTCATATTATCATCTTTTTCTGTCGACAAGTTTCCAAGATTTTAATCTTGGATTGGAAATGTTACTCTATCAGAAAAAGCTTATATTGTCACAGGCAGTACACTGCTAGAATGCAAAATCATATATGAGGGCGTTTGTTGTATTGAGAAATGTACCACTGCTAAGAAAAGGCATTTAAATTTTTAGTCATCTCTCCCATAAATCACTGTCAACATAGTCAGGTTCTTAGACAACATATTGAAACCTCTGTTACTTCTTTTAGTATAGTGACACCATTTGCAGTGCTAGAGTTAGGATTGTTTCAGCATTTCCAAGATAAACCTTCTCAAGGAGGGTTCATAACTCTACTATTAAATTTCAGGGTTTTCTAAATTTTTCTATTTTGTTTTTCAGGGATGTGTTGCCCTGCAGCATTTTTAAATGAATCTGATGCTTCCAAAAGTTGTTGCATTATCATTTTGGAACTCTAGATATGGATAGCCAAACCTAATGTAGAATACATTGCCATAAGTGTTAGAAGACGTAAGTTATTATTCTGGATATGGGACTGTGTTGTAGTGGTTGCTAGAGTAGGGGTTGGGGGACCTATATTCAAAGTCATGTCTTATCTCTTGGTATGTGACCTTGGTCAAATAATTTCACCTTGTCAGGTCTCAGTTTCCATATTTATAACATGTGATGATTAGAGTAGATAACCTTGAATTTGTATTGGTTTTTGACATTTTCAAAGTGCTTCACAAAAAATAAATCATCTGAAGTAGATATAATTATTATTTCCATCTTATAGAGCCTGAAAAACGGTCATACTGTTAGTAAATGTACTTTACAAAAGAAGCAGAAGTTGCCATCATGCTATCTGATAAAGCAAAAACAAAAATTTACAACATAAAAAGAGATAAACAAGGAAACTACATTATCCTGCGTGGAGGGAAATACCAGTGGACCTCAAGTTAAGAAAGCAAAAAATTGTCAAGGGATGGGGACAGCTAGGTGGTGCAGTGAATAGAGTACCAGCCCTAGAGTCGAGAGGACCTGAGTTCAAATCAGGCCTCAGACACTTAACACTTACTAGCCATGTGACCTTGGGCAAGTCACTTAACTCCAATTGCCCTGCCTTCACCCCTCCAAAAAGAAAAAAAAAATCAGATGGCTTTTGGGGTCCTTCTAAATCTGAAATTCCTTGAAAAGTGAGATGGAATGATATAAGTATAGAAAGAACACTGGACTTGGTTAAAAGACCTGGGTTTAAGACTATCTCTAGGGGGGGGCAGCTAGGTTGTGCAATGAATAGAGCACCAACCTTGGAGTCAGGAGAACCTGAGTTCAAATATGGCCTCAGACACTTAACAGTTACTTGCTGTGTGACCTTGGGCAAGTCACAACCCCAATTTCCCTGCCTTCTCCCTCCAAAAAAGACCAAAAACCAAAACAAACAAACCAAAAAAAAAAAAAAGACTATCACTACCACTTTGTATATTATAATTCAGCCAAGTCACTTAAAATCTCAGTCTCAGTCTTTTTATCTGCAAAAAGAAAGATTAATACTCAGGTTTGCCTGACTCCAAGTCCAGAATTCAATCCACTGAGCCACCTACCTTCCTCGAAGTCTTTTCTGGTTCTAAATGTAGGAACCTATGATCTTATGCCTTTTTATGGACATATTAAATACATTAACCTGTTTGACTCAAACACTGTCTAAAACACAGTAAAATCAGTTGTTGTTTATAAATCCAGAAAGGTGAACAGCAATTTGGGGGGATATTTTTCGTCATTCTGTCAATCTACAAGCACTTATGAAGCACCTCCTGTGTCCCAGACCCTCTGCCAAGTGCTGGGCATCCAAAGAAAGGTAAAGATAGCCCTACCCTTAAGAAGCTGATGCCACAATAGGGGAGATAACTCGCAAACATCTACATACAAACAAGCTTTGGAAAGAATACATTGGAAACAATGCACAGAGGGAAGGCAAGAGCATTAAGGGGATTGAAAGTTTCTTGTAGGAAGTGATGTTTTAAGTGGGATTTGAAGGAAAGCCGAGAAGCCAGAAGACAGGTGAGGAGGAAGAAAGCACAAGACACAAGGGGAGCCAGTGCAAACACATGTAGTTGGAAGATAAGTATCCCTCCAAGGAAGACATGACTGTATTGCCAGCTATGCGGAGAGAGGTAATAAGACTAAAAGGGGGGGGCATGCTATGAAAGACTTTGACTCTTAAGCAGAAATCATCCTGGAAGTCATAGGGAGCTACCAGAGTTTACTAAATGCGGAGGTGATATGGTCAAACCTGAACATTTGGAGGATCGATTTGAGAGCTGAGTAGGGGATGCTCTGAAGTGGGGAGAGACTTGAGGCAGGGAAACCAATGAGAAATCTATTTCAATAGTCCATGTTTGAGGTGATGGATGCCTGTGCCAGACTAGTGGCAGTGTTAGAGAAGAGAAAGAGACATATATTACCGATGGTACTTACAAGAACATCCGTAGGACTTAGCAAGAGATTGGAAATGCAGAATAGGGCTAAAGTGAGGAGTGGGTATCCAGGTTGCAAGCCTGGGGGACTAAGAAGATAGTAAAGCCCCTCAAAAGTAATAGGAAACTTGGAGGAAGAAGAGATCTTAGGGAGAAAGAAAATGAGTTCAATTTTAGAAATGTTTTATTGTTTGTTTTTTCTCTACGGACAAGTGTTTTAGACTCTTTTTTTCAATGTCCATACATAAGGGCAAGTCACTCTAAAGAAACTAGATTGTGATTATAAGAACAACCTTGAAGTCTATGCCTCAATTTCATTTCTAAAGCCAACACGATCATCCCTGCCATCTATGTCCAGAGTTGCACAGAGGAAAATAAATAAAGGGGAACAAATTGCCACCAACAGAAGTCAGGGAGATGAAATATGTGAAGCAATGGAGAGATAGTGTTGTGGTTAAGGATGGAATATAATCAGCAATATGGAACAAAGACCAAAAAGACCACCAATCCTGATCTGGGATAAAACTGAAGTAGCCAAAAGGCCCATGATCCAACAAGATTGAAAGCTGGTTTTCCTGGGTTTTTCATCTAGATATGATTTTTGTCAAGATTAGATGGCTTCTACAGTCCTTCTAAATCTGAAATTCTTTGAGAAGTGAGATGGAATGATATACTACAGAAATTATACTGGACTTGAGTTAAAAGACCTGGGTTTAAGACGATCTCTATCACTTTGCAGCTCATGGGAATTCAGGCAAGTCATTTAAAACCTCAGTCTCTGTCTTTTTATTTGTAAAAAGGGAATAATATTTATACCACCTTACAAACAGAATTGATATCAGGATCTCATAGCAAAGAGTCTTGTGTGTGTGTGTATGTGTGTGTGTGTGTGTGTGTGTGTGTGTGTATTTAAGGACCCCTCTGGTGGTCTGGTGAAGTTTATGGACACTTTTTCAGATAATGTTTTTAAATGCAGAAAGTACATAGGATTACAAGTGAAGCTAGTTATATTTGAATATAGTTATCAAAACATTTTTTAAACCCACTATTGGAGATTTCTGGGCCCTGTGATTATCAAGACAGAAAACTAGACACTTTTACTAATTATCAACTCACAAATCTTTCCAAAATAGGAATTATGCGCAAGAGATAAAGTAATTTCCTCTGCCTCTACAGTCTGACACCAAGAGCCCTACTGAGACAATAACAATGAACTAATGACAGAGAAGGTCAATCTCTTACTCCAGCATGCTCAGTCAGCACCTCTACCTCTTCCAGTCATGACTCCTCTGGCGGGGCTACACAAATCAACCTACAGGCTTACAGACTTTTATAAGTTTGCCCCTCCCTTTCTTCTCTATGCCACGGTAAACCAAAAGGTAGAAGTTTGCTCTAGTTCTGACTGCAACGTAATAGTTCTCTGTACCATCATAGAACCCAGCAACAGAACTAAAGAGCAGAGGGAAATGGGGAAAGATGTCTATTTGTGTATAGGTGGTGTTTGCATAAGGCTGAGGAGAAAAAGTCAGCATCCAACCATGGCCAATTCTATCCCTGAAGAACCACTTTAGGACATAAACCAAAGACAGTGGAATGTGACTTGCCCAGTGTGAGAGGAAATTGAGACATTTGAAGTCCAGTCTCCAGAGGAAGGAGTTAGAAAGTGAAGAAAAGGCAAAAATAAGGGGAAAAAGACTGGAATTACCAAAGCTCTCAGTAGTAAGAAAATTCAGTTAAAGATCTTATGTATAAGCAGATATATCAACAAGTAGATGACCTAAATGAGTCTATGAATAAATATTGCAAGACAAAGGAAAATTAAGCAATACCTGATGAGTCAGATAAATCTTTGGATTCCCAAGAGAGTATGGAGCCATGCCAATACTATTGTTTCAAAATGTGTATGTGTGTGTATTAGAGACAAAAGAAGGAAAATATACACTAACTCTCAAAACTTTAAATGTGGATTAAAAAAAAAACAGTGGCAGTGACTACAAAAAGAAAAGTCCACAACCTACTGATTACAAAAAACACACCCCCAAAAAAGATGTATATAGAAAAAAAAATGAGGTCTTGGACCAAAATTTACTATGCATCAGATGAACGCAAAGAAGCAGAAGTTGCCATCATGCTATCTGATAAAGCAAAAACAAAAATTCATAACATAAAAAGAGATAAGCAAGGAAACTACATTATCCTGCGTGGAGGGAAATACCAAAGGACCTCGAGTAAAGAAACCATGATATAATGTTTGCAAAAACACTTTCATTACTGTAATGTATAATGAGTCACCGATAATTATCATTGAAAAAATAAGAAAATACATAAAACTGAAGCACAGACTAGAAAAGGTTAAAAACAAAAGCATACAGCAATGAAGTTGAAAGAACACAGAATTTTTCAAGCCAATCACCAAACACTACTTGCCTCCCTCTCTTCCATTGTGCTAAGATGCAACGAGGTTCAGATGATAGAATGAAACCTCACCCAAAAAGAGCTAGCAATGTAGTCACCTGTAAAAGAAGACAGTACGGTACAGTGACAAGAAATGTGGCTGTGATGGAAGAGGACCTCAGCTACCATGGTTCAGATCACACCCTGATGCCTTCTACCTACGTGTCTTCAGGCAAATGACATCCTCCAAGGGCTCCTGCTTCCTCATTGCAAAATGAGGAAACTAGACAAAATGGTCATTAATCAAAAAAAAAGGTCTAGGATCAATAGAAAGGGGAGATAAATAATGAAGAGATTGAGGGAAATAAATCTTTTTTTTTTTTAAGAAAAAGTCACAGAGAATGAAAACTAAACACTAACCAACAAAGAAAGTTGAAGGGGAGGAGAGAACAGGGATTTTACCTGACTGCCTAATGTAAAGAAGGAAAGAAGGGAAGAATTAAAATTAGTTGCTTCTAGTTCTACTTATGACATCATCATAACCACCACATATTCAAGATGTAGATCCAATAGGATTGAGTCTTATTGACAGGTAATAGAAAAAGGGTAAAAAAAAGAGAACCATTTGGGAAAAAAAATCTCTATGAAACTATAACTGGGTGTCCCAAAAATAGACTCTTACAAGAGAAAGCACAAAAGATGTCCAAGAACAATATGAAACATCAAGATCTCCAAATTAGGTAAATGCCTTGAGCTACAAATCATGGTTTAATGAGGCATTAAAAATCCATCTGACAAGTCATCACAATGAACAGAGCACAGTTCAAAGGAAATGAAGGAACAGGTTGAGAGATGATATGGTTAAAAAAGAAAGAAGAGGGAGAAATAAAAGATGGATCCACTCAGGAGCCAGGCAAACATAAATGAGATCTGAGTTCAGAATTGTTCTTGTCATACATATGTATTATGTACATTATGGTAGATGAGAATGGGAGGACTGGAATGAGGGAAGCTGTAAAAGGAATGTGAGCAATGCAATCCAAAATCTAGATATAAATTTCATCGGGACAATAAATGTTCACAGGATTATTGCTTTAATTCTCCTTATGAGGCAGTTTGTTATTTATTTGAGATTTCACAATGGTACCTATATTCTGAAGTGTTTCAGTCGAGGTATATGATGTCATGACAAGATATAAAATGAAGATAAGCTAAAGATTATTGCTAAAAGGAAAAGCCAAATAAGTTAGGGTGATTTCATAAAGTTGCAAGTATATAAAGAGAAACTTGATGCTTTAAAAGTTATTGGAGGGGTGGCCAGGTAGCACAGCCAGTAAGAGCACCGGCTCCAGTGTCGGGATGACCTGGGGATCAAATCTGGGCTCAGATACTTAGCACCACACCCAGAAATAACTGGCCTTGTAACCTTCAACAAGTTACTTAACCCCGATTGCTTTTAAAAAAAGTTATTGGAGTAATAGCAATTTAGTCATGAATCTACATAATCTCTGTCATTTAAAAGTCTCTCAGCTTGGAATTTTAATTGAATGACCAGTTAGTAAAAGAAAATAAAGGAGGGCCTTAATAGCAGGCATTGGAATACGACTTCATCTGGGATGGGGATAAAGGAGTATCCTTCTGTGCACATTTGTAATTTGTTCCCCTGACCTGTTATTTCATCAATATGGGAGAACTCTATTCATCAACCTATTGACACCTCTCTGCATATATGCCGTAAGAAACAGAATGGCCTGAAGCAAGAGGCGTCAATTCAAATAGAAAGCAGAGCCACAAAACCTTTCATAAAGATCTCTGTGAGACATTGATTAACTTAGAAAACCACATGTTAGTATTAACTATGTTCTATTGTATGTTAATTTATTTTTAAAATACTTACAATTACATTATAATCTGATTCTGGACACACTTCCTAGAGTTACCGCCCAGCCATATGTTTGACACCTCTGGCCTAGGGAATAAATAGTCAGATTGGTATTTAAGAAATCCTGGGTTCCTGTCCTCACGCTGACCGATGCTGGCTATGTGATCCTGGGCAACTTACATGACTTTTCAAAGCTGCAGGAAACTTGCCAAGAATATAATTTGCCAAATGGCACCTGGTATGAATTAGAATTTCCTATACCAATAAATTTCAGATCTACTCAAAACATCCCCTGAATACAGTAGACCTGAATAAATGTGTATTGGGGGTGATGATGCTAGATGCTGCAGTGAATAGAGCATCAGCCCTAGAGTCAGGAGGACCTGAGTTCAAATCCGACCTCAGACACTTAACACTTACTAGCCATGTGACCTTGGGCAAGTCACTTAACCCCAATTGTCTTGACTTCCCCCCTGCAAAAAAAAAAAAAGTGTAGTATTGGTTGATGAATTATCTGAGGTATTCAGAAGCAATGATTTACACATGGTCACATGGTATTTATAAGAAGCATGAATTGAATCCATATCTATCTGATAACGGAGCTAGTTTTTTATCTATTTTTTTCATGCACATTCTCTTAAGAGTTTGCTTAAAGAGAAAGTAAAGGTACCCTATAAAGTGGGTGCCCATCACCTGGTGAATGGCTGGACAAATTATAATATATGAATACAATGATATTACTACTAATATTAAATGATAACAGCTAGCGTGTGCATAGCATCTTAAGGTTTGGGCAATGTTATATATAGGTAGATGGCTGGCCTGAGCCCTTGATACAAGCACCTTGTTGCTATCATAATCCTCATTTTTCAGTTGAGAAAATTGAAGCTGAGAAAGGTTAAATGACTTACCCACAGTCACATAGATTCCAAGTGTCTGAGTTAGGATTCAAACTCAAATCTTCCTGACTCTAAGTCAAGGCACTCTATCTACTACACCACCTAACCGTCCCTTCTGGAGTATCAGTGAACCATGAGAAGCTGAGAGGACCATGTTCAGAGATATCAGGAAAAACTTATATGAACTGATGCAAACTGAAGTGAATAGAATCTGGAGATTGATGTATCCAATTGCTGACATATTGTGAATGAAAATAAACTTTGAAAGACTTAAGAATTCACATAATGTAATGACCAACCATGACTTTAGGAGATTAATAGTGAAGAATGCTTCCCACTTCTTAGTAAAGAAATGATGGATTACAGAAGTAGAATGAGACATAAATTTTCAGACTTAGCCAGTATGGGGATATATTTTACCTGACTGCTTATTTGTTAAAAGGAAAGACTCCTTTTTTGGTGGGGGAAAACTTGTCATAGCAATGTTAAAAAATTAAGAAGAAAAAAGAAAAGTTATCATCAAAATATTTTTAAGTGCACAGAAGAAGGGTCAAAATAGAAGGCAGTGTTTTTATAACTGTGTTAAATTTAATGTGTACTTTAAAAAATAATCTCTATGCGATAAGAGATTCATGATCTCATGCTCCATTGTTCTTTGTAAACAAAAATATTAACATATGAACATTTTGACAAGAAAATTAAAAATTAATTTTAAATGTATTTATTGTGTACAGTGCTTTATATGATTTGACTGGCACACACTTGAGAGATCTCCCAGCCCCAAAGAACTGGAACATGATTGCTAAGGAAAGAAATGCAATCCTTTCCCAGGATCTCTGGGAAGACATCCAGGCTGGACAAAAAGTCAGTAGCTGCAATGACGTCAAAGATCATGATAGAAATAAACTCTAATAGGGGCGGCTAGGTGGTGCAGTGAATACACTGACCCTGGAGTCAGGAGGACCTGAGTTCAGATCCAGCCTCAATACTTAACACACACACACACACACAAACTAGCCACGTGACCTTGGGCAAGTCACTTAACTCTACCCTCCAAAAAGCAAAAGAAAGAAAGAAAGAAAGAAAGAAAGAAAGAAAGAAAGAAAGAAAGAAAGAAAGAAAGAAAGAAAGAAAGAAAGGAAGGAAGGAAGGAAGGAAGGAAGGAAGGAAGGAAGGAAGGAAGGAAGGAAGGAAGGAAGGAAGGAAGGAAGGAAGAAAGAAAGAAAGAAAGAAAGAAAGAAAGAAAGAAAGAAAGAAAGAAAGAAAGAAAGAAAGAAAGAAAGGAAGGAAGAAAGAAAGAAAGAAACTCCAATAATCAGAGAGGTATCTCTATTTGTGATGATGAAAACAAAATTGCTCCAGGATACTCTAGGCTCCTGAAGTGAGCAATGAATCTAGAAGAGCAACTAGAGAATCAATCTCAAGAAGTGGAATCCAAGATTTTAGCAGATTCGTGGAAGCACAAAGATTCTATAGAAAGAAGTGGTTCCAGAGGAGTTAACAGCAGTGCTTGTGGAAAAACTCACTGATGAAACTTAGATACAGAGATTTCACCGACTCAGAAATAGATTCTGAGATAGTGGGTATGGATCAGTCAACTTAATACAGTGATACCCAAGACCCACATTTAGGATTGCCCCCACTGAAGAACTAGGTAACAAGGCAGCTAGGTGGCACAGTAGATAGTGCAATAGGCCTACAAACAGGAAGACTTATCTTCCTGAGCTCAAATCTGACCTCAGACCCAGTATTACTTGCCATGTGACCCTGGATAAGTCCTTTAACCATTTGCCTCAGTTCCTCATCTGTAAAATGAGTTGGAGAAGGAAATGGCAAACCACTCCAATATCTTTGCCAAGAAAATCCCAAATGAGGTCAAGAAAAGTAGGGCACAACTGAAATGACTCAACAACAATAACATTAAAGAACACTGCTGGTTTGCACTGGTCTATTTGTGTAGACGAGATTTGGGCCAGCAGGGAGTAATACAAGTACTTTAGCCTAAGGCTGAGAAATGTATGATACAGTCTCATATAAGCCTAATTTTCTTCAATGGTCACTGAAGTAGGATTGGCAACACTTTGCATAATTATGATTTGCCTGTTTGCCACTGAAATTAGTTGATTTGGATTCAGGAGAGCCCATCTTTTGAATTCTACCTACAATACCTGCAATACTATCTACAATTCTTAACCCATATGTGATTGTAGGTAAGTCAAATAACTTCTCTATGCCTATTTCCATTGAAAAAAATAGGGATTACTTACCACCCAGAGGCTAATATTGTATATTATGCACAAAATATGTTTTTTCATACATGAAAGCACTATGATTATTAGTTATTGTTATTTTTGTTCTGTTTTGTGTTTTTTATTTTTTGTCAAAACATCCTCTTAATAGACTGGGATCAATGTGCTATAATGACAGAACATGTTGCCAGACTCCTGGTCTGTCAAGTTAAAATATGTTCCCAGGTTTCTAGGTGGGGTCTCAAATCAATGAAGAAATGACACACATCATAAATACCTCATGCCACTTATCTCCATTAAGTATCCCAACAATGAAAATATGGTAGCATAACTAGGCAATGGGACAGAAGGGATAAATAACAAAGACACAAATAACCAATAGCCAACAAGAAACAAGATGGAAGGAAGAAAAACAGTCTAAATTATTTTCATTCAATAGTCAACATTGGTTTATTAAAAGTAATACTGATGGAGTGGCTAGGTGGCTGTGATAGCAATGGAATTTAAAGATCCCCCTGTATTGGCTTGGTTCTTGGATTGATTGTATTAAAACCCACAGCTTGTGAATCCCACTTGTGGGATGGACTTGTTGACATGAAAAGAGAGTGCTGAACTGGGAGGAGCTGGTGACGTGAATTTAGAGAGGCACAAGCAAAGAGAGAGAGTGGCAGAAGAATTTTTTTTGGAAGCAGGATAGTGGAGGCAGAAATGGAGAGGATTACTGAGGGCCAGTTTGAATTGCCCAGGACTTTTGAGAGCTGCCACCCAGAGTGGCCAAGGACTGAGGAGACATGGCTGTTATGCTGGTACTTTGTCTGTCTGTTTTGATGTTGTTTTGCCAGATTCGTCCACTGGTGAAGGACAATCTTGTTGCTGCAGAGGTCCTGGAGCCTTGCTGTTGGTTCAGAAGCCCTGAAGAAGGATTTTCTTGTTGTATGTTTACAGAAATCCTGGAAGAGGGTTTTGCTAATGTTTTCAGGGATCCTAGGATTGCTCTGCAGACAGAGAATGAATTAATGAGGACACTGGCAATGTATCTTGTGGCCTTGCTAAGCTTTGTCTCCCCAGGAACAAAGATTGCTAAGAACTTGCCTTGGGTCAAGATGAAGAAAAGACCTCTCTTTGGATATTAAATGCTGTGCTTAAGCTTGTTGTAACTCTGGGGTAGATGGCCTATTCAGTTGTGATCCAAGGGTGGGGAACTTTTGACTTTTATGTGCTTTGTGATTGACTAAATGAATGTACTGCCTAGGGGTGGAGTAGTTCTTAGAAGAGGGTCTTTGGGATTGACTAAATGAATTATAATGTCCAGGGGTGGAGTAGTACTTGGGAATTATTGAATTACACTTGGAGAAAGTTGTATTTTGAATGATGCTATGTTGTGATTTTCTCTGTTCTTAATTTGTCACTAAATAAAATGGAGAGCAGCTGTGCTGGTATTTTGAACCTTGGGAAGTTGCTTTTGCTTGGCATTACAGTGGCACAGTGAATAGAGCCCTGGACCTGGAGACAGGAGAACCTGAGTTCAAATCTGGCCTCAGACACTTAACACAAAAATAAAAACTAGCTGTGTAACCTTGGGCAAGTCACTCAACCCCAACTGCCCTACCTTCCCCCCTCTAAAAAGAAAAAAAAAAGCAATACTTCCAAATATTTTGTAACTATTAAATGTAAATTAAAAGAGTGACTGATGGTAGGGAATATCAGTAGAGAGATCATCGTGAATCATGTTATATTTCTTCTCCATCATTCTGTACAAACAGTGACCACCTTGCCTACACAAATTGTGACTAAAGAAAATTTAAATTTAAACCACTGCTGTGGCTTCCTTTGGAGGCCTGCTAACTCTTGACTCTACAACTGCTAATTATGTGAAAGGGAAAGGCATCATGTGCAAATTTCTTAACTTCTCTGAACTTCAGTTTTCTCACTTTTGAATCTATACTATTTCCCCAAGTTGTGAGCAAAATGTTTGGTAAGCTTTAAATCAAAATATAAATGTGTGTTAGAGTTATTCTTTCCTTATTTCTTCTCAGCTTCAATCATTAGCCAAGACTCCTGATAGCAAAAAAATCACAGAAAATGGAGGAAATTCCACAGAACCAAAGAAAGTACTTGGGTAGAAGGAGTGGGGGGTAGTGAGGAAAAGAGAGTGACAAGGAAGATAAGAAGATAAGGAATCTTTGACACCAATGTTCTATAGTTTTGGAGGATGTTATTTTTAAAATTATACAGCTACTACTAGATGGCGAAAATGTTTCAAATCCCATAAGAGATTTATTATTATTTTGTTTATTATTTTGTCTCTTTGGGGTCCAAGCCTGTGATTCTACTGGTCTAAGGAACACTCAAAGAAAAATTCCTCCTCTGACAGATTCACAGTTCTTCTGTAACATGGTCTCATAGAATTCTTAGGCCAGAGAGAAGTTGGCTTCCCCATATAGCATAGGTAGTGTGTGTCAGAGACAGAATTTAAACCCAAGAATTCCTTACTATAAGGCCAACTCTATATCCTTCAGAATTAAATATAAAACCCTCTGTTTGGCCTTTAAATCCCCTTATAACTTGGCCCCTCTCTCCCTTCCCATTCTTTACTCACCTTAACTTAGTCTATAATCCAATGACACTGGTCTACTTTTTCTTCCTTACACAGGACACTTCTCTTCCCTTCATGCATTTTCACTGGCTGGTTCTCATTACTAGAATTGTTTTCCATATCATTTCCACCTTCTGGTTTTCCTGACTTCGTGTCACATGTAAAATTTCACCTTCTCCAACTACCTTAATGTTAGTGACTTTTCCTCCGACAGTATCTTCGGTTTATCCTGTATACATCTTATATGTGCCTCGTTGTTTGCATGTAGATCACCACCCCCCATTTAGGCTGTGAGCAGTGATTTTTTTTTTGCCTTTGTATCCCTACTGCTTAGCATAGTTCTTATTACATAGTAAGTGCTTCAAAATGTGTTTTTTTTATTTGACTTGACTATCCATGACACTTCCTTACATAGTAGAAGAAACATTCTCCTAGATGGCCCAGGGTTAAGGATGATTCAATACTATTTCTTACCATTAGCTGTCTGAAATATGCCTATGAACAGGGAAAAAGAAGAGAATAAAAAGCAGAAAGGGGTCACAACCATAAGTCAATGCAACAAAGAATGAAGCTCTCTGAAGGCCAACAAAGCAATTATAGCTATGGAATTGTCTGCCAGTGGACAGGAAATATAGTCTTGTTTCATCTTTGAGGCAATCATAAGTTTTCAGTTCACAATTCTCAGTGTTTTAATGGGGCAAGGTGGGGTATTCTAACTCCTCCCTCCAAACTAACACTGGTGAATTACCCAATATGAAAAGGAAACCACTCTAATGTAAAATTTCTTGAGACTTTAACTCTAATAGTCTTTCTGAAGTAAAAAAGACAAGTGTCTAAGAATACAGAGTTGTCATTTATTCATTTAGGCTGTATGCCAATCAAATCTTCACTCTGTAACTATCTGCTGTAATTATGATTTAAGGAAGCCAGAAATAAATATGGCTATTAAATTGAACCACCTGTACAGAGTACAAATTCGTTCATAAAATATGGTGGATTGCATCCCCACTTTGAAAATCTGGCCCAATCAAGCAGTAAAGACACATTCGCTTTTTCAGCACAATCATTTTGGTCCAACAGAAATTCAGTGGGGTGGGAACAGGGACAGGAGGAAGACTAGAGAATGCAGAAAATGAGAAAAGTTCATGGGAAAAAAAACTGATGTGTTTTCCAAAAAGAATCCCAGCTGAATTAATGCGTAAATTCCAATACCGGCAGCTCTAGTTCATAACATTGCCAATTATTCAGGTTCATATCATACAACAGAGCAGAAGAAAAGCTAGATCCTAATTGTCCAGGAAATGTTTTTAATTGTAATCACTGCTGTCTTTAATAGAGGAAAGTGGGAAATAAAATAACTTTCCACTTCTGCTGTGGACATGCACTTTCCTTCTATCACGTCAACATTCTATTTGTTTGCTATAACATTTGTCTACCTATCTTTCATGGTGCAGCTCATTGCATTTTTAAAAGATGCTTTCACCAGGAGCTAATTGAGCTTTATCTATGGAAGTGAGCTAGAATTTGTCACTGACAGCCCGCAGAAGGCCATTTCTTCAATTGCTAAGAGAACTCAAGAGTCAGACATGACAAACTACAGCTTGGAATACCTGGCAGCAAGCCTATTAGTGCTGCAATGCCAAGATGCACTAATAAATTACTTATGTAACACATACTCACTTTATTTCTGTCATGAAACTTGCCACCCTAAAACAAAAGTAAAAGATTTGATTTTTTCCCCTACCATGCATACTTTGCCAAAACCCTTCGGAAACAAAATGAATTATTTAATTTATACAAAACAAAACTGCTCGCACACCTACTCTGGTCTCTGAAGACAATTTTCTTGTTTCCTATGTGGTTTCCTAAGAAGCAGACTTTGGGCTTTGTGCACACCCTGACCATGCTGCAGATGAGCAACTTTTAGTTCAGAGGATCCTATCAGAGAGAAACATTAAAAATGTTTCACCTCGTCCACACTGTCTTTTTGCACTGGGCTTCCTTTCCTTTCCATTTAAATCCCTACACAGACACACACACACACACACACACACACACACACACACATAGCAGAACAGTAGAACTAGAGTCAAACCTGGTTTCAATGCCAACTTTCCTACTTTCTACCTGTGTAACTTTGGGCAAATTATTTCACCTCTCTGGGCCGATTTCTGTAAAATAAGGCAATTTGACTGGATCAGCGTTGTCAACGCAAACAGAAACATAGGCCACTATGCACAAAGATCCCTGTAGGTCTGCTATTGACTTAGAAATGCATATTAACATTATTTATGGTCCAGTGCATTTTTATTTATTTTGTTAAATGTTACCAGATTACATTTTCATCTGGTTCAGCACTCAGGAGCGTTGCCTGCTGCATGTGGCCAGGTGTTTGACACTTTTGGACAAGATGACCTCTGAATTCCCTTTTAATTCTAAAACCATTAACCTATTCTAACAGATACCTTGTTGTAAGTGAGAGGAGCAAGAGAGTGCACCACTATAGCAGAAATTACTTGTTGGTAACTTTTTATTGCTTGACCTTCATTCTCATCAGGAGGGCGATGTCTTGACTTTCCAATGAATTTAATTTAAGTGAGGCAGGGTATGCATAGTCATCAGCCTCACTCCCTCCTCCAGAGTCAGAGTCAGGATGACTAGTGATGTCCCCATGTTGGCAACTTAAAGGATAAGTAAAATGGTGCTTTTATAGCTAGATGACTAGTTCAGTTTAGCCATTAATTATGAGTAGTATAACAAACCTAGGGGGCTAAACAGGATGCTGGGACAAACAGAGGTCAGGTCAGCAAAGATGTAGAAGTGAGGTAAGCAACAGAAATCAAGACATCGTAAATAGCGGAGGACCAAGCCATCTGAAAGGTGTGATATTGGGGTTATGCCCTCAGATGCCAAGGGACCAGCAGAAGGGGGTGGAGCTGAGCGTGGGGATGGTGGGATTGTGTCAGAGTAAAGCAAACTACAACCAGAAGCAGGCACACAAGACCTGTGAGAACAGAGAAAAATCCGAAAAGAAAACAGATACAAAGCTTCTACAGCAAAATAAATATCTGGATACTGTGGCATACAGAATAGAAGAAAGAGCTTTGGATTTAGAATCAGAGAAACTAGGTTTGAATCCCCAATTCAGTCACTTATAACCTATGTCACAGTTGTCATAGGATTTTCTCAACTGAAAATTGTAAAAGGAAAAAAAAACTTTGCAATTACTCTGTGTATATTCGAAATGATTCACTATATATTTACTCTGTATATATTTGTATATGAACTTCTTGTATCTTCCATAAAAATGTATGCTCCCTGAGAGTAAGTTTCATTCTTTGAATCTGTCTTCCAAGCGTTTGACACAAAGGAAACAAATGAGAGAGAGGCAGAGACAGAGACAGAAAGGATTTATGGAATAGTCGGTGTTTTTGTGAAAAACTATGCTGAGTACCCAATTTTAAACTGTATTACAAAAGTCATCATGAAAACAATCTAGTACTGGCTAAGAAATAGAGTGATGGGTTAAAAGAAGAGATTATGTACATAATACATAATAGTAAATAATTGCAGTAATCTAGTGTTTGATAAACCCCAAAATCTGAGCTTTTGGGAGTAATAACTCACCATTTGACAAAAATTGCTAGGAAAACTAGAAAGCAGTTTGGTAGTAAATGGGCATAAATTAATATCTCATACTATATACAAAAATAGATAAATAATTTAGTAGCAAAGGGTGATATCACAAATGAATTAGAGGAGCTGGAAAGGGAGTGGTATGGAGGCTTGGTTTGGGGAAAGATAAGGTAAAAGATGACCTAGGAGTAGAGTCTAGGCTGTCAATGGAGGGGAGCTAGGGGTTATGTAAAAGCTTTTTGAAAGGCACTTAACATTACAAAATATTGATTTAGGAGGTTGGACTATATGGTTTCTATGATCCATTTTGGCAGTATATCCTAAAATACTATTTGAAAAATAATTACTAATAAGGATGAATCCTCCCATGATTTATCTTGATGAAATAATATAAGGATGTAAGTCGATTTTTATATAATTCCATATTAGGGAAATAGTATTAAAAGAAGTGAGGGATATATTTGAATTTGAGATGTGAGGTTTTCAATGCTCTTTTCTAAATTTTACAGAGGTATGCTGTCTTATTATGGTGCCACATCACCTGGACCTTCAGGTCATAACAATCTACTCCAAATACTCTCTGCCCAAAAATATTGTTTCATTTTGATTCCAGTCACCCCAATACTCTACTAACAAATACAGTACTCTCACCATCACTACAGATTTTCTATAGATCCTTAGGTTACCCTATACCAGAACCAAAATTTCAAAGGGCACTGAAATAACTGAGGTTAGTACTTGGCAAAAACAATTAGTTAAAATAGGACGTTATCATATGTCTAACTTCTACTGAGTTCACACACAAAAGAAGTTCCTTCCCACCTGGCCCAAATGTGTACCCTCTTTGACAACGACCTGCCTTGTGATATTGCAGTCTCTGCTTTCTTCTCTTTACCAAACTAGAGGTCTATTTCATACTCTTTTCTCTGGTTACCTAAAAAAAGTTTATGACGCTGAAGAATTCACAGGATTTCCTTTGCCCTCCTCTTTCTCCCCATTCCTTGAAAGCAATACATCACCCTCTTCACTATTTCATAGTGGATGTTTTACAAAATGCAATGGTCAAGCATACATGGTAGATATATACTAAAACAGTTTGAAAGGGATTCCAGCTTTACAAATTGCAAGTATCTTGTGATTTTATCCTGATCTTAAGTATCAACCAAAGGTATAACCCAGTCAGAATCTGAGCCTTTAAGGTCCCTTCCAACTCTTCCTAGTATAACCTGTATCTGACCAAGAATCACTCTGTGGCATTCTTATTGAGCACCTATTTGCCCTCTACTTGAAGGCTTCCAGAGAAGTGAATCTGGAGGCATTCAAGCAAAAACTGGATGATCATATTTTGGATAAGTTTTGAGAGAATTCTCATTTAGGTATCACCTGGACTACATAACCTCTAGTTATTCTGCAACCTTGTGAATCTATAACAACTGCTTCTATTGACAGCCAAATCTAATTTTGGACAATCCTTACTGGTAAAGAATTGTTGTGTTTTTGCTGTTTTTGAAAAATCCTGGCATCGAGCCTAAATCTATGTCTCTATAACTTCGATTCATTTGTCCTAGTTCTACTCTTTGAGGTCAAATCCACACTGTTTAACAGACATTGTGCCCTTTCAGATCCTTAAAAATAGTGCTCACATCTACCCCAAGTCATCATTTACAGGCCAAATACCCCTAATTTCTTCAACCAGTCCTTACTACTGTGGAGGGTAAAAAAATGACTGAGGAAACAAAGGTTTGAGCTTCTAAGCATATCAGTTTATTAAGTGATGCATGCCAAATGCCCAACAAATCAGATCTAGTGCCAAAGCTAAGGAAACCAAATAACAGCAATGTCTTATTCTCCAGCTTATCAATGCGGCCCTAAAACATGGACCCTAGGTGTAAACACCATTCTCCATACCTGGTCTAACCAAGGCAGAGTATAACAGGGTGATGACCTGAAATCTGGGCCTTTCTCCTTAGCTGTCTTATCTCTACTCCTGCACCTTCAGTACTCTCTTCTTGACATTGTTGTGGTGTCAGAGTAATTCTAACAAATCGTGAATTCAGCTGACCATTCTTCTATGTCTCCACTGCAGAGCCATAAACAAAGGGAGACATAAGCATTTCACTTCTTTCATTTTATTTTCTTATCAGCTTAGAAGCAGAAAAAACTTAGCACTCACTTAGTAAGAATTATTAGTTAAAATAGGAAGCTAGCAAAAGTCTCAGCTTCCACCACCCAGCTCTGTGTTTTGATACAAGAAAACTACACAGCTTAACCTCATGCTCCTCCACTCTTGATGGTGACCTCTACAAACAGTAACCATGGGTCTCTTAGAATATTAGAGTCTCCATTCATAGGCACTGATTTGAGTGCTTCTTTAATGCAGTATGATTTAGATATGTTTTGTGCCTCTGATCCTGGACATAAAAATTATCAGATACCACCATGCTCCACTGACAGAATATCAGTCCTTTAATCCTCACTTGCGGGAGCAATGGTCTAAGCCCTCTCCTATAATTCCCTGACCTGCCATTGAGTTCTACATTCTGAACCATTCATCTAAGACTTAAAAGGTCTTCTCCAAATTATCCCTGGCACTTGGACTCTTCTCTGCGTAGTTGCCAAAGGTACCTTCCCTCACCTCCCTAAAGTTGTGATCTGCTTCTACCTTATCTATTCTCTGCGTATCTCCCTGCTCTGGGACCCTGAGATTGGTCTTCATTCTTGACTCAACACATTACAACTAGCTCAGGTAACCTGCATTAAGCAGATCTCACTAGCTTCAGAAGGGAAAGTATAGCAAATTTTAGCTCAATAAAGCTTTGAATTAAATTCAACTGCATATGTACAATGCTTCTATAACTATGATCTGTGATAATACAGCATGAGATGTTAAATGAGCATGCCTACAATTGAGAGGAAGACCAAAAAATCCTGGGTTTCGCATTAGAAGACTTCTGTTTAAAACTGAATGCTAATACTTATTACCAGTATGACCTTTGACAAGTCAATTCTCATCTCAGAGCCTTGGGCTCCTTATTTGTAAAATGAGAGGATTCAGCTAGATGACCTCCTTACCTTTTCCTAACTCTAAATTGATCATTCTGTATCACCAGCAACAGATAAGTGCATGCACCTATGTAGTCTTGGGAATTTGAAAACTCATATAAGCAATGCAGTCATTATTCAAAACCCTGTGAGATGTCCTCTTTTGGAACTACCTGGAGAGCCAGGTTTGCAGACAATGAAGACTAACTTCATTGTTTTATAGCTACACCTTGTTGGTGACCCAAAACAGTATTGCCCAGCTTGATGCTTCGTCTTATTCACTAGACTCAGTTCCAAATGACCTCTGGCTATTTCCAAATATCAAATCCATCCTCCAAAAGACAGACACTAGGCTGAAATAGGTGAAAGTGGAAGATGGGCATATTAATCATTCTATGGACACAGTTTAAGCATGATTTTCAAGCACATTCATCACCAATAGAAACATGAGCACATAAGGCAATATTACCTCACAAGTCATTCATTTGATGTAGTGCCTCCAAGGAAACCAGCTTGACAAGAAAAAGAACATCTGTTTAACTGACGACCTGAATTACAATGGCAAGAGGTGAAGTTTCTTCAGAAGGTTCTACACTCTCTTAAAATACCTGGGCCACCCACTTAGAAGAGAGGAATGCATGAATATGTGGCCATAATATAAATAGACCTCATTTGTCATTTCTAGAAATTCAGATCTCATACTCTGTGTTTCTTAAGGTTGAAACAGGGATAGGAAGGAAGGAAAAACAAAGAAGTAAGATTATGATCCTTAGATTTCAGCAACTAAAGACAAGAGTGTGTACGCTTTGCTATATTTTTCTATTGTGAATACACCTTTCCAAGTCTCTTTGACAGAAAGAAGTTTAGTCAACTCTCCAAGCAAACACATTCACATACCTATATTTCTAATGAAAACAGAAATCACAGCACTTTGAAATTCAGTGCATTTTTCTTACCCTATATATCCTGGGGTGTGTGTCCAGCTTGCCAGAGCATGTGGAAACCTCATAGTGGGCACCCATCTAATACCTCTGGCATCTGAGAAAACCCCAGCATTTGGGACAAAAGCTCCCCTGTCTGGAGGCAGAGTCCTACTGTGGCAAAAAGCCCCAAAATTCAAGTAATTGACTGGCAAAATGAGCAGGCAAAGGAAACAAAGCAGAGAGAAGATTCCAACATTACACTCCTATCTTGGGGACAAAAAGGAGCAAAGAATGGAACAGGAGGAAGACAGTGAAGTCAGAACTCCTGCACCAAAAGCTCCAAAGGAAAATACAAGCTGATTACAGGCCATAGAGGACTTTAAGAAGCAGATGAGAGAAGTGGAAGAAAAACTGGGAAGAGAAATGAGAACAATGCAAGAAAATTATGAAATGAGAGTCAACAGCCTGACTGAGGAAAATAATACCTTAAAAAACAGACTGACTCAAATGGCAAAAGAGGCTCAAAAGGGCAATGAGGAGAATAATGCCTTAAAAAGCCAAATTTTCCAGATGGAAAAAGAATCTCAAAAGCTCAATGAGGAGAATCATGGCTTCAGAATTAGACTGGAGCAAATGGAAGCTAATGACTTTATGAGAAATCAAGATGCTGTTAAACAGATCCAAACAAATGAAAGTAGAGAAGGCAATGTGAAATATCTCATGGGAAAAACCACTGACCTGGAAAATAGATCCAGGAGAGATCATTTAAAAATTACTGGACTACCTGAAAGCTATGACCAAAGTAAGAACCTAGAAATTATCCTCCAGGAAGTTCTCAAAGAGAACTGCCCTGATGTTTTAGTACCAGAGGGCAAAAGAGAGGTTGAAAGAATCCCACCAATCACCTCCTGAAAAAGATCCCCAAAAGAAAACTCCTAGGAACATTATAGCCAGGTTCTGGAATTCCCAGATTAAGCAGAGAATATTACAAGCAGCCAGGAAGAAACAATTTGAATATTGTGGAAACACAATTAGGATAACCCAGGATCTGGCAGCTTCTACACTGAGGGATCAAAGGGCTTGGAATATGATGTTCTGGAGGTCCAAGGAGTTGGGATTAAAACCAAGAATCACCTACCCAGAAAAACTGAGTATCATGTTTCAGGGGAAAATATGGTCATTCAGTGGAATAGAGGACTTTCAAGCATTCTTTTAAAAAACCAGAGTTGAATAGAAAATTTGACATTCAGATACAAGAAGC
>NW_027185653.1:4788500-4865906 GCF_028583685.1 Petaurus breviceps papuanus
TATGTATATATATGTCTATATATGAGGGTATATGGGCATATAAATACATATGTGAATGTGTGTATATATGTTTACAGGTATACATAGATAGAGGGCACAGGACCAATGTAACAGGAAGGGATGATACTTAAAAGGTGAAATTAAGAGGTGAGAGGAATATAATGAGAGGAGATGGGGAGAGACAGATTGGGGCAAACTATCTCATACAGAAGAAGCAAGGGAAAATGGTTACAATGGAGGGGAAGAATAGGAAGGCAAAAGGGAATGGGTCAACCTTATTCTCATTGAATTTGGCTTGAGGAGGGAGTGAAATACACACTAAATAAGGTATCTCACCCTCCAGGAGAGTAGAGGGGGAAGGGGATGAGAAGAGGGATGATGGAACGGATGGCAGGCTGGGGGGGAGGGAAGTTGGAAGCACCCACTTTTGAAAAGGGATGGGATCAAAGTAGAGAATAGAACAAGTGGGAGGTTGGATAGGAGGGAGGGATATATAGTCAGTCTTTTACAATATATCTACTATGTTATTGTTTTGCTTTAGCCACACATGTACAACCTATACTGAACTGCTTATCTTCCCAGAAGGGTGGGTGACAAGGAAGTTAGGGAATGAATCTGGAATTGAAAGTTTTAAAATCAAATATTCAACTATATATATGTGTGTGTGTGTGTGTGTGTGTGTGTGTGTGTGTGTGTGGATACTATTATTAGTACCATCTTACATATAATTGGGAAATAAGATATACAGGCACTGAGGCATAGAGATCCACTGGAAAAGTCGAAAGGGGTATGGGAGAAAATATGGGAGAGAGCAGATTGCAGGAGGGGATATCCTGTGGGACTGCTATTTTGGGGCGGTGGGTAGGGGAAAAACTGGGAGAAAATTTGTAACTCAAAATCTGGCAGAAATGAATGATGTGAATCAGAAGTTAATAAAGCATTAAAAAAAAGAACTTTCAGCTGGTTCCCAGAATCAAAATCACTTCATCCAGGTTCCCAAAATAAAAGTCATTCTCTCCAGCCTGGGCCTCTTCCTCAGCCTCCAGAACCTGGCTCCAAGAAGATCCGTCTGACCCAGTAGGGACTTCTCCTTATATACACACGTGGCATTAGCTCCTTCCTGTTTTAGCCAATCCATTCCTGTTATGACAGCAGCAGGGGTTCATACCTTCTGTTTCTTTAGCAGAGGTTTGATTAATTACTAAGTGCTAAGTACCTTTCAGAAATACGAAAGGAACTTCAAATTCCATTTCTATTGCACCTATGTATTCACATAGTGCATTTCTCTATTGCCCTTTGGGTGAAAAACAACTTTAACTCTTTAAAGTTTGTGGAATGGATCTTGTGACACCAAGCAAACAGAGGATGAACATTTGCTTTGATCTTCACAACCTCTCATATCTCTCCCAAATAGGAACTAGATACAAAAGATAAAATAATTTTCATCTCTCTGCATGGCATACGATACCAAGAGCCCTAATGAATTTTTAATTGAAATAATGGCATAGAAGGTGAATCTAAGGATTAACTTCCTTAGCACCCCTTTCCACACCATACACTGTGCTGCACAAGCTGACCCATGGACTTCCAACACAACTCAACTCCACTGTCTCCATCCATCATTCTTAGGAAAACCATTGCTGAAAAGATACAAAAGGTAGAAGCTGTTCTGACTGGAACAGCAGTGGAGCTGTACTCTGTGCTCCAAGAGAGACAAGTCTGAAGAACAGAGGGAACTGAGTCAGGATGCCAGTGTGCACAGCCCTCCACCAAACCCGAGGGAAAAAGACAGGCAACTAGCTTTGGCCCGTTCAGCCCCACCATTCCCTACCCCACTAAAGTTGCTTGAAGAAGACACTGAGGCTGATGAAATATTAATTGTCCATCATGGGAGGAGGCTGAAACAACTTTCAAGTTCCAATCCCTGGAATAACTTCCATCAAAGGAAGAGTCCAAAAGTGAGCATTAAGAGAGTTTAAGAAAAAAGACTGAAAGTACCAAAGATTTTAGCAGGAAGAAACTCAGTTTAAAAAAAAAAAAAACTTAGGCACAAGTAGATAAACCAGCAGGGAAGATGTTAACAGAAAAGAAGATAATTTCCAGATCAGCTAAATGAGTCCATACAACTATGAATAAAAATTATATAACAAAGAAAAAAGAAGCAGTGCACTGATGAGGCAGAGGACCCTGTGGATTTTCAAGGGAGCATTAAACCTTAGCAGGATGTTCTTGAATGGTTTAAGACAGAAAAAAGACTTGTGAAAGTAAATTTAAAGGCTTTCACAGCAGAACTGATCAGCAGAATAGAAAAAGGTCATGAATCCCAGAAAAAAACTAGAATAAACAGAAAGGGATGAGAAATAATCAAGAGAATAGGAAAATTATTTTTTTGCTAAAGATGTAGAAAGTAAAATTTAAAAAGTAACAAACGAAGTTGGATCGGAGCAAAAGCACTTGAACACTGAAAGGAGAAGGGGAATAAGTGGAGAAGAATTAAACAACAGATAATGGGAAGAAAGAATGAGTGCATTAAGCAGAACTCCAAAATTAGAGAGAGAGGTCACAAAAAGGAGGGTAAAAATCTTAAGAATGAGCAGGAGAGAGAGGAGACATAAGCTTACCCTAAAGATTGTTACATGCTGGGTTTCAGGGCCACATTATATCACTTAAGTAACTGTGGTATTAAAAAGATGGGTCTTTATTTTAGGGAGAAGTTTGGGTTTATTAAAATCACTGTGTAATTTTGCAAAAGCAATCCAGATTCCTATCTCCTGTTCAGTTCCAGGATGAGTTCTTGTCCCATCTGTAGACCCTGTCCAAGTTTTATGTACTAATAGAACAGTTCTATGTACATCTCATTCAACCAAATATTATGGGTTAACAATGGGTACCCTTCATTTGGTTTGTCCTAGCTAATTTAGAGGCATTGAAATGTTCCAGGACATGATATAATCAGGGCTTGATATGTCATGACAAACAATCTATGAGGAATTCCTCTTGGATTCTGCATTAAACATCTTCTAGGACAATTGGAACCACTTTCAGAAAGCATGTCTCCCTGTTTTATGTATCACTTGATATTAACAG
Source organism: Petaurus breviceps papuanus (assembly GCF_028583685.1). Taxonomy (NCBI): domain Eukaryota; kingdom Metazoa; phylum Chordata; class Mammalia; order Diprotodontia; family Petauridae; genus Petaurus; species Petaurus breviceps. The sequence continues at coordinate 4,791,588 of NW_027185653.1, forward strand.
TTGGAGGGCAATCAAAATCATTAGTGCTGTTGCATCTATTTCCCTCATGTTATAGATGGTTGGTACTATGTCATTTGGAATCTATCATGGCACTCTCTGTATATGTCCTCTTACCCTTAAAATATGCTACAAACTCAAACAAGTCCAGCTTCTTAATGTGGTGGCATAGTCCTAATATGTTGGGAAGTGTATTTTTAATATATAACAAACTCAATGTTGATAATAATGATACTAAATAATAGTGAAATTAAAATCAATTCCCTGACAAAGACAATTATTGTTTTGGGGTTTGGGGGTTTTGGGGGTTTTTTGTTGTTTTTTACTTCACAAAGCATGCTTTTTCTTGAATCTATGTTTTCCTCATGGATGAATAACCATACTTTACAGTCCCAGTTACGCTAGTCATATGTTTCATTCTTTGTCTCCTAGCTCTTAGAATCTCTTCCCTCTTTCCTAATCATTCCTCAGAAAAGCATCTTCTGACATTCCTCTAACCATCTGACCTGAACATCATCCAACATGGCTAGTTTGTTCTAGAAGTTTCATGGCCCTGCTCTGGGGGGAAAGCATAGAAATTCTCAGTAAGGCCTAACCAGCTGAAAGATTTTCATTGTATAATCTGTTTCAAAAGAAGAATCCAGACAATTGTTGAGGGCATGAGGAGGAAGAGGAAAGAGAGAACACGCTGTCCACAGACAATAGTACTCTACAGTCAAGCTTCAGTCCAGCAAGCCTATAGAGCTTATACAGCCCAGCCTTCTCAAGGATATGCACAGACCACCCAGGCATATGGGCAACAAAGTTATGGACCTATGGGCAACCTACTGATGTCAGCTACACAGACTCAGTCAACTGCAACATGTGGGCAGACTGAATATGCGACCTCTTATGGACAGCATCCAACAGGTTATACTACACCAACTGCACCTCAAGCTTACAGTCAGACTATCCAAGGATATGGGTCTGGAGCCTAAGACACCACCCTGTGACAGTTATGTCTACCCAGCCCAGTCTGCGTATGGCACCCAACCTGCTCACCCCAAATACAGGAAGGAGCCAGAAACTGCTGCACCTGCAAGCCCACTGAGACTAGTCAGTACCAATCTAGTACAGCAGCCCAGCCTAGGATACAGACAGAGCAACTACACTTAACCACAGGTGCCTGGCAACTGCCCCATGCATCCAGATTGAGTCAATTCAATCCTTTCCATAGGAAAAAGTTTCTCTCTCTTCTTTCCTCCTTCAAAGATTCTTCATGATACCCTGACAGCATAATCATTTGCTCTTCTCTTCTCATTAAGCATGCTTGTGGACACAGCGCCTCTGTTTTTGTCCTATTTCAATAAAAATTATTGACTCAGGCTTTACAATGAATGGCTCTGATATAACTGATTGCCCTCCTGGTGCATAATAATAGTCATAAAAAGAAATGCTAGATACAAGGAGACAAGACGAGAAAGTAGGCAGAAATTGGAATCTTCAAGGGAAACTGTTTAGCATTTATAACTTCCATAAACTTAACCTTGTATTTGGCAGGCACTTTATAGTTTTCCAATTTACTTTTTAATTGAGTCTTTTTGTTAACCACGTTTTGCAGTTATAACTCAAAGTCTTCTTTCAAAACCATACCACTTTAATTTACTTCAATTGATCTCTGCTTATATTTATTATTCCAGTGCTCAACATATATCACCTTCCATTTGGTCAACTACAAATGCAATCAAACTACTAACAAAGCAGATCCACATTAGTTAATATTTTATCTGAAGTGATCTCTCCACTTTCATGGTTAGCCCTGATACTTGTTACTAACCATATTAAGTAAGTCATCAAGGCAGCATAGCACCAATGAACTTATTTATTTGCCTGCCTATCAAGTTTAGCTGTGCATATACAGAATGATTTAAGCACAATAGAGGCATCAGGACCCAGTAATCTCCTTTCTAGGAATAACAGAAAACTTGCAACTTAACATTTAAATAGATAACATTAATTGTATATGTGAGAGAAGGAAGCAAGGAAGGAAGGAAGGAGGGATGGAGGGAGGGTGGGAGGGAGGAAGGAAGGAACAAAGGAAGGAAGGAAGGAAGGAAGGAAGGAAGGAAGGAAGGAAGGAAGGAAGGAGGGTCAGAGGGAAGGAAGGAAGGAGGGTCAGAGGGAAGGAAGGAAGGAAGGAAGGAAGAATTTGCTTATCACCTATTAAGCACCAGGCTCTGTGCTAAGCATTTTACAAATATCATGTTAGTTGATCTTAACAACTTTGGAAGGTCAGTGGTATCATTATCTCCATTTTACAGCTAAGGAATCTGAGGCAGACAGAAGTTGAGTGCCCATAGCTAGTAAGTGTCTAAGGTTGGATTTAAACTCAGGCCTTCCTGACCATGGGCCCAATGTTCTATCCTCTATGTCACCTGGGCTGTCATTAGCTGCTGAAAGGGATTCAGAGATGGAATTTGCCCAAAAGAAGCTTAAAATCTAGAAGTCAGAAAATAATATTCACTGAAATAAAGAAAAAAGATGGACAAATCTTCTGTTGGGAAAATAAAGGAGGGCAATTAACCTGAGCCTGAAAAGATGAGTAGGAAATCAATTCAAATAGCAGTGATGAGGGGAGGAAGAAGACGCAGCTTTAGCAAAGTGGGAAAATTAAAGAGATATTTGTGACGTTTCAAGTATAGACTGCTTTAGTGGGCATGTGAAGTCATGTGGAAGGAGGTCAGTATAAGATAAAATGTACTGTTCTTCTCCATAGTGGTTGGGCGGGGAAGGCTGGAAGCAATGCCATAAGGAGATAGCAGGGTGAGGCTGTTATTGAATGTCGTGGGTTCTGGGTCCTCAAGGGAGGCTGGTCTCCTCATTGCTCAAAATAACGTACATAGATCATTATCACAAAGAGTTCATAAAGATGAAGGATAAGGCATATGGGTCTGCATTTTCTGAATATTATATTCTTATGAGAGAACTGTCCATGGATTGTTTTTTTCTCCCATTCTCTTTAAATCTTCATCATTTTGAGATCTGTTATAGATTGATTCCTTGCATGCAATTAAAATTGTGCTGTCTCCAGCACAGATGTGTGTAGCATGTATTTGGCCAAGTTCAAGTGTGGTTTTCTTCTCTGACTTCATCTTCTTATGTGCTGTTGGCACTTCCTCACATCAAAAATGGGGGTGTTACAGTCCAAACATCACAGTTCCACTAAAAATAATGTAATTGCCTGAAGATATTATGTATCTTGTGTTTATTTTTTTCCTCTTTTCAGATTCATCTGCAAAAGTTCTCAGTATAATGTGGCTTAGCTGCTTCTGATACTGACTTCTCTAAAAGCTTTCATTCTATGTTTTGTGACATCTGTGGACACAGCAATAATAATACCTAGTGTTTGTATAGTGCTTTATAAATTTTATCTAGGTTTAACCTCAAAATAACCTTGTAAGATAGGTATTATTATTATAATTATTATTTTACCCATTTCACAGATAAGGGAACTGCAGCAGGTAGAAATTAAGTGACTTGCCGAGCATTGCACAAGCAGTATCTGCCAAAAGTGGTATTTGGACTCAGGTTTACAGAAGTCAAACTCTCTAGCCAATGCACTGAGCTGCTTCTCCTATAGAAGTAAACATATCTTTCTATAGAAGTCATTTTTTATTTTATTTGTTACACTGGACTGTTTAAGGAAAGGGACCCTGTAATATGAAAGTATTATTACTGTTAATGGGGAACAATTGCAATAGGTAGTGAATACACATACACAGTTATCGTATCTCATTCCTATTGAAAAGAAAGGACTTAAACATTGTTCATTCCCTTTTTCTTTATTTAGCAACTAAGGCTATGTATTGCTATTGAACAACATAGTTATAGTCCAAAATAAAATCACCTAGCTCCCATTTTAATTCTTCCACCTTTTTTAAGGTCTCTTTGGATAATGGTTCCATCTTCCAATATTCTGATTGTCCCTCCCAATGTTCCAGATTAGTGACTATGGCATTATCGTCATCAGGTGCTTGGATACAGCTAGTGTGGAGAAATGGTGGGCAAAACTGTGAAAGAGAATACAGAGTTTCGGTGCAATATCCAAGGTTAATATTAATAAATATTTCCTTTTCTCAATGTTTGATGAACCCTTTCCATTCTGAAGATCATATTTCTTGATATTAACATATAAGCTTCTTGAAAACAAGAAAATTTCATTTTTATTTTTGTGTCCTGCACCCAGCACAGTATCTGGATCTGTCCTCTGGTAGGTTCTTATTAAGTATTAATTGAATAATAGATTGGCAAACTTAACTGTTCTATTTCTGTTCCTTGTCCCTTCCTTGTATATGCCGTTACTCTTCTTTCTCCTTCTTTTTATTTTTTCTTCAGTCCTTCCTTAGAATCTAATTTTCCTCTTTTGTTCCTCCTGTTCAATAAATGACAAATCTCAATTCTGTGCTGCAGTTGCATGATGAAAAATAGATGGAATAAAGGACAAAGGAAGTAGTCTGACATGACAAACCATGTCATGCCTAACTTTTCTTCTTTATATATAGTTCCTGTATAAGGCAAAATTGGGAAGAAGGTAAGGCTTCAGTCATATTAATTGTAGCTAACCTACCTTTTTCTTTTATTGTCTTTTCTGCCTTAGTCTGGCACCTAATACCCTCAAGGTTTGGTGGTTGTTGATTATGTTTTTAATCTCCTCCCCTTTATCTAAGCTTGCTGTTGAGAAAAATATAAACTCTATTATTTCTACCATTTTAGGAATGTACACTAACATATGTGCCAGAATATTTGCATTTTAACCAAAATCTCTGGTTAGGAAATACATTGTTTTATCTCTTCTTAAAGAAATGTCTGACATAACTGAGAAAGTGACATTGGGCAAAAGGCAAGAGAACCTTCCTCCTATGTTGTATGGGAGAAGAGGATAAAATCCCCTTGTGAAGGATGGAAAACATCTTAATGGCCTTTACAATACATATTGGCTTCATACAGTTAAGGCATTGCTCCCTACTCTGTGGCATCTTTCTTTTTTTTAAGGCAGCTGATGGCACAGAGCACTGAGCCTAGAGTCAGGAAGACCTGAGTTCAAATTTGAACTCAGATGCTTACTAGCTGTGTGACCCCAGGCAAGTCATTTAACTTCTGTTTACCTTTGTTTCCTCACTTATAAATTTAAATAATAGCACCTACCTCTCAGGATTGTATAAGATCATATTTATTAAAAACACTTAGCACAGTATCTGTCACATAGTAGGTCCTATATAAATGCTTATTCCTTTCCCCTTTCCCTCTTGTCCCTGAAATCATATCACATATATAAACCCAGCACTGTCTATATGAAAAAAACACTGACATCCAAAAGATTGTGATAGTAATGGAATATAAAGTTCCCCCTGTATTGGCTTGGTTTTCAAATTGATTGTGTTAAAACCCAGAGCTTGTTAATCCCACCTGTGGGATGGACTTGTTGATGTGAAAAGAAAGTCCTGAACTGGGAGGGGCTGGTGACTTAGATTTGGAGAGACAAGAGAAAGGCAGAAGAACTTTTTTTTTGGAAGCAGCACCTCGTGGAGAGAGACTAAGAGAATTGCTGGTGGCCGCTTTGAATTGCCCTGGACTTTTGAGACCTGCCCCCTGAGCTGCCAAGGACTGAGGAGACATGGCTGTTTTGCTGGTACTTTGTCTGTTTTGATGTTGTGTTGCCAGATTTGTCCACTGGTGAAAGACAGTCCTTTCGTTGAAGAAGTCCTGGAACCTGGCTGTTGGCTAAGAGCTCCTGAGACTGTCCTGCAGACAGAGAGTGAATGCTGTCCACTGGTGAGGGACAGTACTGTTGTTGCAGGGGTCTGGAGACTGTCCTGCAGACAGAGAGTGAATACTGTCCACTGGTGAAGGACAGTGCTGTTGTTGCAGGGGTCTGGGAACCTTTCTGTTGGTTCAGAAGCCCTGAAGAAGGATTTTCTTGTTGTATGTTTACAGAAATCCTGGGAGAGGGTTTTGCTAATGTTTTCAAGGGTTCTAGGACTGTTCTACAGACAAAGGATGAATTAATGAAGGGACTGGCAATGTATCTTGTGGCCTTGCTAAGCCTTGTCTCCCCAGGAACTAAGATTGCTGAGAACTTGCCTTGTGTCAAGATGAAGAAAAGACCTCCCTTTGGGTATTAAGCGCTGTGCTTAAACTTGTTGTAACTCTGGGGTTGATTCGATTGTGATCCAGGGGTGGGGAACTTTTGACCTTTTTGTGTTCTATGGTTGAACAAATGAATGTACTTTACTTATGTTTGGAAACTAATCTCCATTTGAGAAGAGGGGCTTTGTGGTGGACTAAATGAAGGTACAGCCTAGGCGTGGAGTAGTAATTAGACCAGGGACTTTGTAATTGATTGATTGATTGATTGATTGGAAGGTCCTGGGGTGGGGTAGTCCTTGGAGATTATTTAATCACGCTTAGTAAATGCTGTATTTGGAATGATGTCATGTTTTGATCTTCTCTGTTCTTGGTTTGTCACTGAATAAGATGGAGAGCGCCTATGCTGGTATTTTGAACCTTGGGAAGTTGCCTTGGCATGACATTACAAAGATGTCTATAAGCTTTGTTGTGAAACAACAGTAGAGATTTAATCTCTAAAGACCTAAATGTCCTTTTTTTGCTGTCATTGTAATCGAATTAGAAAAGAGATTTCTTTATATTATTATAGTATTTGAAAAATAAAATGCTTACTTTTCCTCCATTTATACAAGTATGTATTTAATTCTTCCTTTTCTCGGTTGATAAATTTTTGTCAAATGTTAATATTGCAAATGCAAATAGCACTCAGCATTTTGCCAACTACATGTAGTTGTCATAAATTAAAAGATGTGGTTTCCGTATTTAAAACTACCGGGGAAAAGCCTTCATTAGATATAACCAACCACCAGACATTCATTAATAAAAATTTAAAGGGCTCTAAAAGTGGCCCTTCAAGTTTTGTGGGAAGATCTTTTGCCAACCAATATTAGGGTAATTTAAGGATAAATGAATTGCAAATATTGTATTAAAATAAACAAATCCAAAAGTTGTCAAATGTTCATGAAGTAAAGAATGGAGTAAATGCAAAGCAAGCCATTCCTCACTGCTGGGACACTTTCCAGCATTCTTCTAGAAACCCCAAAAGAGGACAGCGTGCAGAGCTCTAAAGAGCTACATGTAGGTTAAAAACTCCAAGTTTAGCATCAGAGGCAGAAGAAACAGAGAACTGTGTCAGACTGTGCAAAGAGTTTTGCTTAAAAATAGCAGCATAAACATAGCTGTCCCCAATTCTCCTTCACTTTCACCGCCCCATCCAATTCTCTTAGGCTCAGAGCTGCCATTGATTTCCCAGGGAGCACAACCTGCCAAAGAGCTAAACTGGGGTGAAGAGATAGATATTTGCTATCAGGCTCACTCTCAGCTAACAGAGAACATCTGCCAGTTGCCCTTCAAAGGTATTTTTCAAGGAGGAGGTTCCTGCCTTGAGGAAATAAAAATGTTGGGGGGAGGGGTTTAAAGGGTTCTGTGGGGTTGTTTTGTTTTTTAAGAATTCTACTGATTTCTTTGTGAACTCTTTGAAGAAAATCAAGTCAGGGTCCTTGCTGACACAGTTTTCAAAAAACTTAAGAAAATGGCCTGTTTGAATTCCCAGAGGGAAACTGACTGCAAAGGAATTTATTTTGGGCAAAATCAAAATAAAGTTACCAACCTAGGTTTAAAATTTGGTTATGTTAGAGACAAATTCACTAAGCTGCCTACTGAAAATAATTAGCATCCACACGATTAATACTTTTTCAACTTGTTCATCATTAACAGTCCCTGACAGTTACATTGTTGATTATTGTTTTCTAATTTATTCCTTCTTTTCCATATCAGTCATCAATGATCTTTCCACATATAGTTAGCCTGAAATACTATGGGACCTCTGTTGCCTAACATGAAAAAAAATTCAACTTATCTTGCCTGAAATGTTGCCTCTTTTTCTTTCCTAGCATTTTTCATAGTGCAGTCCAAAGGGATTGATTTTTCCTAAGTTAAGTGGCATTGCACATTGTCCTAACATGTCATAAATTTCAAAGAATTCTCAATATCTTGTCATGAAGAACCCAAATTTAACAGCATTCTCAAACCATGCTACCACATATCAAGATATTTAATGTTTGTGCCAATGATTAGAATTTATCGTTTCTTGAATTTAATGGTTCTGGTGTCAGAGCTCCTTTCAAATTGTTTCAGCAGAAACCAAACTTTTTAAAGTCAATAAACAATTCCCTGACTTTAAAAAATATATATCCCATGGTTCTCTATTAGGTTGTTTCAGTAGTCAAAAACTTAAGTGCTGTTCACATCCAGGAGTTTAATACTTTGAAAACAGGATGTTCTTAGAACATTATTCTCCAAATTATAGATGAGTACCTGTAGCAGCAAGCACCCCAAGCGTCCTCAGGGTTTGCTACCAATACAGGTTCTTGGACCTGCTTTGTTAAAGGAAAGCAACTCAAAAGGGGTTAACAAGCTTACTGTAATCAGTCAGACATATATCATTTACCTTGGTCAGGGGAAAAAGGTCAGCACCCCAAACTTCAAAGTATACAGGCAGAATTATCAAGACAAACAGATCTAGTAGACAGATTTCAAACTGTCCAACCATTACATCCATACCCAGTCAACATCTGGGTTTTTCAAAGCCGGGGGACTCTCAACAACGGCTTCCCAGAATACAGATCAAATCACAGAACACTTCTCAAAGTGAGCCCCCAAAACACAGCCTCACATCAGGGCTTATATAGCCTTCTCCTGGCTCAGAGAATGTAACAACCTTATTGACTCACTGGCCAATCAAGAAGTATCTACTGAAAAACAAGCCTCCCACCCCAGGCTTCAGGTGCACTTTAGCCTAGGGGCAGAGAAGATCTTCCAAATTTGCATTCCCATTACAGTACCCCAAATGAGTAGAGTCTGATCATATAAATATCAAGGCAATGATCCCACAAACATGGACAAAATTCCTAGAATGCAATTTGTTTAAATGAAAGATGCCCCACGGATAGCATTGACTGTTGAAATGTCCCTCCATTGGGGAATGAGCAGCCTGGGATTTTGCTTAGAGGAAATGCTTTCAAAATCTGAGCTATTGGCTGCCATCCAACTAAGGTACAAATCATTACTATTGAGGAATTCTGGGCAGATGGAAGGGAGGGTATCAGTGGAAGAAGTGCATTTAATCGGAAAGAATGGAAACGTAAGGGACAGCATAATGAAGGAGTGAGTGAAGCAGAATTGTAGAGAGTTATAGAAAAAACAGGGAATCCACAATTATGGTAGCTGTGTGAAAGAACAGGGTAACAAATCAATATATGGCGAGAGAAGGTATATATTGTAAAGCTGTGATCATTCTGAAGACGAGAGTACCCAGCAAAGTTAATAAGGTGATGGAGTTCATGGCTTACTATGGTCCTGGTATGTTGAATATAATATTGTCTAGAGTCATTGTTCTGGATAGCCCACAGCTTAGATAATACATAATTAGCAAAGCCATAAAATGGCTGAGGGCAATAAAAAAGCAATTAAGGAATAAATATGAATTTCAGCAAAGGTAGGGTGAAGGTAATCACAAATCCTAGCAATTGTTAAATCACAAAGCAAACTAAAAAAATAAAAATAGAGTCTAACACTGAGCCATATAGGAATAAAGTCCTCACATAGAGGACATTTCTGATGCTAGAATAAAATTTCATACAAAATTTGGCCAAAAATGTTACAGGGAGATAATGATAGCCACATAAGGAAAATAGAGGTTGCTTTGATAATTACGTTCAAACTGCATATTAATGTGACAATTCCTGAGATGATAACAGAATTAAATTGTCCTAGTAGATTTAGGATATGGAAGTTAACAAACAATTGGGGAAATGAGGAGAAGAGGAATGTGGGAGGTTGGAAGGCACAGAAATCTAGTGCAGTGAAGAGATTCCATTAGGATACAAAGAAAAATAAGGTATTATTATGGATTATGCAAAGAGCTTCTATGATGCGATGTAGCATATTAATTCCTTCTCGGTTTGTTTATTTTTTTAACTTTCTGAATTCTAGAGTATTTCTGCAATAATAATTTATAGTCCTGTTCTAATACTTGACCCTACAGAAAACTCAAAAATACTTTGATCATTGATAGACTTATTAGAAGGAACTTATGTAAAGAAAGAAACTTCAGGACTCAAAATGGGAGTCGAAGGCCAGATTCTCCACTGAGGGAAAGTGGGAATTGCATATCTTCTTGTGTGAGTACATTTTTTTAGTATAACCCTTCCCCTCCCCCCGCCTGTTTCCCCCAGGTTTGCCTTCTGTACCCTTCTTTCTAGAGTTCCCCTTAATATCAATGTCACCGATTCTGTGAAGTCTGGGTAAAAGTCTGCTCTGTTGCCATAGATACTTTCTGCTTTCTTAGTCTCCCTGATGATGCTCCCAGGGGCTACACAGAATGTAATGGAAACATTGTCATATTTGGATCTGTATTCAAATCCTGGCTCTGCTACTTATTACCTGTTTTACTATAGGCAAGATATATTACCTCCATGGGCCCCACTTTCCTCATTTGAAAAAGAAGAGTGTGGACTAGCTGTTTTCCATGATCCCTTCTAGCTAGAAAGTTACGAGCCTATTATCTACAAAATAAAATCTATAGTTGCATATCAAGTACAATTTTCTTCAGGAAATAGGAAGAGAAAAAAAAATAGAAGAAAGGTGAAAATGAGGGGAAAAAAGAATCAATCAATAAGAATTCATTAAGTGCCTATTACATGCCAAGTTCTGGGAAGATGAAGACAAAAAGGAAGCAATCCCTCCCCTCAACATTCCAATGGGGAAGCAATACATACACATGTGAGTGTATAAAGAAAAATCAACTTAGAACAGTGGAAGGAGGAAGGACCCTGGCAGCTGACAGGATCAGGAAATCTTTTTTGTAGAAATAGGTACTTGAGGCTGAGGGTAGTTGATGGCAGTTAAAGAGACCACTTAAGACAAAAGGGTTTGAAAGCTCATTTTTTTCCATGTCTTAAAAAATGGTTGAATAAGCAGTGCTGCTTCAAATTGCGTTAAGTTAAAATAAGATGCAGGAATGAGCTGATTTTCCAATTTCTCCCATTTTCTGTGTAGCCCCTTGTTCATCAGCCTGGGAGCATCACCAGGGAGACTAAGAAAGCAGAAAGTATCTATGGCAACAGAGCAGACTTTTACCCAGACTTCATAGCGTCGGTGACATTGGTATTGAGGGGAACTCTAGAAAGAAGGATACAGAAGGTAAACCTGGGGGACAGGAAGAGGGGAGGGGAAGGGTTATACTAAATTCAAAATGTACACACTATTGGTGGGAAAACGATTGACCTAAACTCCAAAGCGCTTCCCAACAACCTTTGGGAAAATGAAGGGGAGGGATTGCTTCTTAGGGAGGGAGGCAGGAGGAAATGAAGAAAAGAAAGGAATCAGAAAACAATGAGAGGCCACAGAAGAGGGGAGCACCATGCAGAGCAACCAAGAGTAGATGCTGAAATCTGGCGAACACCATTCACTCTGAAAGGTCTGACACGGGGTGGAGAGGATCAGAGACAGGAGACATTTACTTCTCATCCTCCTCTTTTCGGAGAGGAAGTCAAACATCCAGTTGGACTCTTTGTTCACTTTAACTGTTTTGTTTGCTTGTTAGTTGGGGAATATGACACACACACTCACTCCCTTTTTCAATTTCACATTTCAGTCTTTAAACTTTTAACTTAATAAATAAAAATTGCGACCGGAAGGAAAGTTGTTTTTTGTACCTCACTTACTGCTCTCGTAAAAAGAGGAAAGGGAGAGAGAGTATTTTATTTCCTATTGAGAGAAAGGAATATATCTGATCAGTGGAAGCAGATCTCTCAGCTTGGGGCTGATTTATTGGGCAAAAGGCCCACTGGTCTATAGGCCAGTATTGGATGACTCCAAGCTGACGATGAATTTGGAATTTAGGTATCTCCAGGAATAAAATCACAAGACATAGAGAACAGCAAGCTATGAGGGAGCAAAGATAAAGCATTTCTCTTCTTTTCTATTTTTCTCACAAGTGGCAGTCACTTAGCTAATAAGGATAGCCAACATTTACACAGTGCTAAGTACTACACTAAGCGCTATACAATCATTATTTCCTCTCATCCTCACAAGAAGCCTGGGAGAAAGGGTTAAGTGACTCCTCCAGGGTCACACGGCTAGTCTATGTCTGAAGTCGGATTGGAGCCTTTCTGATGGCAGGCCCACCATTACATGCACTTCACTCCCTGGCTACTATTCCAGTCTCTGAGAAGGCCATGACCCACAAAGAGAAGAGCAGGGAGTTTGAGAAGGGAAAGCCATTCTCCTGAGTGTGCGTGAACTGCTAGAGAAGCCCCCCACACACAGAAGGAGAGTGGATTGTACCAGTGAACACTGACAAGTCCAGTGGATGAGCAGCTCACTGGGCCCCGCTTCCCAGCACCACCTCACGTCTCCATGTTCCTGCTGTGCTAGTGCTCGTGGCCAGTAAGCAGAGTGTTCTGGCCACATTGTGCCAGGAAGAGAAGTGATAAGACCGCTGCTGAGCCAGAAGGACCCCAGGTCACAAGGCAGTGAAAGGAGATTAGTTTTAGAGGACAGATTGAATGGGATGTGAAGCTGGAGAGTAAAAGGGAGGTCTCCTGCTTTCTGAAGCTGCAGGTTTTCATGCTTCTGAAGGCTTCTAGGTAACATGCTTCAAGTAATGCCAGAATCCTGAAAAGATTCTCTCTCCATCTCCTTTCTGAATGCATACTTTATTTGTGCTATCAGTTGTGAATGTTGAAACTGTAAAATACTATTGTCATAATTTACTTAGATTTTAATAAAGCATCTGAAAAACTCTCATGTTATTCTTATGGAAACTTGAGGATTTATGGGATAGGTGATAATACAGTTAGTTGGATTCAAAACTGAATAGTGGAACCCAACATATAGCCACTAAAGATTTTGATGCCAACTTAGAAAGAGGTTTCCCATGAAATACTCTAGGAATCTGTGCTTGGCCCAATGCTATTTGATCTTTTTATCAATGACTTGAATAAAAACATATCATCAAATTTGAAGATTAAACAGTGGATACTATGACAGATAGTGGCAAAAGATAGTCTCACTATAGCCTTTTGTTTACTGTAACCTAGACTGACAGGCTCCTTCACATGGTTGCCACTACAACACCAGTGGTCATTGTAAAACTCCTGTCCAGGGAAGGCATTGAAGACCAACCAACTGTTGAGAGGGGCCATGCTTTCTAGGAACAAGGGTGAGGTAACCTATGAGTGTCTAATTTTGTTCCAATATCAAAGAGGGCAACTGGCCTCTCAGACTAATATCTATGGCCACCCCACTAATTCAGCCTATCATCATTCCATTTCATCTGTGCCATTTGCACTAGCTTCCTAATTAGTTTCCCTACATATACTCCCCACTTACTCTCCTAGAGAGTTGCTAAATATTCCTAAAGCATACTACACCCCCTCCCTTCAAGAAAGTCCATTTGTTCCCTCTTGCCTTAGTATAAGTAAAACTCCTCTGTTTTGCATTTGAAACTTTTCACAACCGGACTCCAGCTGACCTTTTTTTTCCTTTTTCTTTTTTTTTAAAGCAGTTGGGGTTAAGTAACTTGCTCAAGGTTACACGGCCAGTTATTTCTGGGTGTGGTGCTAAGTATCTGAGCCCGAATTTGAACCCAGGTCATCCCGACACTGGAGCTGATGCTCTTACTAGCTGAGACACCTGGCCACCCCTAAGCAATCTGGGTTAAGTAACTTGCTCAAGGTTACACGGCCAGGTGTTTCTGGGTGGGTGTTAAGTATCTGAGTCTGGATTCGATCCCAGGTCATCCTGACTCTGGGGCCGGTGCTCTTACTCGCTGTGCTACCTGACCCGCCCCTCAGCTTACCTTTTTTAAGGATTATTATACTTCACTCTCATTAATGTACTTTATAAACCAGCCAAAGTGACCCCCTTGATGCTTTTAAAAAGAATATGGGGGGGGGGGTTGGAACCAGGATGGCAGAGTGAAAGTAGGAACTCACCTGAACTCCTCCGTGAATTCCTTCAGTAACCTCTAAAAAGTGAATCCGAACAGATTTTAGAGTGGCAGAATCCAGTGGGAGACAGAAAATGGCAGATTCCCAGGCCAGGAAAGTGTGCACATAGGACTGGATAAGGGAAGCATGAAACAAGGTGGCTGCACCAGCACAGACCCCAGATCTGACCAGAGTGGACTCAGAGTAAGCCTGGGCAAGCTTATTCACCCACCCACAGGGGCAATTCCCAGACCTCTCACCAGTCTGGAATGCCCTTCCATCTAACATCTACCACTTGGAATCTCTAGTTTTCTCTGCAGCTCAGCTCAACCATGACCTCCTATAGGAGCACTTTATTAGTCCCCTTAATTGCTAGTGTTCCCCCTCAAAAAAACTGTACTTCCTTAGTATATATGCTATATTTAAGAATATATCTCTCTTGAGGTCAGGGGGGAGGGATTTCCCTGGAAGGCATGTAAATGATTTAAAGGCAGGGAAGGTTCCTTTTTTGTTATTATACCTTCAACACCCAACACAGTGCCTGGTATTTAAAAATGCTTATTGAGTAAAAGAAGATCACAAATAAATATCTAATGTCAAGTCTTTTTTGTTGTTGTTGTTTTACTTAATCACTTATTTTTTCTTGCGCAACAATTGTTTCAATATTTTTTTTTAAAAGAACTAGCCTAATTTTCCTGGAAGCTGTAGCAGCAAGCACCCCAAGTGTCCTCAGGGTTTGCCGCCACCACAGGTTCTTGGATCTGCTTTGATAAAGGAAAGAAACTCAAAATGGGTTAACAAGCTTACTTTAATCAGTCAGACATACATCGTTTACCTTGTTCAGGGGAAAAAGGTCAGCACCCCGAACTTCAAAGCATACAGGCAGAATTATCAAGACAGAAACAGATCAAGTAGACAGATTTCCAAACTGTCCAACCATTACATCCATACCCAGTCAACATCTGGGTTTCCACATCTGGGTTTTTCAAAGCTGGGGGACTCTCAACAACGGCTTCCCAGAATTCAGATCAAATCACAGAACACTTCTCAAAGTGAGTCCCAAAACAAAGCTACACATCAGGGCTTATATAGCCTTCTCCTGGCTCAGAGAATGTAACAACCTTATTGACTCACTGGCCAATCAAGAAGTATCTACTGAAAAACAAGCCTCCCTCCCCAGGCTTCAGGTGCATTTTAGCCTAGGGGCAGGGAAGATCTTCCAAATTTGCATTCCCATTACAGAAGCAGAGGTTAAGATATTAATCCTAACATACCATGAGCCTAGAAAGAAAAGAATGAGAGAGATGTTGTGAGATAGGGTCAATGAGACTTGGCAATCAAATGGATATGAAGAAATAAGTGTAAATAGTTAAGAATAACTCCAAGTTTGCAAACCTAAGTGGCTTGAAATCTGATTGTACCCTTGACAAAATGGTTAACAAAGGGAGAATATTTGAAGAAAAGATGATGAGTTCTGGTATAGATAGATAGAAAGATAGATAGATAGATAGATAGATAGATAGATAGATAGATAGATAGATAGATAGATAGATAGATAGATGATAAATAGATGGATAGATAGATAGAAGTAAATGTGTATGGATATGGATATGTATTAGGTTTGAGATTCTTATGCAAATCAAATAAAATGTGTTCAAGAATCAGTTGATAATGCAGGACTAGAACTAGATAAATAGTTTTGCATAGAAATAAAATGTTAACCCATGAGAGATGTTAATGTCACCAAGAATGAGAGCCTGCAGAGAGAGGAGATTGTTATTATTTGTCCTAAGTTCTTGAAGAGGACCGATGTCTCCATGAGAGTGATGTCTTGACTTGCAGATGAATTGGATTTAAGTGAGGCACAGCTGTGCAAAGCCATCAGCCTCACTCCCTCCTCCAGAGTCATTGTGAGTCAAGTGACAAGACACAGGCTGACAGCTGACAATGGCCCCAGATGCAGTGGGTGACCATGACTTTTTTAAGCTAAGGTCTTTCCCAGGTCTCAGTTTGTCTGAGACAATGCTGTTCAATAACTAACGGTTAGGTAAGAATTGGGGCAAAAGATAATCTAGTTTGCCTTCACAAAAGAATCAATCTGGGAGGGGAAGACCCTCAGAGAAGTTCGAGGAGAGAATCTTGGCGTACATATATAATTACAGGGTGAATGGGACATGGATGATAAGCCAGTAGAGAGATGAAGAAACTACCATACTGGTAGGGAGAGAATCATGAAAGCAGTCACAAAAGTGCAGAGGAGAGATCCAGGAAAGAGTAGTCAACAGCATCAAATACTGCAGAGAGGGCAAGAAGCATGAGAAATGAGAAAAGATGATTGGCAAATGGTCAGCGTGGCAATTGAGAGATCACTTAACATTGGCGATGGTCATTTCTGTTTTGTAAAGAGGTTAGAGAGAGGAGAGGAGCTGGAAGAAGTGAGCATAGATCACTTTTTCTAGGAGTTTTGCTGTGAATGGGAGGGGAGGTTTCGAATAGATTGAGGGGCTGGTAGAGCCAAGTGACTTGTTTTGTTTTGGGTTTTTTTTTTAATAGAGAGCTCTGAACCTGTTTGTAGGCAGCAGGGAAGGAGCCAATAACAAAAATATTATAACAATTAACTCTTTTATGCCATTTGAAGGCTTACAAAGAGCTTTATATATGTTATCTCATTTGATATGTGTGATGACCTCAGAGGAAACTGAGAGTCAAAGAGATAAAATGGTTTACACATTTTCGTACAGCCAGTAAGATATGAACTCACAGTTTGCTTACTCCAAGTCCAACACTATCCACTAGGCTACCCAGTTGTCTCATAGAGAAAGGTTAAAGATTAGAAAGAGGAAATGGTTTCCGTAATAATGTATTCCAAGAAACAGTAGGGGATGGGAACAAGGGTATATGAAAAGATTCATTTATTTGAGTGGAAGATCCACTTCTTTTTCAACTAAGTAAAGAAGAAGAGAACTGTATAAAATAAAAAGGGATGCTGAGAAGTAGTATATAAAAGAAGCTTATGCCAAATGGCCTTTACTTTTTCAATAAAGTATGAGATATGGTCTTCTGTTGAGCCACAGAAGGGAGGGGATGTGGAAGAGTGTGATGTGGAAGGCTTGAGGAGAGAAGAAAAGGTTTGGAACAGGCGCTTTGGGGAATGTGATAGAAATATTGAAGTCAACAGGATCATCCAGCATGTTGTAAAACAGGAAATCAAATTTAGTCTTTGGTGTTTTAGCTTTCTCTGGGGACTTGATAAAAATATAAACCCTTCAACAGAATTTGAAGAGATTTTTTTGTATCTGTATTAGTGCCTGGCACAGTGTGTTGGCACTGAATGTGCTAAATAAATGTTTTCTGCGTGGATAAATGAACAAATGAATGAATCAAAAATTCTCCAAATTAAAATGCTGACTCTAATGGCTTACTCCCATTTTTCTTTGGTCTACTTTGAATGGACAGGTAAATGAGATGAGAATGTGCTTGATTTCTTTAGCCAGGCCATTTGAATCAGTGTCATTTTAATTTTCAAGTATGAATCTGTGTGAACAAGATTATGAAATTATGAAAGATGAAATACATTCATAACAAAAAGAGGATCATTAGTGAATCACTAACAATGGTTGGAGTATTAGTGCTTGCTCAATTACTTCTGAGTAAAGAAGATTCTAACAGCTGACTCTACTTAATTTTACCAAAGTACATTAAATCTCTCTGTGTTGTCTTTGTGGGATTTTATTTATAATGCTTTCATTTCATTTCTCTTATACAAAGATTTAGGAGTGGCAGAACACCACCTAAATAAATTCAGCTTGAAACCTCATGCTGTAATTATGGAAACAGCACCTTGTTTAATCTTCATTTCCACATTATCCTTTCTTCCTCTTTAATGTCTCTTACCTGTGGGCCTATTTAATTTTGCTTACCAAAATTACCTTTTTATACCTTTTTTATTTTAGACTTGAATACTAAAACTTAAATGCATAATAAGAAAAGAAAAAGAAACATATTATAAACTTTAACATTAAAACTTAAGTAGAAAATAAGAAAATAAAAGCATGTCATGTGCACAGCAGAACATAAGAGAAGATTCAAACTACATAGCAATAAAATTCTATTTCATGAAAGCCTAAATATTAAATACTATGCACTGTGTTGAAAACTATCCATCGTTTCTCTTTTTCTTTGTAGGTTTCCTTTCATTCTCCCCTTCCTTCACCCTCCCCACCTGGAGGTTACAATTGAGCATGAATATATTTATATAGAGATACTAATATATATGTATACATATATACCTTACATAATATGTATATATATATACATACATATAAACATTCCCCTAAGAGATTCTACTCCTACGCTTTGTTTACATGTGTGTGCATATCTTATTTCCTATCCCTCTTGATTATATTTCTACCCACTACCTTGCTCTCCAATTTCTTAACCTACCTGGCCTCCAACCATCCCTCCCTTACCCTCCCATTCCCATAAATCCAAACACACTTTTATATGGCTCTTTGACCTATTCCCTCACCCTCACATCTAAAGATCCCTCCCTTAGACTCCAAAGGATCCTTCTCTTATCCTCCCATTCCCAATAATCTAAATACCCCTCTACATCCCCCTTTAACCCTTCCCTCTAAGAACCCTCCCCTATCCTCTCCCACCTCTCTATTCCCTTAGCATCTTGTTTCTTTCTAAATTTAAAAGACTTTTATACTCATCTAGATGTATGTGTATAGTTCCTCTTTAACCCATTCCCAATGAAAGTAGGTTTCCTGAACTACCAGCCCTCCTCCCCCATCTAATTCCTTTGTATTGGCTCTTCCTCTTGTACCTTGTTTGTATAAGATAATTACTCTTTTGAGCTGTTCCTTCCTGAATGGTTTTACTCTCTGAAGTCTTGTCATGCTCAGGTCTATCCCATCTTTCTTATGAACCACCCAATTACTAATAACAATCTAAGACATAGGTTTTACATTTTACTTACATAAAAAGTAAACAGTCTGCCCTGACTCCCTTGTAATTAGTATTTGGCAGGTACCTTAAAATTCTCTTGGGTCTTGTATATCAAATCTTCTGCTAAGTTCAGGTTTTGTTTTGTTTGTTTTTTAACAAGTTCTGAAAGTATGACAATTCATTAAATAATCATTTTTTCATCCAAGATTATACTTAGCTTTGCTGGGTATGAGATTTTCAGCCAGAAGTCCAGTTCTGCCCTTCTATATATAACGTTCCAAGATCTGCAGTCTTTTAGTATTGTCACTGCTAGGTCTTGTGTGATTGTAATTGTGTAATTCTCTTTTCTTGCTGATCATGGTATTTTACCCTTGAGCTGGGGGTTTTAGAATTTGATTATAATATTCCTGTGGTTTTTCCTCATAGAATCTCTTTCAGGTGGTGATGGGTGG
This sequence comes from Petaurus breviceps papuanus, assembly GCF_028583685.1. NCBI lineage: Eukaryota > Metazoa > Chordata > Mammalia > Diprotodontia > Petauridae > Petaurus > Petaurus breviceps. Next base: position 4,811,089 of record NW_027185653.1, read on the forward strand.
ATTTTTTCAATTTCTTTTTTCCCCTATTGTGCTAATGCTTCAAGACAACTTTCTTTAATTATTTCTTATATTATTGTATCAGGATTCTTTTTTTATTTTGGTCATAGCTTTCAGTTAGTCTGATTATTCTATCATTTTTGCTTCTTGATCTATTCTCCAGATCAGCTGTTTTTCTTAGAAGATGTTTCACATTCTCTTCTATTTTTTTCATTCTTTATATTTCATTTTATCCTTCCTTGATCTCTTAGAACTTCATTGACTTCCCCTTGTCCAATTCTGATGTTCAAGGAGTCCATTTTTTTTTTCCTTAAGATTCTGTATTCCCTTTTCTAATTAGCGTGATGGAAATGGAAACTTGAAGATCTTCCCTGCTCCTTAATAGGCCTAAGGGAATTTGAAGATCTTTCCTGCTTTGAAGATATTCCCTGCCCCTTACTAGGTCAAATGTAATCACATGAAGCCTGTGGTGAGAGGAGTTTGCTGAATGGGTGGAGCAGAGCCCAGAGCAAGCAAGGGAGTCAGAGCAGTTAGAGCTGGAGGGAGGAGAGGACGCAGTCAAGGAGATAGCTAGGTATGGTATGGCTCCCAGCTGTGTTGTGGTGTATTGACTTCTCTGTTGCTATGATAGATTTGGTTTTCTGGTGTTGGGTTTTGGCTCTGCTTTGGGGATTTGGCTTTCTGGCATCTGAATAAATCTCTTGCTTCTGCCTTTATATGGAGAGTCTGTTATATTTTGCTATTCAGAACCATGCCAGCATATTCACAGTTGCCATCGATACTGTGAATATTATGTTGGTGCTACAATTGGTTGGCTTTTTTCACAATCTTGTTTTTCTTGGATTGTTCTTTTGTTTAAGTTTTTCCTCAATCTCATTTGATTGATAAAGTCTTTTTTAGGTTTTTCTATTTCTTTTGGGGCAGGTGACCATCTGAAATTACTCTTTGGAGTAGAAGGGGGTTTCTTTGCTTCGTTATCCTCCTCTGAAGATGAACTCCAGTCTTCTCTATTCCCAGAGTAACTCTCTGTGGTTGGATTCTTTCTTCTTTACCTGTGCTTTTTTTAATAATAGCTTAATTTTTGTAATTGCCTCTAGTCCTGGGGTGTGGGGGATGGTGCTTGTGGCCTCAGATCCTCCACCAGTTCTCCTCTGTGACCTTGAACCCAAATCAAGACCTCCAGTCTCCGGTAGTGACAGCCAGCAGCATCCCACCCCTTTGCTTCTGCACTCACAGAGCCTGTGCTGGTTCCTACTCTCCCAGGGAAGTGTCTCCCAGCACACCTGGGTCTGGCATTCCTTGTCAGTAGAGGTTCCCTCTATCTTCTCCAGCTCAGACACACAACTCCCCTCCCCTGACTGGGTGAAAGTTCCTGTGGCTGGGGTTAAGGCAGCCTCCCAACACAGTTAACCCCAGGACCTGCTGCTTATTGTTTAAGTGGTCCCTAACCTGGAGGTGTTCACTCCTCACAGGGACCAAACCTCATTCCTAGAATTTTCTTCAGATATCTGATTTTCCGAAGAGGACCCCTGTTCTGCCCCTTCTCTTATTTTTACTGCTCCATGTTTGCCCTGAGGTGCTGTTTTATCTCTTTTATGAAGGAAAGTCTTAGGAACCTGGAATTTTCTGACCTATTCCACCATCTTCCCAGAATCCTCTCTTCATGTGTATCGCTTATAACCAAAATCTGTGACATTGGCCTTTCAAACATATGAACACAGACATGCAAAGATGTCAGTACACTATGGGAGGGCATTCTTTCCAATTAGCCCTTTCCCTAATTGAAGCACACCACCTCCAGCCCAACTCCCACAATTTGCCAACACCAGCAGCCCACAGTCCATACATTCATATACATATAAAAGTTATCAAATAAAACTCAGCATAGCAGACATTTGACAGGTAGCAGAAAATATTACCTTTTTATTCCCCAAATGATAAATGATCAGCTTATGAACAGGCAGTTTTCAGATGAAGAAATTAATGTCATTTATAGTCATACGAAAAAATGCTCTAAATCACTATTGATTAGAGAAATGGAAATTAAAACAACTCTGAGGTGCCACATCACACCTATCAGATTGGGTAACCTAACAAAACAGGAAAATGATAAATGTTGGAGAAGATGTAGGGAAATTGAAACACTAATGCCTTGTTAGTGGAGCTGTGAACTGATCCAACTCTTCTGGAGAACAATTTGGAACAATGCCTGAAAGGCTATAAAACTGTGCATACCCTTTGATCCAGCAATATTGCTTCTAAGTAAGTATCCCAAAGAGATCATGAAATTAAGAAAAGTACCCACATTGTAGAAAAATATTTATAGCAGCTCTTTTTGTTGTGGCAATGAATTGGAAACTGAGGGGATGCCCATCAATGGCTGAACAAATTGTGGTATATGAATATAAACCAAATATAACAATTTCCATAAGAAATGAGTAGACAGATTTGGAAAAAAAATGGAAAGACTGCATGAACTGATGTTGAGAAAAGCGAACAGAACCAGACGAACATTGTACACAATAACCGCAACAGTGTGCGATGACTGACCTTCACAAACTTGGCTCTTCTGAGCAATGCAGTGGTCTAAGTCAATTCCAAAAGACTCATGGCAGAAAATCATATCCACATCTAGAGCAGAACTATGGAGTCTGAATGCAATTTGAAGCATATTGTTTTCTCTTTTTGTTGTTGTTTTTTTTGTTTTTTTCCTTTGCATGATTTTTTTCCTTTTGTTTTTATTCTTCTTTCAGAACATGACTAATGTGGAAATATGTTTAATATGATTGTACTTATATAGCCTATATCAGAGTGCATGGCATCTTGGGGAAAGGGGAAAATTTAGAGCACAAAGTCTTATAAAAAGTCAATGTTGAAAACTAAAAATAAATATTTATTTTTTAAAAAAAGAAGATATGGGGCAGCAAGGTGGAGCACCGGTCCTGGAGTCAGGAGGACATGAGTTCAAATCTGACCCCAGACACTTAACACTTATTAGCTGTGTGACCTTGGGCAAGTCACTTAACCCCAAATGCCCTACCTTCCCCCCTCCAAAAAAAGCAAAAAAAAGTTTTTTAATTAAAATAAAAGCTATTACCTTTGTCAGGGAGTAGATTATGATTCAAATGAATTTAATTGTTGTCCCTATGTTTCTAGCCCATCTTGGATCTCTGCCTTGTCATGGTGGAGGGGCTTGTGTATTACAGGAAGGGTTACCCCAGGTTGACAGGTCCTAGTGGAGATGTTCTGACAAAAAGTGATCCACTGGAAAAAGAACTGGCAAACCACCCTAGTATCTTTGCCAAGAAAACCCCAAGGACAATATTGAAATTCATGACATCAGAAGATGGGCCCCTTCAGTTTAGGCCCTGGAGTGCCATGGTCCACCAGGTCATGAGGAGTTGGACTGACTGAACAACAAATGTTTCTGGCAGTACTGTATTCATTCCAAGTTCTGGAATCTTTGGACAACAGAATATCATATTCCAATTTCTTTGAACATGTTCTTAACAAACAAAGATCTATTCGAGGTAGAAGGAGATAGAGAATGGGAATGTATTTGTTTACATTAAAGGCAAATGCTCTTGCAATGACGTAGTATGAGACTATAACCTTTGGGACTAGAGCTATTCATTCCCCTGAAATTTCATCCTTACACAAGGTAGCCAATCTACTATTACAAAGGGAAGCAGGCTTCTAGTAATTAACTTGTGCTTGCTTGACTGTTTCATTTCCTTCTTCTGCTAGAGGATTTTGGAAGATGATTCTCTGGACTCTCATACACTGGTTTTGCTGTTTCCCTAATTTTTCACATTAAATGACAGATATGGTGAGACATTTTCTAAGGAAAAACAACTACAATCATCCTATGGAATTAAAAGTAAAGAATGATTAAGTTGCCCCAATCAATCAGACAATGTTTTCTAGAAGTGGGAAAAAACTTGATGTTATTTTTGGCCATCCTTGTTGCACTCACTGCCATTCAAGCATTAGTTGTACAAGTTCTGCTTACAAGGTTCCATCCCTGTGCCTTTATGTAGGTGATTTTCTATCCCCAGAAAACATCTTTCTTTACCTGTTGGAATCCCACACTTACTTTAAATTACAGCACAGGAGGGGTCAGCTAGATGGCTCAGTGAATAGAGCACTGGCCCTGGAGTCAGGAGGACCTGAGTTCAAATCTAGCCTCAGACACTTGACACAATAACTAGCCGCGTGACCATCTCCTCTGTGAGGCTTTTCATAATCTTCTTGATCATTAATGTTTTGCCCTTCGTGAAATAAAGTTGTATTGTTTGTGTTTACCTTTACACAAATATTTTGGAAAGTGAGTTCCTTGAGGTCAGGAACTGTCTTGTTTTCCACATCTCATCCAGAGCTTAGAACAGTGTCATACATAAATACTTAGAAAATGTTTATTGAATTGAATTAATAGTACATTTCCTAGAAGTATTTTGGGCAAAGTAGCTTTCTAAATGCAAAAATAATCTTAGGACATTGTCTATTAAACAAATTGTTACATGTATCTTTAACTCAGTGGAAAACTTTGTGACATGAAGCAAGGGTTTAAAAAGTCCTTTTTCAAGCTTACCTTATTTAAAACATTTTTTTTCTTTTTTATACTAAAATCAATCACTCCAGCTACAATGGACAAGAGAAAACAAAATATCTTCCATTCAGTGGTACTCAAATAATACTATTCTCTTTCAGAATTTAAAAAATTAGAAGGAATCAAATAAATTCAGATAAAGATGCAGAATATATCTATTATCTCTACAAGTTAAGTACAAATGCCATTAAGAAGACATTGGTTTCAGGAGGCTGAACCAAGATGGTGTAGTAAAGGCAGAGACTCCTCTGAGCTCTCTCCCAAAGCCTCAAAATACCTTTAAATAATGACTCTAAAAAAAATTCTAGGGGTGACTAGGTGGTGCAGTGAATAGAGTGCCGGCCCTGGAGTCAGAAGGACCTGAGTTCAAATGCGGCCTCAGACACTTAACACAAAAACTAGCCTTGTGACCTTGGGTGAGTCACTTAACCCCAATTGCCCTACCTTCCCCCCCTCCAAAAAAAAGAAGCAAAAAATATTTTACAGTAGTAGAATCCACAAAAAGACAGAGTGAAACAATTTTCCAGCACAACTTAAAGGGTTGGCAGGAAAGATCTGTTGCACCAGGATGAGAGAGGGTCTCGGTTCACCGCAGGATACACCAACAGACACTGGGCATCAGCAAACCAGGAGCAGACCTTGGGCCGTAGAATTAGTAGCAGCAGTGGTGGTTTCCAGACTTCTCAGCCCACAGACACCAAAGACAAGTTAGAAGGGTAGCAGGAAAGGTCTGTCACACGTGGGTGAAAGAGGAGAGCAGTCCAGCACAGGCCTTACCAGCATCGCCCACCAGCAAACTAGGAGCAGGCCTTGGGAGTGAGTAAATCCACAGGGGTAGTGTTAGCTGCCGCCTCTAGGGCTCTCAGTACACCCACACTAAGAGGGACAAACTAGTCAGAAGGAGATTACAGGGAACTCGAACTCTAACTCACTAGCACGGAGGCAGGACTATGTTGCTTTGCCCATACTCAAATCTAGGTCACAGTCCTAGATGGCAGTGCCAGGGTAAGTGCCAGAGCAGAAATAAAGTTCCTGTGGTCACTCACAGACCAGAACACAGGCCAGGAAAGTAGTAATCACCTCTTCTTAGATCAGACCTACACAACTTGTCAACTTCTTCAGGCTGCAGGTGAGTTAGACTAGAGAAAGACTGATGATGGTTGGTTACCACAGGTCATGTGACGAATGGGGGAATGCACTGTGCAACCATACATTTTTCACGGGCTGCCAGAAATCCTTTGGTGTGCTGTGGGCCATAAGTTGTACAGGCCTGTCTTAGATCATACCACCTTGGAAGACTGAAAACTAACAAGTCCCTAAAAATATCTTTGTAAACAGCTGCACAAAGCCCAGAAGCTTAGCATAGTGCACTCACCACCCTAGAAGCAGAGTCCTGCTTTAACAAAGATTTAAAAGTCAAGTAATAGGCTGGGAATATGAGCAAACAAATCTTTACCATGGAAAGACCCTATGGTGAAAAGGAAGATCAAAACACACCCTAAGAAGAAGATAACAAAGTCAAAGCTGCTACATACAAAATCACCAAGAAAAACATGAATTGGTCTCAGGCTATGAAACAGCTCAAAAAGGATTTTGAAAATCAAGTAAGAGAGGTAGAGAAAAAAATTGGGAAGAGAAATAGGAGTGATGCAAGGAAATCATGAAAAATGAGTCAATAGCTTCGTAAAGGAAACAAAAAAATACTGATGAAAATAACACCTTAAAAATAGACTAAGCTAAATGGTAAAAGAGGTATTTTTTTTAAGTAAGTGAGGATAATACTGCCTTAAAAAGCAGAATTGGTCAAATGGGGGGGAGGAAGGTACTAAAATAAACTGAAGGAAAAAAATTCCTTAAAAAGTAGAATTGGCCAACTGAAAAGGAGGTACAAAAACTCACTGAAGAACATAATTCCTTAAAAATTAGAATGAGGAAATGGAAGGTAATGACCATAGGAGATATCAAGAAACAACAAAACAAAACCAAATGAATGAAAAAATATAAGACAATGTAAAATATCTCATAGGAAAAACGATGGATCTAAAAAATAGATCCAGTAGAGATAATTTTTAAAATTATTGGACTACCTGAAAGCCATGATACAAAAAAAAGAGCCTAGACATATCTTCCAAGAAATTATCAAGCAAAACTTTCCTGATATTCTAGAACCAGAGGATAAAATAGAAATGGAAAGAATCCACCACTCACTTCCTGAAAGATATCCCCAAATTAAAATTCCCAGGAATATTATAGTCAAATTCCAGAGCTCCCAGTCAAGGAGAAAATACTGCAAGCATCCAGAAAGAAACAAATTAAGTATCATGGAGCCACAGTCAAGCTAATTCTAGATTTAGCAGTTTCTACACTAAAGGATCAGAATGCTTGGAATATGATATTCCAGAAGGCAAAGGAACTAGGATTACAAACAAGAATCACCTACCCAGAAAAGCAGCTTAATCCTTCAGGGGGAAAAATAGACATTTAATTAAATAGAGGACTTTCTGGTATTCTTGATTAAAAACAACAGAGATGAACAGAAAATTTGATTTTCAAATTCAAAACTCAAGAGAAGCATCAAAAGGTAAGAAGGAAATGGAAGTCAAAAGGGACTTCATAAGGTTAAACTGTTGGCATTCCTACATGAAAAAATAATACCTATAACTTAAGAACTTTCTCATTAAGGCAGTGAGAGGGAGTGTATATAGATAGAAGTCACAGGTATGAGTTGAATATGAAGGGATGATATCTAAAAAAGGTAAAATTAAAGGATGAGAGAAGAATGTATTGGGAGAAAAAGAAAGAATCATGTAGAATGGAGTAAATTATCTAACATAAAGGAGGAAAGAAAAAGTTTTTACAGTGGTAGGGAAAAGGGTGGAAGTGAATGAACCTTACTCTCATCAGAATTGGCTCAAAGAGGGAATAACATCCACACTTAACTGGGTATAGAAAGCTATCTTATCCTATAGGAAAGTAGGAGGGGGAAGGGATAAGAAGGGAGAAGGTGGTAGAATGGAGGATAGATTGGGAGAAGAGGTAGTCAGAAGCAAAAACTTTGAGGAGGGGCAAGGTGAAAGGAAAGGGAGAATAGAATAAATGGGGAGTGGGGAAAGGAAAGAGGATATAAGAAATACAGTTAACAATAGTACCTGTGGAAAAAAAATTGAAGCAAGTTTTGGTGACAAAGTCCTCCTTTATCAAACTATAGAGAACTAAGCCAAATTTATGAAAGTAGAGTAAGCGATTGAGAAATGATGAAAATACATAAACAGTATTCAAGTGAAGTAACTAAAGCTATCTATAGGCATATGAAAAAAATGCATTGGAGAAATACAAATTAAAACAATTCTGAGGAACAATCTCATAATCTATTAGATAGGCTAATAGGACAGAAAATTAAAATGACAAATGGTGGAAGGGATGCAGAAAAAAATGGAGCGTTAATGCACGGCTTGTGGAGTTGTAAACTGATTCATTCATTCTATATAGATTAGGAGTTATGCCCAAAGGGTTATAAAACCCTTTGACCTAGCAATACCACTACTAGGTCTGTATTAAAAAGAGATTTTTTTAAAAAAAGGAAAAAGACTTATATGAACAAAAATATTTATAGCAGTTCTTTTCTGAGGGCAAAGAACTGGACATTGAAGGTATGCCCATCAACTGGGAAATGGCTGAATAAGTTGTGGTGTGTGGTTGTGATAGAATACTATTGTGCTATGGAAAATGATAAGTGGGATGCTCTCAGAAAAACTTGGAAAGTGTTCACCTGATGAAAGGTGAAATGTAGTGTGTACGATATTATAAGATGATCAGTTGTGAATAAATTAAGATTTTCTCAGCAATGCAATGATACAAGACAACTCTGAAGGAACTATGATAAAAAATGCTATCCACCCCCAGAGAAAGAGTGTCTGAATATAGACTGAAGCATACTTTTTTTTCACTTTATTTTTCTTGAAATGTTTTTTTTTGTCTATGTTTTCTTTTACAACATGACTATTATGGAAATGTTTTGCATGGCTACACATTTATAAACAAAATTGAATCGCTTGCCTTCTCAAGGGGGTAGGGGGAGAGAGAGAGAATCTGGGATTCAAAGTTTTATAAACAAATGTTGAAAATTGTTTTTACATGTAACTGGGGGAAAATAAAATACTAAATAAAAATTCTGAAAAAAGAAGACACTGGCTACTAGAATATAAGATGCATAAGCCCAAATATATACTGCAAAAAATTATTTGAAAAATAGACTTCAATCACATACATATGTTATTTAAACATTAAAAGATAGATTGAGAAGTGGAATGAAGAGGTTAAAATGTTACAAACTATGAAATTTTGCTATTTTTATTTCAATTCTATTCAACAGATTTTATTTAATTGCACCATGTGCCCAAAAAACCATTAAGCCTATGAAATATATAAAAGAATTTCATAGGAGCATATATTTAGAACTGGATAATCATCTAATTCAATTCTACCAATTTACAAATGTCATCCTTGTTCTTAAGGACCTCTAAATTTTATGGGGAGGGCAAATCATACACATATGAAACTGTTAAATAATAGGACTAGACACTAGTTGACTGTGATTAAGAGAAATGAATTTTGGAGATGACAAATACCATAACTATTCAAAGAAGGAAAAGATAAATGTGTGTAAATCTAATTTTTTTAAAAAATATTCTTGATGAATAAAATTGGAATATAAGGAGAAGAAGTGAGAGGGTATCCTAAGCAGAAAGAATAGAGTAAATCACAGAATCACATCAAATCACGAAGGTAGAATTGAATATGACATATTCAAGAACCATTGAGGAGACACATCTGTACAATATAGAAGGTTCAAGTTGGAGAATAGTAGACGTTGTTAGATAAATCGATTGGGCCAAAATAGTGGAGAGACCCAAACATCAAACAGAAAATCTTGAAAATTCTCCTGATGGTAATGGAGAGCAACAAAAGATTTTTAAGCAAAAAGAGTAATATAATAGGGGTGGCTAGGTGCCACAGTGAATAGAGCACCAGCCCTGGAGTCAGGAGGACCTGAGTTGAAATCTGGCCTCAGACACTTAAACAGAATTAGCCATGTGATGTTGGGCAAGTCACTTAAGCCCAATTACCCTACTTTCCCCTCCCCAAAAAGGAAAAAAAAGAATAATATCATAAACATGGTACTTTAAAAAGATTCATCAAACAATATAATGCAGGACTGATTTGAGGAAGAGCAGGGAGAGAAAAGAGTCAGGTAGACCATCAAATTTGGTATCAAAATCTAGGAATGAGGATATGACTTTGAGAAAGGAAGTAATCAATTTGAGACTTTAAAAAATTAACAAGATTTGGAGGTTGATTTATATAGGTCTTAAAAGAGAGAAATTCTTCAAGGAGGATTCTGAGATTTCAAGACTGAATAACTGAGGAAGTATTGGTAGTATTTACAAACACAGGGAAGTCAGGGAAGAGAGACAGATGAAACAGAATGATGTGATAGAAAGCATGCTAGAAGTAGAATTAGAAGATGTCTATTTGAGTGCAGGCTCTAACCTCTCTGAATTATAGTTTCCATCTCTGGAAAATATATTTAATATCTGTGCTGTCTACTTCATAAGACTATTGTCTTGAAAAGCACTTAATAAAGTGTCACAGAGACTAGAAGGACAGATATATAATCAACTATGTCTTCATTCCTCAATGTATAATGCTAATGGGATTAGAACTTCCCAAATCAGTTAAGGCCAATAGTCTTTCCCCTTGGAAAATAAATCACCAATATGACTATGGGAATGGGTCAAGTTCTCCAACAAAGAGAATGTACTGAAAGAAAAGCAGAGTGTTAAGACCCAGCTCAGTAGGACTGAAATTGGGAAATATTTTCAGTAAAGAGTTGGAGGGGCAAACAAGAGCCTACTCCAAAGGTGAGAGATAAGAAAAGAGGGAAAAAAAAGATAGAATCAACCTAGTCTAATGTTTTGGAAGTCAAGGGAGTAGAGAAATTCAGATGATTCCCTTCTGATGAGTAGCCAGGAAGCCAAGCTCTGTTACCGGTCCTTCATCTTTACAAATGCTGTCATCTGGCTCTGACTCCTCTCCTTTCTTTAATTTAAAGAACCATTCTTTGATGACTGAAAATATTACAAAAGTTATCTGGAACCACTGGAGACTAGGGGAAAGTATCTCCTTTATAACTAGTGTATGAGCTGAAAAGGGACAGGACCTCTTCCTGTGGATTCTCAACTTTTCACCTTTGGACTAGCCCAAAGTTATATGAATTGAATTATACATAGAAGAGTGAAACATTTCTAAAGGACAAAGGAAAACTCTTTAGACTATTACCTTTGGAGAGAAAAAGAAATCAGTCAAATCTGATTTAGACATGGCAAAGTCATATTTAATATTGGATATGTTCTCTAAGCAGAAGTCTTTGAGCATCTCTCTCAGAGAGAGCACAATTTTGGTTTGCATTGATATCTAAGGACATTTTTGTTTTGTTTTGTTTGGGTTCCTTCTCATTCATTTAGCTTGACAACATTTTGCATTATGTTGTAACGTAACATTTTATTCTGACAAGTGATAGACCCCCAGGGAAGAAGATTCTTTTTATCACAGCCCCATGAAAGTACAGTCATACATTATGTAATCCCTACGGTTTTGACTGCATTTAGAATCAGTGTTCCTTTTGCTGCTCCTACATGCAAAGGCTGCCTGATAAAAGTGAAAAGGAATTCAAAGCTCATCTTTCCAACTAAGAAAATCAACATGAAGCAATATCTACAGTATGAGAAATACATTGTTTATTTCCTGAAGTGAGAAGAATATCAGTGTCTGTTTCAGCTTCTTTACACTGAATTGGTGTGAAGATTTTTTAAAGTGAGAGAGGGGGAGCATAACACCAACCACAAGCAACTTCCAGGTTTGGATTATGAGCATAGTAACTGCCCATTTATTCAGTAACAGATTAAGGCAAAGCACTCACAGAAAAGAGAAAAATCAAAATACAGGATAACTCAATCCTTTATTAAGTTCTTAGTTCAATCACAAAGTACTCCACCCATGGATAGTACATTCATTTGGTCAATCACAAAGTCTTTAGTCCTCAGTTCAATCACAAAGTACAAAAGTCAAAGTACTCCATCCCTGGATAGTCTCAATTGAAGATTAGCTTCCAATCATAAACAAAGTACATTCATTTGGTCAGTCACAAAACACAAAGGCCATCCACTTCTAAGTCACAACTGGGTTACAATATCATCACAGCATTCAATACCCAAGGAGAAGTCTTTTCTTCATCTTGACCCAAGGCAAGTTCTCAGCAGTTTCTGTTCCTGGGAAGACCAGGCTTAACAAAAACACAGCATAGATACACATTGCCAGCATCCTCATCAATTCACTCTCTGCCTGTGAAATCAACCTAGACCCAACAACAAGGTCTGAGGAATTAGCACAAATCATCAGTACAGTCCCAGGACCCCTAGAAACATCAACAAGACCCTCCTCCAGCATTCCTGTACACATACAACAAGAAAATCCTCTTTCAGGGCTTCTGAAACAGCCGCAAGGTCCCAGGACTTCTGCAGCAACAACATCTTCCATCAGCAGACGAATATGACAAAGTAACATCAAAACAGAAAGATTAAATAGTGGCACCACAGTTATGCTTCATGCTTCCTCCCAGTTCAGTCCTCAGTTCTCATTTCTCTCCAGCAGTAACAGCAGCCTCCTGATGCTGGCTCCCAGAAGTTCTTCTGGCCTCTCTCTGTTTGGGCCTCTCTCTCTATCCATGGCACCAGCTCCTCCCAGTTCAGCCCCCTCTTTTCACGTCAACAAGTCCATTCCTTTGTGGGGTTCAAATTCCATTACTATTACAAGGAGGGATTCTGATTCATATGTTTATATTTCAAGTTTATTTATGACCAGATTGTATACTCTACCTACCTGGATATCACAGAATTTCAGAATTGTAAGGGGACTATCTAATCCAACCCATATCTGGAAAAGAATTCCCTCTACCTGATTCTTGAACAAGACTTATTCCTTCTGCTTGTAGACCTCCAATGAAGAAGAAGACACGACTTCACTCAACTTTTGCATAGATCTAATAAAGAAAGAGTTTCTCTGACATCAAAACTGAATATTCCTCATAAATTTCTATTCATTGTTTTGAGTTCTGTTCTCCCAGGCCAAACAGAATAAATGTAGTCTCTCTTCCACATTGCAATCTTCAAAAACTTGAAAACAGGAATCATAACCCCTCCCACCATCTTTTCTTTTCCAGGCTAAACATCCCTTCTTCCTTCAACCTTTCATAGGAAAATGGAGAGACAAAGAAAGAAGGCCCTGCATTTGCTATCTATTGACATGAATGACTCCATTTTACAACTAGCTTCAATTTTCATGTAGATCAATCAGATCTCCATACTATATCCCCTCCCCCCAACACAGTACTGTTTGCAAGAACGTTCTTTATTTTTTTTTCGTTATTACTAGTGTTCTCACAGTAAGGAACTAGGCTGTAAACTCAAATATGAGAACTGTGTACTCTTTTTTAATCTCTTTTTATCGAATGCTATGTTTAACAACAAATAGAGTTGCTATTTAGATGTATTTAGCAATAATAAAGCATACCTGTCCTTGCTTTTACATTTTTAGTTTCACATAATATATGTGTGTGCATGTATATGTATATATATATATGTATGTATACACACACACATACTTGTGTGTATGTGTATAAGTAGGACTCTTAACCCAGAATCTATGGATTTCAGGGGTTCTGCAAACTTAGATGTGAAAAAATTACATTTTTATTTTCATTAGTCTCTACCTTGGAATTTAATATTTTCTCCAATTATGAATTTTTCATTTAAAAAATGCATAACTCTGACATGGGTTTCAACAGAATGCCAAAGGGTCCATGACACATCAAAAGGTAAATAAACACTTCTCTATATAACTATCTAGTAACTATAGTAGACAAAATTTCCTTGGACAATAGAGGAAAGTTATATTTCAATCAAACTTTCAAAGCCATGGATCACTTGTAGTAAAAATAAAGCTTTTTAAGTGATTTATATCCATAATTTTACTCATGACAGGAAGAATTAAAAGCCCTTCACTACCTTGGGGCACTCTAGCTTACTAATGTCCTTCCTAAAATGAGGCATCCAGAACTAAACATAACACCCCAGATGGGGTCTGACAACAGCAAATTACAATTTCACATCTGCCCAAGTTCTGCTCTCTATTACAAGAAGAGTAGGTAGCCTGGTAATTATGCAAAGATATATGCATATTCATGTATACATATACATATATCTATGTATATGCACATATATACACTATATATGTGTGTATATATATATATATATATAAATCTGATTCTTCATAAAGTCATCACAAGATTTTATCCAAGTGCTAATATACCAGAAGGAATTTTAACTCTCTCTTGTGAGAATAGTATACTTGCCAACTTTGTCTGATACCTGGAAACTGGCTCCCAAAAAATGACTGTCACAATGGAATATCATTAGGTACTTCACGTACCATGCAAAGGATTCTCATAAGATGCATGATGAGGATGATGATGGTGATGATGATAGCTAGCATTTATAAGGAACTTTAGTTTGCCAAACATTTTCCATACATTATCTCATTTGATTCTCACATTAACCCTGTGAAGTAGGAGCTATAGTAATACTAATAATAAGGAAGAAAATAATCTTCATTTTACAGATGAGGAAACTAAAGATAAAAGAGGCTAAATGAACCACTCAGGATCACATAGTTACTAAGTATATGAGGCAGAATTTGAACTCATGTCTCCCTGATTCCAAATCCAGCAGTCTGGTCCCTGCACAAACTCAAGGGCTCAAAAAATCAAGAGATGAGCCTAAAAAATATCTCTGTGGAAGCCATCATGTCCTATGACAAGCCTGTGTGATCTATTCCAATTGACAAACCAATCATATAAGTTTCATGATATGAGACAGACTTGACACAACCCTCGAGAGACATGCTTTTAGTGGAATGAATCAGTAAACATTTATAGCAAACCAAAGCATGACCAAGGTTTTACAGTAAGTGGACAGATTGGGACAAAGAACCTGCAGGGCATGTTGCCATGAACATGTCAGAAAAAGAAATGGAAAGATATACTTAGTCCAGAAAAGAAAAGGTCACGTGATTGCTTTTTTCTAATGCTGTAAAGACTATTTTGTGGAATTTGCAGAAGTAATAAGGAGGCAAATACCAACTCTATACAGAAAGGAAATATGACATAGTGGATAGGGCACATTCAAATCCAGGAAAATCTGGGTTCAAGTTCCACTTCTAACACATATCGGCTATGTGACCCTAAACAAGTCATCTAACCCCTTAATACCTGCAAGGATCTCTATAAAACTTTATGTTTCAAAGCAAAAGTCAATCTAAGTTCCTTCACAGGGAGTTGCTCACAACAATAAAATCACAGGTCTGGTGTCAAAAATAAATAAGGAATGACAATTGGAGAATTAAAACAATAAGAAAATGTCATGGACTACCACATAAGTGAATGAGTTATACATCACTACAGGTGTTAATCTAAGGCTGAATGATCATTTGAACAAGATGTTTAGGGAAAATTCCTGTATGGGGTGAGAGGTTGAACTGGATGGCCTCTAAGGTTCCTTTCAACACTAAAATCATTTATCTTATTTTTAAAGATGATGAAAATGTAAAACTTAAAGAGTACATAGAAAGTCACCAAGAGGTCATCTATATTTATGTTGATTGGAAACTACCAGATTTGATTCAATCAAAAATACTTTACAGGAAATGAACCATCTAAATGTTTAACATGTCAAGGGTTTGTAATTTAATCAATGTGAGTACTCCCTCTACTGATGCATAACACAATAGTATCTGGAACACGCTAGTAGGCATTTAATAAATGTTTATTGTCTTACTCATTGACCAACTTACTGGTGCAAAAAAATATTGTTCACCTAGTAGCCAGTGTTATAGTGATAATGCTATTTGCAGGACTATACTGGTCCTTATATAATGGTAACTCATAGCCTTTGGGGTTTGAATCTATGAAAACCTGTGTTTCACTGGTGCAGTCTTCAAGAAGTCAGGATCATCTCCCATGCTGCAATTTAGGGCATAGATATATTCTGGAAGAAGTAGTATTATTGGTAGTGTTACTTAGTGCAAACTAACTATAATTTACCCTTCCAGGTTAAATCAAATCATAGAAAATTTTATCATCCCTTGTTTTCTCTTGCTCTAGTATGAACACAGATCAACGAAGAAGATGCACTACAGTGTTACCCTCATAGTTCATGTAAAATGATCACTTTCCAAATGAATTCACCTTATAACAAGGTCATCTGGTAATTCACCAACTTGAATAGAGTCCAAGTTGGATGCTTCATCCTAAATTGTCCTTTGTAACAAATAGTACTATCAGAGTCCTAGTTTGTGTATTAGTCAATTTGCTCAAATCAGTCAACCTAGAAAAATCTATGATTCTGTGATCCAATTATTTTTTTGTTTCCACCTTGACCATTGTTGTTATTTTAACATCCTTGGGGCTCCATTCTGTAGGTTTTCTTTTAAGCAAACATAGTTCCTCTGAGTCCTGTTCTCTCTCTGATAATATCTGAGCTAATGAAACATAGTACATAAACTCATGATATACAGATTTTGTCTTTTATCTTTGTAACTCTCCAGAAAGACTTTAGAGTCAAAGTAACTGTTATCTTAGATGTACCCAAACTGATCAACATATAAATCACACTTTAGTTCATGGCAGACTATATCTATGTCTTGTATTTGGCAAAGATGCCCTTAGGTGTGAATTAAGTTTAAGAAAGTTTCACTCCAGGAATTTTCAAAAGGACATCATGAACTGCTAAGTCACACCTTGTCTCTCTCTCTACCCATCCCTGACGAGGAGGCACAATGGACAGAGTGATGGATTTGGAGTCAGGAAATTCTGTCTCAGATGCTTACTAGCTATGTGACCACGGAGAAGTCATTTAACTTTTTTTAGCCTCAGTTTTTTATCTATAAAATGAAGATAATGATAGCACCAATTTCACATGGTCGTTGTAAGGAACAAATGAGATAACATATGTAATAATCTTTGTAAAGTTTAAAACAATGTGATGTTATTATTGGTATCATTATTATTGCAAGCTCTTGGAAGGTATATTATCCATTGTTCCAATCTCATCAATACAGTGTGTGATATATCCTTTCCAATGATGCAGATCACAACCTCTCATGTCTTCCCATTCTGTGAGTTTCCAATTCAAACACACACACACACACACTTCTAAATTTTTAGAAATAAAAAGCATCTTAAAGATTGTCCAATTTTCTAACTTTCTTTTATAGAGAAAACTGAGATCCGGGTATATTGAGTCATTTACTCGAGGACTGATACATTTAATAGTCCCCATTTATATTCCACTAAGTAATTACAAAGTTTTATCCACATACACACACACGCAAACAGACACATACACACATATAGATATATATAATTTACATATGTTGTGTATATATATGCATCTCATTTAGTAATCTTATTTAATCCTCACACCACAGATGCAAAAACTGGGAATCAAAGCTATTAAGTGACTTTCCTGAAAGTCATCTTTTAGAGAACTAAGATGCAAATCTAGGTCTTCTGACTCATTTTTACTATATTTTATATGACAGCAAGCAAAGTGGGTTTTTTTGCTGTTTTTCTGTGTGTGTTATTCAGTTTCCCAGTCTCAGTCTTACATGCCTCGGCACTGAGCCAATCAGACATGTTCAAGTGGATTCTAACCATTCAGATGCTGACTAGAACTATATCTAAAGAGACCTGGTGTTGAGGAAGCAGACATGAAGGGAGCCAGCCTTGAGAAGGTTGAAAAGAAGAAAATGAAGAGAAGAGACCTCTAAGATCTGGGAGGAGCCTCTTGAGAGCTGGAAGGAGACCTCTGATGGCAGAGACTTGCTGAGGGAGCCTCTGAACTTTGCAAGTGAATAAAGCTGTGGGGTAAAGACCTGCCCATGGGAAGGAAGCTTAGCTTGAGCCCCTTTTGAGAGCTGTTAAAATAAACTGAGCTGCTATTACAGACCTCTGGACTTTGGAGGTGAATTTAGATGACAGTGCTAATGGTGTATATCAGTATTGTTGTTGCCCTGTTAAGCATTTTTAACCCAGAGGCAGAGCTGTGGGCAGGAGACCCTGGAGCCTGCTGTTGGGCACCAGCAGGGAGAACTTGGAATGGAGCAGGTCTCATGAGCTGAGACATGGAGTAGGAACAGAGAGCTGCCTATGTGTGAATCCAGGCAAGAGTAGGGAGCAGTCAGCCCATAGAGGAAGAGCCATGGGACTTAGAAGTCAACCTCAAGTTAAGATGAAAGAAGACTTTACTTGTACACTTGGTATTGATTAAGGAGATTGTTCTTACAGTGACCTGGGATGGATGGTGTGGTATTTTCTGCTACCCTTTAAGGAAGTGCTGTGCTAGGGAAGTTCCTAGCCTGGGTCCCCCTGATTGTGTAAACAAGTGTTTTGAGGAATGCTACTGAATGCAAAGACATATGCTATGTGTCATATGACCTATTGAGTATTATGATATATATTGATATATAGATAGATAGATACATTGATACATAGATACAGATATATTGATATATTTTCCTTAAGGATGTTGCTATGAATGCTATGCTTTACTTTATTGAACAATGTTTAGTTCTGAATAAGTAATTTATCATACTATGCAATTAGACTCTTAAAATTATTCATACCAGCAGTCCTCAGGTGTGCTGCTGTGATTAGCATTACACCTTATTGTCTATAGATTCTGGATCGATAAATTCATTAATCTGTCCATCCATTAATAAGTGCTTCTTAAAGAACCAACAGAGTGAGTTTTGGTAAAGCCAAGCACGAAATGCTCTTACCTGGCATTCTCAACTCTGACTACAATTCATCTATCACTTAAACTTTGTTCCTGTCACTTTGCCCCAGTTCCTCAGACCATTCCCCCTACCTCCTTTGTTTCAGTTGAGGTGCTGGAGCCATCCTGGGAAATATGAGATACTGAGACCAGAGCTTCTATTTTCCTGTGAGAATTGGGCATATGTCATCCACTTTCCTCATCCTCCACTCAAAACAACAATTGTTATGTAGTTGTTTCATTCATGTCTCACTCCTCATGACCCCATTTGGGATTTTCTCAATAAAAGATACTAAAATGGTTTTCCATTTCCTTCTCTAGCTCATTTTACAGATGAGGAATCTGAAGCAAACAGGACAAAGTGACTTGCCCAGGGAGACACAGCTAGTGTCTAAGACCAGATTTGAACTCAGGTTTTCTTCATTCTAGGTCTGAACCTCTAGTCTCTGTATGATCTGTCTTGAAATTTCAGCTGCTCCAGTCTTGGTCTAAAAAGTTGTCTTAGAAGTCAACTTGTCCAATCACTCATTTTACTGATGAGGAATTGAAGAGAGGTTATGCAACTTGACCAAGGCCACACAGTAGCAAATGGAAGATGTAGAATTCCATATCCAACACTAAACCCTCTACATCCTGCCAGGGCATACTATTATGGCATTTTGTTAGTTATCTGACAAATATTGTTCCAAATGTGTTTGAAATCACTTCTTACTATATTCTCTACCCCTAGAGACTCAGAGAAGCAATTAGTGAAGAGGAAAGAGGTGGTGGTTCTGCCAGTGGTGCTAAAAAAAATACTTGACAACCTATCCCTATTCCAACCTTATCCCATCACCAAAGCAAAATCTACAGGATTTCCCCATCTTCTCCTTTTCTCATTCATTTTTCAGTCTACTTGTTGCCTATTCATGATTTTTTCCCTTTGAGGCTATCTTTGGTATTCATTGTAACATTTTTCACTCACACAAAAGCTTATTTGGGAAGAGATGTACTATATACTTTGTCCCAGGACCATAAACACCTAGAGTAATGGTCTCCAAAATGGGAGCTATGGCTCCCCTGAGGCAAGTGGCTTATCTGTCCAGAAGGTGACCTAGTAACTACCAAGTATATATGCCAAAATGATAAGGGGGTAGAAATATTGGAGAGTGGAAAGATGGGTCATACCCCACGCTCCTCACAATTTTGAGACTTGTGTCCATCATACCCATAATGACTCATATACCCTAACATCTGCCTCATGCACAATAGCAGCAGTTGCACAGGAATTAGTGGAAGAAATTCTCCAGAAGCAGAATATTCATTACTTTTTCCAGATGACCTCATGACTTCAATAGGTACTCCTAGAAGAGCAGGCTCTTTGCCAAGGGAAGCGACCAGTAAGAGTCCCATTCTGTCTTTTTGTTGTTGTTTTGGTAAGATAGAGTGAGTGTCATGAGAGGAGCAGGCATAAATGGCTTTTGACTGCATCACTGATCTCATTCCATTATCTACCCTTCTTGAACTTTCATGTTTCTATTGAAACTTCTGAACGTTCATGTTGAAAATCCTTCCAGTCAATCCTTCTATTTACATCAGTTCACAACCTCAGTGTCATCTTTTGCCCCTCCACTCTCTCTCACGCCATATATGAAATCAGTTGTCAAATCCAGCCATTTGCTTATGGATCATCTTTCCCATATGCCTCCTTCTTTCTACTCACACTACCCACATGCCCTTTCCAGGCCTTATCACTTCCCACCTTAAGAATAACCAACAGGCCTCAAATCAATTGGTGGGTCAGAGAGATGTCTATTCCAAATATGTAAAGACTTTTCCCTGTGAAATGAGCAGATGAGAACAATTTTTTCTAATGGCCATGAAGACGGCTGAAGGAGGTACTGTGGAGCATTTAGAGTCTGGTCACACATCAAAGACACCAAGGTAATCCACTACATCCTGGGCCATCACAGTTATCTTGACTTTTGTCTTACCACTAGACTTTGGTGATTCTGGAAGAGAGAATATGGCTGACGACTTTGTTCAACTCTGTCTCATTTAAATAAAATTCACCCCCAAGTAAAGATATTACCCCATGATGTCACCTGTCCTCTTTGAAAATGAAGAGAAGAAGGAAGGGGAGAAAATTTGAACTCAAAATCTTATGGAAGTGAATGTGGAAAACTAAGAATAATTGATAAAAAAAAAGAAAATGAAGGACAGACAACAATGACCCCTTACCGAGTCTTCCTGACTCCACTCTCTCCTCTCTCCCTTGTATCCTCCACATAGTTGACAAAATGATTTTCCCAAAGTGGTAGTCAGACCCTTCTTCACTGCCCTGCTTCACAAACTCCAGGGGTTCCCACTTCACTTGAGGATCAAATATTACTTCTTCCTTATATCATCCTTTCAAATTTTAACTTGGGGTAAGTTTTATAATGTACATAATTACAGCAGTACATGTATAGGGCTAGGGACTAAAATGTGATTGTATTATAACTTTCAAATAAGCAAATATACACATATTTAGGGGGTGTGTGCTCACAAACTACTGTCAAAGGTATGGGGCCACCAAAGCTTGCAGACCACTACTCCAGAAGACCTTGGGAATCACAATCCAATTTGCAATCCTGAGCTTGAGTCTTGGTGCCCTCTGATGCCCTGCATTTTTCCTTTGCTTATTCCCAAAAGACAGAAGGCATATGGTTTGCAGAACTAAGATAATAATGAGAAAACCTCGCATTTTCACAGTGTTTTAAGAATTATAATGAAGGAAATTTCCAACTAATCAATTCTAAATTGTTCTAACCATAGAAATTTGCCATAAAGGATATTCCCTAGGGAAAGGATACTAGATAAATTATCTCATTTAATCCTGAAAATGGCTTTTAGAGGTAAGTAATGGAGGCATCATACCCACTTTATAGATGAGGAAAATGAAATTCACAGAAGTTAACCAACTCACAAAAAAAAATAAGTGACAGTTCCAATCCAGTTTTCTACTGACTCCTGGTCCAATGTGAATTTCATCTCACTACACTGTCTTTCTTGGTAATAGATTTTCTAGGCTAAAAAGGTTTCTTGGAAATGGGAAGTAGAAATAGGTGGGTCCAAGTGATGGGGTGCCATCCAGACTCTGGAATATGTAGGCATAGTTCTACTATAGCTTAGTTAGGTAGTTCTATAGTATTAGCAGGCTGAAGCAGATCTCTCTTGTCTTGCTTTTATCTCCTGGTAGTGGAACTTATCCGTAATCTTAAATTTACCTAAATCTCAACCCCCTCATTATCCCTGCTTCCTGGGGAGTACCAGTAACAGTTATGTATTTTTTTTAAAAACCTTGAATAAACATTTGGTGCATTTACCTATTAATTAGAATGCACTCTGCTTTGGCAATAATATTCTATGGAAATTGCTTAGGTGAATTTCAAGGTGAACCCCAAGACTGTAAATCAAAAAGGCAAGACAATACATTTGCTTCTGTCAATATTTGTCTTCTCAGTTCATCTATCTTTATATGTAACAAAAATGAGACTTTAATGCTTCATCTAGCTAGCTTCTATATACACATGATCACTTAAGCAGCAAAAGTTAGATTTGTGTCTGGCTGTGTCAAAATCATCTCCACAAACTGTCTCCTTCCAAAAGAGCATTCCAAAGGCAATATTCACAAGTACTTTAAAGTAGCTAAGGTCATAAACCTCCTTCATGCCACACAACTGAGGGCTTGAGTTGGAAATGAGATTTACCCCATCCCACTACCCATTTAGTGTTCTCCAATCACCAGACTAAAATCTCCCCTTCTGGAAGCTCCATAGCGAAGGGGGATAGAAAATCTTTGAACTTTGAGAGTTCTCCCCTGAAAAGATGTTCTCTTCTGCCAAACCTGGATGAACACAACCTCTTCTCACCTTCAGTTAGGTACTCAAAGTTGTTAAAAATCCAACTAAAGTTTTTTTCTTCTAGTTGAAGTCACATTCACTGTGACTATGAAAAAAACATTTTCCCTCCCCTTATGTTATTAAAAAGCAAAGTACCTCCCACAATTCTACCTCTTGATCTGATAAAGTCATTCTAGGAAGAAGTTGTCTCAACCATCCCAGGGGAAAGGGAACTGAGTCATTTTCTTGGGATCTATAGAGTCTTCTGGAAGGGCAGCAATCTCAGGGTCCAGGAAATACTAGACAGTGGATTACAGTAAGGAACAACTGAAGGAAGGATCCACCTAGAATGTATCTAAAAATAATCCATTCTTAACAAATGTAAGGCCGAAGGTCAGAGCTAAAAAATTCCTGGAGCAGAGATTTCTCTCTTTCCTCACAATGGCATTAATTCATTACAAAAACTGACTTCTCAGGAGCAAAATACCCAACACTGCTAATCAGGAGCATAGTAACAAAGCTCTCATTTCAGGAGGCCATTCCAACATTCAACAATGCCATACGCCTAAAGATGGCATAGGAGATGGGAAACACAGGAGGTATGACAGTGACAGGCCCAATCTCAGATGTTTTTTATAATAAAATGGGTGGAAATGATACAGGAGACCCAGAAAGACAATGGATATGTTCCCTAAGAATTTTAATGGTGATTCCTACAGTGGCAGACCTGACTGCAAGTTCAATGTCATATCTTCTATGCATTAACTGAGATAAGGGCAAACTTCTTGCCATGAGATGAGGAAAAAGGACTAAGATAATCAATTTGCCAACTGGAGGCAGATCACAACGCTCCCAATATCATGTCACACTGATGCTTCAATTAGCCTACGGAACGTCACTAAACAGAGCTGGTGTTTGGGGTCACCACCCCATCCTTGGTTAAGGGAAGTGTATGGTCTTCCACGCACCTCACCATGAACTCAGCCCCCATGATCCAGATTCCTTGATGATGGACCTAGTCCCTAATCTCTACCATTCTCATAAAGGAATAAATCTGATTATTCAGTTTAGCAGAGTATATGATGTCTTTAATGAGCACTAACACGTGTCCCAAGGGCAGCTGCACCCAATTACAGGCATTGGCCAAAACCCTAAATTGGTGCTGAAACCAAAGAGGAGAGCCTTTGATTGTCCAAGCTGTCCTCTTGATTACTTAGCCAGATACAACATAAATATCAATTGATATAGATCTTATCTGCCCAATCCCTTAAGTTCTTCCATGTATCACTCATGTAGCTCACAGTTTGACCTAATAAGAGGACTTGCCAATACCCCTATCCCTTAAGATGGGCCAAGTTACTAGACTAAAAGTTGCTGAGGTCTGATTGCACATGCTTCTCTCAAAGTGGGGAAAATTTTCAGTGAGTCAACCTAAATGGTGTTGCTTACAAGTTAAGTCTGTGTAGTCAGGGAACCATTGAGTTAGAGAAGGAAATAAAGCTTTAGATAGGCTCTGTGCCTGTCACACTGTCTACTGTTTAAGTGTCTCTCCACCCCAGCCCCAAAACCTGAGATTCCCCTTTAGGTTCATTGATAGTATACTGACCTCATAGTAATCTACCTTCTGGTATCTAGAAGCATATACCCCAAAATGTTTTTTTTTCCAAACCACTGAAACCTGGCCTTATGTTTCGTGGC
The DNA here is from genome assembly GCF_028583685.1 of Petaurus breviceps papuanus. NCBI lineage: Eukaryota > Metazoa > Chordata > Mammalia > Diprotodontia > Petauridae > Petaurus > Petaurus breviceps. The sequence continues at coordinate 4,835,205 of NW_027185653.1, forward strand.
TCTCAATTCTATCTTAAAAATGATCTGAGCCTCTAGGGAACCTTAGCTCTCATACCAAACATCCCTCAAATGTAGATTAAAAGACTTGGGTAACTCAGAAATGATGAACTGGGGTGGAGGCTTTCAGAGTATCATACCACTGGGCAAGGCAAAATCATCATACCCTTACTGCCCCATTCTAGATAGCCCAATACAGTTGCATTAATGCCCCTTACTGCTACAATTGGTCATCTTTCTCTCAACCCTATGTTTCAAGAACCCATACCCCAGTTTCCTTGAAAGAAAGGTTAGCCTCTGCCGATATATCATGATGTTAGGCATAATATCTTCTCTCATCCTTTCCAGAGTACATATTTGCATGCACAGCCTTGTTTTCCCACATTGTAACTGGGTATGTTCTGACATTTCATTCAGATTTCACCAGTCACCTTGCCCAGGTTTACATGGTTGTGGAAGAAGAGGATGCCCATAGTTTTTATGGAATTTATCTTTATGAAACAAGAACCCATGATTTTAATCACCTAAAAAGAGATAAAGAACAATCCCTAAATGGGGTTTTTATCTGATTCATCTAGCTTTTAAAAAGTAAATCTTCTATGAACTCCCCACACTGATGGAACTCTGAAGTCAAGAAAAACAGAAGCTCTCCATGGATCCATTAGACCATACCCTCATCAACCTCGCCTCCCTGCTTCCTAGATATTGAAAAACCTCCAGTCCCTCCCTCCATGAAGAAAGTTACCTTCTAACTGGGTAGTAATTGGGTAACACCAGGGCTCTCTTACCACAGGATAGAATCCCAGTTTTTACCCTCATAGCAACTCTCAATCTCTTTTCTTATAGCATTAGTCTTAGTGGAATTCAACACATCTCCCACTTTCAACAGCATCAAGCTCTTAATGTATAGTGTCACTAAATCCATAAACTGCCCTCTTCTACTTTCAAGGCATGATACTCAAAAACATATTCATATATGTCTCTAATTGCTCAGTGTGCAAAGATGATTTATTTTCATTTTCCATATTTTGGTTATCCAACTTTTTAAAAAACATTAACAAAACCCAAGGAATTTCAGCTTTTACAAAACTTTTACTATCCCTGTTAACTTCCTTAAGCACCTATCAGACTAATCATATAGGGTTAGTGGAGTATCTTATCCTTATCCCACTGAGAGGGCTCCCTATATGTGCCTAAAAGCATGGCAGCCACAGGGTACCATACTCCCATACTTGCCCAAGCAATTATCCATCAAAAGTCCCTTTTCTCTACATTTCCCATCACTTCAATCATGAAATCAACATAAAAGTTGTTCTGACCCAATGCTGCCAAGTATTTTGGGCCAGGTCTGAATCAGACCAATCCAGTAAGATTGAAATTCAATGAAACAAATTCTTTTCTTTTCTTTTTTTGGAGGGGGAAGGTAGGGCAATTGGGGTTAAGTGACTTGCCCAAAGTCACACAGCTAGTTTTTTGTGATATGTGTCTGAGGCTGGATTTGAACTCAGGTCCTCTTGACTCCAGGGCCAGTGTTCTATTCACTGTGCCACCTAGCTACCCCTGAAATAAATTCTTAAAATAAAAGATGTAAAATTATGCAATTCCTAATGCAAATGAATACTACTATCCTCTGCCTCTACATTTAGTCTAATGGAAACACTGGATAAGAAAGATGTCCCATAGAGCAGTAAGAATTCCATTAAACCTCCAGAGCAACACTCCCCACTGGCTGGGCTTTTTACACCTCCAAATGAAAGGCAGATACATCAGTGGTTCCAGCCCTAGTCCCTGCAGACCAACTAAATCCCAAGAATGATCTCCTTGCTCTCATAAAGGGAAAATCATTCCAGCCTATGTAAAATGTGTCATTCCTTCCTTAGGCAGACAACACATATACCTATGAACATGTACAAAATAAGTAATTTAATTTACTTTGGGTACATGGTCAACATCTCTTTGCCTCAGCTTCCCTCAAAAAAAAAAAAGGTGCATGCTAATTCTCCCATCTTGTTCACAAGCTTAATGCAAGGTAGTAAAGCATTCTGGCTTCTTTTGTTGGAAGCTGCTACAGATATCCTAATATTTTCTATAAGATGTGGTGGTGGCTGAAACAGAAACTCATTGCTGCATTATCTCCTTGAATGCTGTGAAGATTAAAGTGTTTCTGCCTCACTCTTCAGTTTGAATTGCATCCACAGTGAGGAAGCCAAAAGGGAGCTGACTCACTTAACCTTTATAAAATTTGTTCTCACAGTAGAAGGAGAGGCAAGGGAAGAATCTGATTCCTTTTTGGTTAACAACTACAGTGGCAACTCCACAGTATGTGCCAAAAAGCCCAGCACAGGGGCTGCACTAAAATTAATAGGGATCCCCAAGAACATATTTCAAGAGTCTATGATTCAAAGGACTTCACACAGTTTGGAAGGAACTTCAGCTGAAACAGGACTGGGGAAAGAGAGTGACGAGAAATGAACAGCCTTTCCACCTGGAACCACAGAATATGAGGAGGATTTTTCTAATTAAAGAATAAGGATCAAAAAGGATCCTTTGTCAGCTGATTTCAGTATAATTTAAGGTCATTAAGAGCAGCCGATCTAAAATCAGAAGACCTGGGTTCAAATACTACCTCTAATGCTTGTTGACTATGTGACCTTGGGCAAATCACTTAACCTTCATAGTCATTTCCTCATATGTAAAATAAATTAGGGTAAACAGAATTAAAAGTACTTTCTGCTTACAAATCTATCAACCTGAAATCCTAGGCAAGACTTTTTTTTTAAATAGAGTTGGGGTGGGAGCAGTGGAGGATGTAAGAGACTTAAATAATTTGGTTGAGGTCAAATGGGGATTCAGTGGCATGAATGGGGATGATGATCAAATTTTCTAACCACTAATCCTTCCAGATCTTCATATTGATGTGGATTCAAAGGTGGCCTAAGGGTTAATATTAAGGGTTGCCTGTGAGGCCCTCCTGAGCTTGAGAATGTCCTAAAGTCTTTTCCCTTAACTTGAATTGCTGTAAAATTTCCCTCTTATCCCAGACCATGGAATTCCTTGTCTCCCCCCATCCTGGGTCATGAAATTTCCCCTCTCCCTTATCTTGTATCATCCATCTTCTCAGCCTATCCCTAAATCCCCAACCCCCATTAGAAACCCTATAGGCTGTCTAGCTTTCTGCCTATATAAATCTGGTCCTTGTCCTATGTCAATGCCTTTCGTTAGCTCCTTGCTAAGTCTCAGGCCTGCATGCTTTTGCATTAATAAAGCTCTCTTTGGCTAAAGAGAAGGTCTGATTGAATTCTTTCAAAACCTGACAGAGCTCTCCCAGTTCTGACTTCATCAACATCATATCCACCTTTCCTAATCTCCACACTAGTATTTTGCTTTCCCCCCAAAAAAATCTATTTTGTCTATTTGCTGCTATGTTTGCATAGTCTATCATAGTAGAGTATAAGTTATTTTAATTTTGGTCTTTGTATCATCGGTGCCAAACATAGTATAGATGTTCAATAAATGCTTATTGATCAATTGATTCTTCTACATTTTCTTTCACCTGTGATATCAATTTTAAGAGTCAAATATAGCTTGCTTGTCATGAATAAAATGTCATATTTCAGCATGTTTTAAGACAGTTTTCTGGCAAAAAGGAGTCCCTCCTGGAAGGACATAGAGTTCACTTACTGACCCTTGTTTTCTACACTTGGGTTCACAATGTCATATGCTCCCAATGTAGATGTGGGTGTCGATAGGTTAAGTCTTTGTCTGGGTGTCCAATTTACGTCTAAAGAAAGGCCTATGAGCCAGCCAGAGACATAGAGGAAAATGATCTCAATGAGTTTGGGTGCTGAGAAAGAGCGTGTCAAACAATAGGAGTCAAGTCAGTACAAAGCTTTATTACAAGCAATGGGGCGGAGGGGAAAGGGCAAGTAGGACACAAGGGGGACAGAGACATGTCACTCTGGCATATACACTAGCATAGAGTATAATTCACATATGGTCAGCACTGCATTGGGAAGCGTAGAGACAGGAGTCCAGCATAAAGAGGGTATAAGAAAGTAGGCACCCGCTGGAAGAGAGGGTGTGCCCCAAAGTACCTTTCTGCGAGTGAGAGTCATATATGATTTTGGATGACCTCCCTGGAGATGGCTGAATTGAATATAAAGGGTCAGGTCAAAATATTATTTGGAGGGGGATTGTTATCAGGGAGGAAAAACAAGCTGGTGGTAAATAAAATATTATTTTGGGGGTACAGCCATACCAGCCTTCAAAAAGTGTTGTTGTCAATATTTTCCATGAATATGTTCTATAAGAATACAGCCTCTCAGAAAAATAAATTAATTAAATTAGATTTAAAAAAAAAGAATATAGCCTCTCTCTGTCAGGACTCCCTCAAAGCTATCAGATCAGTTCCTATAACAATGGTTCTCATGCATACATTCTATAAATGATAGCCTCCCGTAAGGGGAAACTGACATGGGGGTCTCAGTCTATAAACGCCGATGTCTGACTTCTCTCATCGATTTTATCGGTGACTGGATAATGGTGGCCTTTCGGTCACATCCTATTTCTACATTGCTTCTGCCCTGACCCAAGGTAACACTGAATTTAGCCTGAAGGCAGCAAGAGGAGGGTGAATCAGAAAGAGATGGAGGATACAATGGAAAGAATGCTGGATTTCTTGTTTCGACCGTGACCGTGACAGCAGGAAGGTGATGCCATGACTTGCAAGTGAAGTGGATTTAAGTGAAGAAGGGCTGTGCAAAGGCGCCAGCCTCACTTTCCCCTCCAGAGCCATCTGGGTAAGATATGGATCGAGATGACTGGGGAGGTCTCTGCCCTGGATTTAAAGTCAGAGGAACGAGGTTTAAATCCTGGATCAACCACTCACTGCCTACCTGTGTGACCCTGGGCAATTCAGCTCCTTTTGCTGAACCTCAGTTTCCTCAGCTGAAGTGAAGAAGTAGAGATGACCTCAAAGGTCCAGTCCATCACTAAATTTATGCTCAAAAGTGATAGGACAGCTTTGTGTGTTGCCCTAAAAGTGAAAAAATAAGAACCAAAAAATTAAGACCTCTAATTTAAAGGTCCAGATCACTGGGAAATGCAGTAACGTAGCCTCCTCGCTGCTGTTGGAATTAATCACTTGTCTACTTAACAACCCTTTTAGTAACAGTTTCCTCAGTAAGGACTTCTCTTCCCCTTAGCCCCAAACATATGTTACACCCTTCTCACTAACCCAGATTGTACTTGTGCGGCACTCCAAATCATACTGGACTAGAAGGTTAGTTTGCCGGAGGGAGAGATGCTATTCTCCCCTCGGGACTCTAGAGAACCCTGATGCTGCAGTTCAGGAATTGCCGTCCAATGCTCCCCTCACCTATATCAATAAGGGAGTTGACATTAACATTTAGAAAAAGGTATTATAAGGTAGGATAACAAGGACCGTAGTTATAAAAGGTTTCCCCCAACCTTGCAGAACACAAATCCCTTAGGGAAATTTGGCGTGAACTTACGGCAAAAGTGAAGTGTGTGTATGTGTGTCTGTGGATATGTATGTATGCACATGGGTGTATGCATGTGTATAAGTACATACATGTATATGGAAGGAACCCATGTGGCCAACAAGTGCTTCTCAAATCCTGGCCCCAGAATTCCTTTCTTTTTCTCCCTTGATGAAATCCTTACAAGGTTCTCTCCTTAGGTGAAACACTTTTCTGAGCTCAATGAATCAGTGGCTTTCTAGAGTCTATATCCGGCACCCCGAACCCCAGTCTCCTGGGAGGAGGGCTCGCCGGCAGGCTGGGGTCCGGGCACCAAGAGTAGCTGGTTGGATCACAGTCACATTCAGTACTCACAACAGTATCCCACCGACACTTGACGACGATCCACCAGAGGGACAGAAAACCCCAAAACAACAAGAGCCTGAACTTACTACAGCCCTGAACTTCATGGTGGAGGTTGTGAAGGACGACGCCAAGAAGGCCTTTGTGCTGGACTGCCACCATCCAGAGGCCGAGGTTGGACAGGAGGAAGAGGAGGAGAGGGACATCTTCTCCATCCGGAAAGTTAGCTTTCAGCCCACCACTGACTCCGACTGGAAGGGTACAAACTACACACACCACATGGATTCCTTGGACTGGGTCCTGTACAATCACTTGATGGACTTCCTGGCTGACCGTGGGGTGGACAGCACGTTTGCAGACAAAATGATGGAGCTCAGCATGGCCTTAGAGCACCAGGAGAACATCAACTTTCTGGAAGATTTGAAAGGGTTTGTCAAGTGTCAGTAGACAGGGCCTAAGGCTGCGGGGCCCTGCTGTGCACCCAGAACCCTTCCTTCCAAGAGAATGTTTTCTAGAAGCCATCATGGAGAAAGCACCCTGGTGCGGCGAAAAACCGCCAAGCATAAATTATGCACCCTAGCCCCTTTATTTCCTTTGTCTGCTGGCATTTTTGTAAGCCACCACAGAATGAGGAGAAATAAAACCCGTGGACCTCTCCAAAAAAAAAAACCAGCTCAGTCAATATTTATTTAGTTACTATGTTCTAGGCACTATGCTAAGCACTGGAGGCCCTGTGCTCAGTGATGCCATGATCCCTAAAGTTAGCATTCTTCCTCTGAGGACTTTCTTTCCACCTCCTTGTTCAGGTATTTCCTTTGTCATAACTATTACTGCTTCTGCAGAATCTGCTACAGATTCCAGTTGCCAGTGTGAACTCTCTAGGTGTATGTATAGATAGAAGGGTCACCAAGCTGGGAGCCGAGCACAGTCCCATGTGACAAGAGCCTCCACTGGCCAGAGCAGGCTTCAGGAGGGTGAATCACCAGCAGCTGGGGTAGCTTCCAGACTTCTCAACCCATAAACACTGGAGAGAAAGTAAGAGGTCAGTGGGGCACTCTGTTGGAACTGGGTGATGGAGGAGCATGGTCGGGTGCCTGCCCCCTGGGTGAAAGGTGGGGGAGACACGGCAGCTGCAGCTGCTGCCCCTTGGCTGCCTCCAGAGCTCCTGGCCTGCAGCCTGCAGAGTGTAGGGGGACCAAGTGAACCATTCAAAGGGTAATCACTCTTGCTTTGACCTGCTTGGATCTGGATCATGGTCTTGGGTGGTCCTGGGGTGTGTGGCAGTGTGCCAGAGCTTGCGGTGGCTGCAGAGATGATGCTCTCCTCAGACCTCTGAAAACATTTGCGACACAGCTCTCTCCACTCTGCAAGCAGAGTTCTACCCTGCCAAAGAGCTCAAAAGTCAAGTAATTAGCTGGCAAGATTAGCAAACATAGGAAGCACAATCAGACCTTAGAATCCTTTTTGGGGGACAAAACAGATCAAAACATGGAATGAGAAAAAGTCAACAAAGGCAAAACTCCTGCATTAGAAGCTTCCAAGAAAAATATAAATTGGTTACAGGCCATGGAGGAGCTCAAGAAGGATTTTGAAAATCAAATAAGAGAAGTGAAGAAAAATTGGGAAGATAAATGAGAATGATGCAAGAATATAATATTCCAGAGGTCAAAGGAGCTAGGATTAAAACCAGGTACCACCTTCCCAACAAAACTGAGTATAATGCTTCAGGGGAAAATATGGTAATTCAATGGAATAGAGGACTTTCAAGCATTCTTGATGAAAAAACCAGAGCTCAGCAGAAAATTTGACTTTCAAATACAATGAAGCAAGAAAAGCATGAGAAGGTAAACAGGAAAAAGAAATCATAAGGAACTTATTAAAAGTGAACTATTTACATTTCTACATGGAAAAATGATAATTGTAACTCATGAGGCTTTTCCCAGTATGAGGATAGTTGAAGGGAATATATATACACATATATATGCATGTATATATATGAGGGTATATGTGTGTATAAATACATATCAATTTTTGTGTGTTCACCATCAGTTTGTGCCTTGCACTGTTCTAGATGAAGTGAGACAGAAGAATAAAAGGATAGAATAACTTCCTACAAAGATCTAAATTGATATCCCTTTAAATTTAACTTTTTATTAAGCCTTCCAACTTACTATTTTTCCTTAAATTCCTAAAGGTGTGGTTCAGTCCTAGAGCCACATAAAATATCTTTTTTTTTTTAACAGATCTGTGATCTCCCTGTTATAATCTAACTTCCAGGAAGGAAACCACCCCAGCCAATACAATACAGTAACTGATATGCAATTTATAATCTTGCAGAGTTGGCTTGAAGTATTGAGGTTTAGGGATTTAGGGGTGCTTGAGACTCCAAAATACCAACACCCTGGGTCCTGCCAAATGAATTTGACTCAAGCCTTCTCTCAGCCAAAGTAAAACAAAGTTTGTTAAAGATTTGCCACAATGGGTAGACTCTTAAGGAGCCTAAGTATTTGTGATGCCTATATTGGGCAAGCAGGTGAGAACAATCTGACACAGACTGAGTCTGCTCTAGATTGAATCTCAGCCCTTCATGGAGGCAAGATGGGTCTTATATACAGAAAGACTGTGGGAAGGATCTAGGGGTGGTCTGGAGAAGCTGTTTGGGGAGGGTCTTGAGGAACTGAGGTCTGACTTCAGGAATAGGATTGAGGGTGGGAAATAGTTGAAGGCTCCCCGGAGATGCCAGACAATGGAGGGCTAGACTAGCTTAAGGGTAACAGAATTGGGATACAGATATTTTGATAGCATCAAGGGTAGGAAGTAGCTGGACAATGGAGATTAAGAGTAACAGAGATTTGGGTCTAGGGATAATGAAAGACTTAGGTCTCAGACAAATGCCTCATCAAGTGGTAAGATTCAAGGAGACTTCAAGGGACTTCCCAAAGCCTTTACCCCATCAGAGGCACCAGGTGAAGTTTTCAAAGACAGGACTTGAACTTGAATCTCTCTATATGAGGCTAGTTCTCTACCCAAGTGTTATGTTCCCTTTCCAAATATTCAAGGACCTGACTTTTAGCTTTAGGCTATTTAATCCTTACAAAGACACTTTTAGCAAATACAACACAATTCTGTTTTCTTTTCCCATATGTCTCTTCTGTGGAAAGAGATTACTCCCTTGTCCTTTTCTTCTCACTCCCTAGTTTCTTTCCCCCACCTCTTTTCTTGACATAGATGTGGTTCATGTCTTCTGGTGAAGAGAAAACAAACTAACTAGCACAGTGCCTGGAGCATAGTAAAGGAAAAGGAAGTATCTCTGAGACTTACTAGTTAAGTAACCCAAGCCAAGGCAGCCCATGGCTCAGAAGACCTAAATTCAAATGTCGCCTCAGCTGTGTGATGCCAGGCAAGTCCCTTAACCTCTGACTGCCTGACAAAATGGATCCCCTGGACAAGGAAATAGGCAAATCACTCTAGTGTCTTTGCTTAGAAAACCCCAAATGGGTCATGAAGGGCTGGACAGAACTGGAACAACTGAGCAACGACCCAGGCGTTGTCACTTCAACTCTTTGGGCCTCAGTTTCATCATCTAAATAACCTTAAAAGTTCCCATCCATCCCTCAATCCATGACCTGACATTTTTATCTTTTTTTAAAGAATGAAGTTATTCTCTTAATTTGTTTTTATGTAAATTTCATTGAATCCTTATTTTTTACAAACTCATCCACCTATCATCCATATGCATATAGAGACTCTCTTAATCAGAAGCTGGGTAATCAGAATTTTCCACTCTTCAGACCATGATGTGGTCAGTTTCACAAGCACAGATTAAGCGCCTACTTTGTGCAGGGCACTAATTTTCTGCAGTTGTAATTTATTAAGAATCCATAGCTACTAGGTTAAAACACACAAAATCAAATAATTCGTACCCCCTTTATGGCAAAGGAAAGTTTGGTGTTCTGTCTTGAAGAAATGGAACACATTCTTTCTTAGTGAAAAACTACAAAAAGTACCAGCTTTTATTGCATAGTGATCTTTGGAATGGCATAACAATCAATTACTCTTCCTATTTACTTTCAGAGGACTGGAATATGGCGATAGGCTATCTACCATCATGGATAAATATGCAATATTTAAATTACCATATTCACTAAGATTCTTTGAAGCTAATTTTCAACAGGGACTTATACTCAGAGATGTTTAATAAATTTACTGGGATGACAAATGATGATGATAAAGAAACATCAGCTGCTATTCAATTGCCAGTAATAAGCAGGTAAGCCCAAGAACCTCAGCTAGAACATCATCTCATACTGGTCCCTGCAGCCATAGTGCTGGAAAGAAATCCTAGTGGAGTCAAGAATTGGCGATTTCCCCTACAGGTGTTGAGGCCTCTGCCTCCCCCACAGACAGCTATTGAAGATGTGGGAAATCAGTTTCTTGGTACCAAAGTTGTGAGCACTATGAAATATCTCAACATCAGAAATAGATAAGTTTTTATTTGTAGTGATGCCTCTGACCTCACTCTTCCAGTCAGGGCAATACTGAAGGCTTGGGGATCCCTTTTAATGCTATTAGCTTGAGTCCCTCTTCCAATGTGACTCTGCCTCACTGTTAACTATAAGCTGTTAGTGCCCCAACTCCATTTCACCAACATTAATTCACTTCTATAAGAGAATATTTACTGTGAAAATATAGCAAGAAGAGAAAGTAAAAATTTTCTTATCGGGCAGCTAGGTGGAGCAGTGAAATGGTGGAGCATAGGCCCTGGAGTCAAGAAGTTCAAATCCAGCCTCAGACACTTAACACTTACTAGCCAGGTGACCTTGGGCAAGTCACTTAACTCAATTGCCCTGCCCTCCCCCTTCCAAAAAAAAGAAACAAGGAAATGGGAAGAGGAAAAGAACAGGCCATTCATATGCAAAAACACATGTCAACCTTGGGTGGGGAAGGCCAGAGGCCTCCTCCTTTATTGGATTTGTCTCACCAAAATGTAGCCAGGCAGGGTAAAAAGCAAAACAAAACAAACAAAAAAAAAAAACTTGCCAAGGCAAGGGCCTGGCAAAATAAGTTCCTCTTTACCACATGGTCAGCAGAATAATAGCTTCCAGAGCCCATGTGGAGATTGCATCAGCCAGGCACTCCGCATACTCTAATGCACTGAGTCCAATAGCCAGTCTCCCATCAAGTTCGAATAGATATGACATCAAAGAAGATACTTTTCTGTCTGTTTTGCCACCACCTTAAGGATCACGGGTTTTTCCATGTAGGGGTGTGAGCTCCTTGAAAGCGAGAATGTATTCTCTCTAATGTTTGCATCCACACTCAGAGCTTTGTACACACTGAACACCTAACAAATGTTATTTTTTATAATCATTCATGATGATAATGATGACAATTATGTTTTGTCATTTAAATAATAGTTGACCTAAAATAATCAAACTTTCCTTCTAGATCTTATTTTTTTACATATGCTTCAGGAGCAAAAGGAAGGTTTAAATAGGCACATGAACGTGAAAGATTGAAAGAAAGATATGACCTTGGCTTAAACTTTTTTTTTCTCTTAATGCATGTGTTCATTTCAGTTCACCTTTCATGACATATTATGCCCTATCCTTGTCATACTGACAAATGTCTTTTACATTGTTGGAAATAAGTCAAACAAAGAAGGCGGTGGTTCTGAGCTTTTGCAGGCATGTATCTATGTAAAATTGGGTTTAATCACTTATTGATTCATACAAACTTCTTTACCTTGCTTTCCAAAGCAGTTTCAATATTGGGAAGAAAGAAAAATTTGAAAGCTACAGTCCTAATGGCAAAGTCATTTGCAGTGATCAACTACAATTCATATGTTTTTGATGAAAAATGGCTTATAAACAGTAATTTCTTCAAGAAGATGGAAGACCAGTAGTTACATTTTGACATGCAGAAAAAATTGGAATGTTATTATGGCTTCCTCAATGGCTAGCTGAGTCTCTCAAAGCAGGCAGTAAGGTATTCCCTCTTCTGAACCAGGGTTCTCTATTCTACACGAGGATTACGTGGGTGTTAGGGTTGATACATATTCTAGGCTCATTTCAGTATCCCTATTCAATGACCTATATGGATGAAAATGTGGATTTTTTCCCATAGATTATATCTCAGAGAGGCATGGTGTGATGCAAAGAGTGCTTGGTTTAGAATCATGTCCCAGCTACAGAGCTTAGTAGCTCTTTAATTTAATTTAATTTAATTTTTTTATTTTTTTTTACTGTTTGGAGGGCAATTGGGGTGTGACTTGCCCAAAGTCACACATCTAGTAAGTGTGTCAAGTGTCTGAGGCCGGATCAGAACTCAGGTCCTCCTGACTCCAGGGCCGGTGCTCTATTCACTGCATCACATAGCCACCCTGCTGTTTAATTTTAGACTAACAATGTTTTAAAATTTTCGTTGAGCCTCAGTTTCTCCTTTTGTAAAATGAGGATAATAAGTTTCATTGTCAGCTCCTAGAGGATTGTCATGAAGTGGGAAAAAATGTTTTATAAACCTCAAAGTGCTAAATAAATGTGAGCTATTATCCCTGTCAGCACTGGACAAGCATTAATCTCTTCAAGCACCAGAATGAAAGGCCACTTGGGTTTATTTTGTGAATATGGTGCCAGAGGCCTTCAAAGTTTACTTTCTCTTTCAGTGGTTTAATTTTTCCTGAGAATTTAAAGGCCAAAACATCCTAATTATGTAGGTAGCATTAAAATAATAGGTAGGAATATAATAGAGAGAGAATTAATATATTACATTAAATTCAATATATAATATTTTTAATATAATATATAATTTAATAAAGAGAACCTAACACATGAATTTTAAATGATCTAGAGCAAGTCCCTTAATTTATATGGGCCTCAATTTCCTCATCTGTAAAATGAGAGGATTTATTTAGGTGACTTCTAAGTACTTTCCAGATCCAAAGTTATAGTGAGCTTCACCCTTTGTTGATACTTGAGTCTTTTAAATAAAATGCCTTTTAGGAATAAAATGGAGAGAAATGTAGTATAGTAGATTGAGAGCTAGCCTTGAAATCAGAACAAACAAGAATTCAAGGCTGACCTCTGACACTACTGATTGTGTGGCTGTGAGAAAGTCTCTTAACCCCTCAGTGTCCCCATGTAACTCACTAAGACTATAAATGTCAGGGCAGATGTTTATCTGCATTGGTTGAGGGAGTTTTCTCATCAGGAGTTCCCAGTATCAGTGAAATCATAGGTCCCTTTGAAAGAAAGAGGAGGCAGGGGCCAGCTAGGTGGTGCAATGAATAGAGGACTTGAGTTCAAATCCATCCTCAGTCACTTGAAGCACTTACTAGCTGTGTGACCTTGGGCAAGTAAACTTAACCCCAATTGTCTTGGCTTCCCCCCCTCAGGCAGGGAAGGAGGGAAGAAGGTAGACAGGCATTAAGGAAAAGAGGAATCAATCAGTAAACATTTTTAAAGAACAAACTATGTGCTAAGAGAACAGCTAGGTAACACAACAGACAGAGTTCCTGGCCTGGAACTTTCTAATCTTTGTGGGTTCAAATCCAACCTCAGATACTTACTAGCCACGTGACCCCAGGCAAGTCACTTAACCCTGTTTTGCCTTAGTTCCTCATGTGTAAAATGAGATGGAGAAGGAAATGGCAAACCACTCCAATATCTTTGCCAAGAAACACCCCCCTAAAAAGCTCAGACACGACTGAAGCAGGGGAAAAGGAAGGAAGGAAATTAATCTTTATAATGCTGTTAACTACACTTAATAAATGTGTGCTGACTTGAAAGGACCAAAATAGAATATGTTTTATAATAAAAACTATAACCTATCATACATTTATATGTATGTTTATTTATTTATTTGGTTTTTCATTGTTTTTTTTGGTAGGAGGGAAGGCAGGGCAATTGGGGTTACCCAAGGTCACACAGCTAGCAACTGTTAAATGTCTGAGGTTGGATTTGAACTCAGGTCCTCCTGACTCTAGGGACAGTGCTTCATTCACTGTGCCACCTAGCTGCCCCTCTTTCTTTCTTTAGAACTGATTTCATTGGTCTAGGGGATCTACCAGGAGAACTTCCTTTATCAGTGCAGACAAGCAACTTTCCTGTAATTTACCATCTTAAGAATTTAAGTAACTTGTCCAGGATGACACAATCAGTATATATCAAAGGTGGAACTCGAACCCAGATCTTCTGAGTCCAAAAAAAGTTCTGTCTCTCTCTTTCTGTCTCTGTTTCTCTCTCTCTCTCTCTCTCTCTCTCTCTCTCTCTCTCTCTCTCTCTCACACACACACACACACACACACACACACACACACATGTACACACACATAGATATAAAGATGTTAGAATGTTTACTGAATTGAAAAGCCCAAAAGATAACTGCATGTCCATACAATAGCACATGTTTCTATCAGTAGTCTTGTTTCAGTAACACAAATTAATCTAGTTCATATTTAATTACATAACCAGCAAACCAAACATAAAGGTGTTCAGATATGACCTGATTACCGGTTAGGCTCCGTGTGATATTTTAGGCCTAGCAAATGAGAAGAAAATGATTTCTGTTAAAGACCTATCAAAGCAACACCTGGTTGGTGAGAACCCCTAAACTGAGCTACAGGAATATTCAAGCATTGAACATTTTGATGGCAGCCTTAGATCACCCTGGAGCCTAGTGAGCATTTCTGAAAACCTCTGTAACTGCAGGCAGTTAATCCAAATAGATGGAATGACTCCTATGGAAGGAAAGGTTAATTCCCTGCATCCAGAAGGGAAAACTGTGACAAAGCTCTACACTATGGGAATAGAAGAGCCCTGGCCACGAGGATAGACCCACCTCACCAACTCAGAACATTTAAAAACAACTTTCAAAAGCAGCTTTCTCCAGCTAATTATGTACAATCTGCCTTAAGAAGCCCCTTTTCATTTTCCACTGTCTTCAAATGACCACATTCAGAAATCCATTTTGAAGCTCCCCTAGGCCAATCTGAAGGAATATATTACTAATGCATCAGCATGTCACGCCTCTGAGCTTAGGACAGGTGTCTATATATGGGGCGGTCACATCACCAGCCTTGTCACCTGGAACTGGAGACTTATGCTACTTTTGAAAAGGCCTTCAGTTGCATAATTAACATGACTGTCAAAGCCATGGCCTGTTCTTTCACTTTTGAAAAAAGAAAGAAAAAAGGCGCACCCCAGCCCTCTCCCCTTTCCCTCCTCTGAGAAGGACTTCCTATTGAAGTTCTCTTTACTGTGAAACACAACAAAGTTTCGACTTCCTGCCCCCACAAGCAAACAGATAATTCATAAAGGCACTGAGCTTGACAGCAGTTTAGCTGAAACCATCTGGCCTAGGTGTCACAGCCTAGCCTTGAAGACGCTGTGCTGTAAATCTGAAGGCAGTGATGTTCCTGGGGGATCCATTACAGGGCTGTCACAAAAGGAATCAAAGAGAAAAGCTGAGGTGAGGAGGATAGAATTCTTGTCGATGCTGTCTCTCCATCACCTGAGGTTCAAACTGGGTTCCCCGGGTGATTATCATTTTAAATGGGACTGAAAGCAGTTGTGGAGAAGGTAGCTGCTATTTCCCTAACTGGTGCTAGGGGCAATGTGCCAGCATTTCTGATCTGAAAGAGAACGTAAAAGAAAAAGATCGGAGAATATTCTTTGTGGATTTTTTTTGAGACTTTAGTTGAGTCCAATAGAATAAGAAACCTCAGAATTTGGGAGATAAGAGGAAACTTGAAAATCTAGTCTAATGTTCAATATTTTTTCCAGATTGGGAAACTGAGGCTCAGAATGCTGACATCATTTATTCATTGTCACACAATAAATTTGTGTCATAACCTAAAGGAGAAGTGAGATTTCCTAAATCATGATGCATTGTTCTTTCCTCCACCGCTGGGAGCTATGAGCCAGGGAGGTAAAAATTTTCCACATGTGCTTTTTTGTGGGCAGTGCAGTTACCAAGAGCCAATGACTTTACCCTTCCCTTTTGGAAATATTTAAAGAATCACATGGATATTTGTATGACTGCCAACCTACTGTCAAAGATAAATATGGGAAATTGAAGATAAAATAGTGAGAAGCACTCTATAGACTGAAAGAGATTCAATAAGGGGCACTAATTCTATCCAAAAAGCAGACCATCCTAGAGACTGATGGGGAGGAAGACGTGAACAATGACAGAATTCAGGGGAGCCAAGCTAGAGAAAGTAAAAAAAGAGACTGGAATAGACTAAGAAGAAAGCATTCCCATAGCCATCTGAAGCTAGGGCTGTGGGACCCAGATATAAAATAAAATGCTTACATAGGTATGGCTGCTCTTGCTGTCTGGATTGGGAAAGAGCTGTAACACTTGTTCAAGATACAATCATTGGAGAGGAGTTAACTAGCACCATCTACTGGAAGAGAGCCAAAGTTCACGGAACGCCTAAACTGAGTGAAATCCCACAATATTAATAAAACGCACCTGCTGAAGATGGAGCCTACCAAGATTCACAGAAAGATTCTCCACAGCTATTGTAAACAGAGCATTAGAAAGCCATTTAGATAGAGTAGCAAGTGGAAACTTAGTGGTGAAAAAACCAGCTTCTTCACTTGCTGTTTCCCCACCCAGGCAACTCTATAAATCACTAGAATATTGGAGATATTTGGGGGAGAATAGAGAATACCCCACAGGAGATGAGAAGAAATGGATCATTTGACTCTATATAATTGAATGCGAGTCTTTATTCTACCCTTTTCTGTGTATAGCTTTTCTATATTTTGAAGCCTAATATGCCCAAATACTTGTATGGGGGAGTGGTGGCCGCCCTTGGAAGCGTACTGGATATCAGGAACACTCGGTTCTACCTGGGATGGGGGACGGGGTGTCTATAAACCACAAAAGTGAAAGGTTCATAAAGGGGACCCAAGGCCTTCATTATATGAGGGAACCTTGCAAATGTTAGTGGTTTAAAATCAATCTTGCTTCATGTTCCATAATTCTCCTCCTTTTCATTAAGTAGGTTTGGATTGGTTGTGATCTGCCCTTTGGGAAAGGATATGCATATTGACAAGATGACATGTACATTGAACTATTGAAGTGTATATAAGTTTTCTCGAGAGCAGTTGGCTTGTAAACATTTCCTTTCGTCCACCATTACCCTGCACCATTACCCAGCTTGCACTCAAGGCCGTACATTTTAGAGCACCTATTATGATGAATGAGTAAATGAAGTCTGTTATGGTATGCCATAATGGATAGAGACCTGGCCTCAGAGCCACAAAGACCTGGGCTCAAGTTTATCTCTGAGACATACTGGGTGTCCCTGGACAAGTCTCTTAACTCCTCAGTCCTCTAGTCACCCCTCTAAACTGCAAGATAGAGAGAAGATACCACCCTGAATAGGTAGAGAGAGTTCTTCAGTACAAAGAGTTCCCAATACCAATGAATCACAGATCCAATCTCCAAATTAGGCCAAAAGTCCACAACATTAATATAAATATCTTGACTTTCTACCTACAAAAGAAATCCCACAGAGCTCTTTAGTCAGTGAGTTAGTATTAATTGGTTTTCCAAAGAACTTTCCTGGTTTTTACTCTAAAAGGAATCAAAAGCAATGACATTTTAAATCCTATTTTCTTCAGAACTTCATCTTATCACTAGGATTCCATATCTTTTGACTGCCAAAAATGTAATAAACTTCTCATACTGTGGCTGCTGCTTGACAGTTTTCTCTTCCACTATCATTTTGCTAAACATTCCCTTTTTGTTCGAGGAAAACATCTAATACATTGATGGACAGATGAGCTAATTTAGGAAGTCCAGACTGAGAAAAAGTGACTTACCCTAACAGCATGGAGTCAGCTTCCACCAACACCAAAAGATATCACTGTGAGTTCTTGCTTGCCTGCACCCTTTCTATAGGAGAAAAAATTAGTTTCACAGCGTAGTGTCAAAGAAACCCATTGACCCAAAATGAGGCTCAAAATGGTATGTTATTTTTTAAAGAAAACATACGCAGTTCAACCTGTCGAACTTCATGTCACACTTCTTAACATAAAATGAATGCTTTTCATTTATTCACTCACCATAATGGGTGCTCTGAAGTGAATGGCCTTGAGTGCAAACAGGGTGAAGGTGGACAAAAGACACTGTTTACAAGTCAGTTGCTCACTAGAAAGCCTATATTTGCTTCAATGGTTCAATGGATATGTGATCTTGTCAATGTACATTTTCTCTCCAAGAAGGTGGATCACAATGAAACCAAACCTTTTCATCTTGAGCAGCTCTTGTCGATTCCCTCCCACAAATCCTTCACAATGGATTTCTAATGTGTGTGGAGAATGGCATTTGTTTTAGTTATATGGGTACCAATAGAGTACACAGACTTTCTATCAGTTATCCTTCACTCTCACTCCATAAATCACAGGGTGATAGATGGAGTAGAAGGGGACTCAGAGCATATCTGATCCAAGCACCTTATTTGAAGATGAGGACACTGAAACCCAAGGAGCTTAGATAACTTGCTCAGTGGCAGACAGGTAGTAATCATCAGTCAGGTTTCGAGCCTATGTTCTGTGATTCTAGAGCCAGTGTTATTTCGTGCTGCATCATGATTGGCCTGCTTCTTTTCCAGGACATACATCTCATTGGTCGTGTCTTTTTTGATGACGTGTTTTTTGAATATATTAATAATATGAATGTATTAATAATACTTTGCAGTCTATTCACACTCACCATATAAGCCCTTTGGATGACCTGTAATTTCAATTATTCAAAGCTGATGGTATTAGATGGTTTGTAGCCTAGCAGAAGGTTGAGTTCTATGCAATTAATGAAAGATTCACCAGTCTATTATCCTCATTCCATGCATTTCTGAACCAAGTTCATTGTTCATTTACAGAATCTGTCCAAGAGAGCTGGATCAGCTTTATGGGTTGTCCATCCAAATATACACCACGGTCTGGACAATCAGTATTCTTCATCACTTGGTCTTTTCTGTGTGACTGGTTAGACTAAACTCAATTTTAAGGTGATTATGGATATAATTTGAGTCTTTGCAATGTTCCAAGACTTTCTGCACAATATCATCCATAAACATGAACATCTGGCAGACAGAGGTAACCTCCTCTGGTGAACATATGTCTCCCTGTTTTATACCTCAGTTGATATTAATAATCTAAGAATCAATGTTATCCTTGTGGTTTTACACATTTTGCTGATGTTATATGTTGGTGGCTCTGTTGCATCAAGAGTCTTATCATGGCACTTTCTGTGTATGCTAACTTACCCTACCAGAGCATCTCATACGAGTCAGACTAGATTACAGATCAATAGTCTCTCTGTGTTCTGTATGGGCCAAATCACATATAAGGTATTGTGGCTAATTCTTTATATCACAGATTTAAGGAGGACAAAGTAAACAGCTCTATGAAGGGGATAAATATGATGGTAGAAGTTCTGAAAAATGTCTCATAAAAGGAATGGCAGAAGGAACTAATGATTTAAAAAAAAGATTAAGAGCAAATGGAATAACTATCTATCTTCAAATATCCAAAGTTTTATTACATGGAAAAAGAAGCATTGAGTTACAGGGAGGCAGAATATAATGTAATTTAAAGGAAAACCATCCAACCACTGAAACTGTTCAATACTAGAATAGTCTGCCTTGTGTGATCTTGAACTTACCAGCATTGGAAATATCCAAAAATCTGGCTCTATTGCCAGGGTTACTATAAATGGAAATTATGCATTTGTGGGAGGTTGGACTAAGTGAATATCTAAAGTACTTTGGATCTTTTAATTCTATGATTTTCTGACTGATTTTTAGTTAAACAAATCTGTCCGATGATGATGATGATGATGATGATGAAGATAACATATAGCAATTTAAAATTTACAAAGTGTTTTCCTCACACAATCCTGTGAAATAGGTATCGTGTATGTTGTTATGTACATTCTAGATACAAAGAACTCAGAAGAGGCTCAGAAAGGTAAATTGACTTGTCCACCCTTATATAGCACTTTTGGGCCAGAGCTGGGACTTCAGCTTCAGTCCTTATGACGGAAAGTTCAGAGTACTTTCCACATGCTCACAAGCACTGATATCTCTGCAATGGTGCTTCTGGGAAACCATCGTCATCTATAGTTTTCCCTTCTACATCATGGGGGTTAGAGTACAAGAGGCCCCACGATCAAGAAAGTCTGTATAAAACCTTTTGGCCTTCACTTCATACCAGAAAAGAAGTTTGAATTCTTTTATGGGGTATTTACTGTACCTTATTATAAAATTTGGGCTGATATTATACAATAGTATGCATATATTTTATGCATTTCTGAGTTTCTAAACTTCTTGTGTCATCTGCTGGCCTTTGGCTTCCACAAAACGCCTCATAAAACATCCCATTTGATTTCTTATGTCAACCTGTGATATATTGAAACCACAATGGGGAAAGCCAAGATGTGGAAGGGATAACTGTATACAGAATACAATCTGAGACATCTGGAAGTATTCTTTAACAACACCTGGTGCAAATCCTCATTTTATACATGAAGACACTGAAGACTAGGGAATGAAAATTTTGCTCGTGGTCACACAGCTACTTAGTGGAAGAACCAGGACTAGAGCATAAGTCTCTTGCCTTCTGGTCCAATATTCTTTTTACTATACCATGAACTGGACTGTCAGGAATATTTACCTGAATCTCAATGTACCTTAAATATCAAAATACAAAATATCACAGTACCAAATATCAAAATACAAAATAGCAAAGTATCAAATTCAGATAGAAATAGGGGTTACTAATCCATACATAAAGATCCCTGTGGGTCACTTATTGACTTAGATTTTAAAATGTAATTATCTATGTTTTCTATTTTATTAATTTTGTTAAATATTTCTCAATTATGTTTTAATCTGGTTCCATACAAATGAGGTTCACATGATAGACACTTCTGCCCTAAAGCATATATACCCAGATCAAGAGTGGTACAAATAATAAATCTGCTTGTAGTGGGGGCATTCTCCATGTTTGCGCTGCTTATTTCCATTGACCTAGGACCAATCACCACATTTTACATAATTATAACTTCAAACAGTGTGAATTCAAATTCATGTATTATTTGCACTAATTGAGACCTGACTGTATTTACTGGGGGGTCACACCATACCTGTGATTTCATTGTTTTAAGAAATTCTCATGAGGAAACTCCCTCTACTAAGGAAGATCAGCAACTGCCATGCAACTTATAATGTTAGAAAGATTTCTGGGGCATTGAAAGATTAAGTAATAATAAGTTTTGCAAAGCACTTTCTATAGGTTATTTCATTTGATCCTCAAAACAATGCTATAAGGTGTTGTCAAAAAATACTTCCAGATGTCTCAGATTGTATTCTGTGTACAGTTACCCCTTCCACATCTTGACTTTCCCCATTGCAGTTTTGATATATCACAGGTCGGCACAATAAATCAAATGGCATGTTTTTTGAGGTGTTTTGTGGAAGTCAAAGGCCAGCAGATGACACATTTTACAGATGGGGAAACTGAGTGAAAATATAAATGGCTTTCCCAGGGTCATACAGCTACTAAGTATCTGAGGCAGGATTTCAAATCAAGTCTTCAAAACTGTAAGTTCAGCTCTCTGTACGACTTAACTATCAACTAGTGACTTGCCCAGCATCATATGTGTAAGAAGTGGCACTTAAACTTGGGTCTTACTGACTCTGAGGGCAGCTGTTTCCTATATTATGCTGCCTCTAACTTTATTTGCATTAACAAATTCAAATAAAGTAGAACTCTTTCTTATCACTGGACTAACAGGTAGATGTGCCAAATGTAATGTCCAGCCTAAGACATTTACTAGTTGTTTGACCCTTTACAAGTCACTTAACTACTCCACCTCAGTTACCTCTATTGTAAAAATAGATGTATCATCAACCTCCTGTGGCTATTGTGAGAATAAAATATGATAATATTTGTAAAACCCTCTGAAAAACTTAAAGCACTGTATAACTGCTAGCTATGTATTGAGATATTTGGTTTGGGATCCATAACTGTACAAATGGTATGTATAACCCATGTAATGATCAGTCATATTACTAAAATTACTCATATTAATGGAAATTAATGTTTTCAGAATAAAATTTCCTGGTTATTTTCCTTTCCATTTCACAAACAAAAGATGTTAATTCATAGAACTTGCCATAATTATTCTAAAAATTGAAGATGAGGGTAGACATGAAAAATCAAACAACTGTCTGTCATCTGCATCTGACATCCATCGGTACCCCATTCTCCCATTCAGAAGCAGATGCAATAAGGGAAATGGGTTTATTCATCCTACAAAATCCTCTGGTGCTTTCATGTGTTCCTCCATTCTTGGCTGTTTCACTGACTGTTGAACCAAATACCAATGAAATGCATTGCACAGAGATACAGAATATAAAGGTGTTGGACTTGACTGGCAATTTTTTTTAAGTATATGGTGATATCAGATTGAAGCACTTGCCACCCTCTTTCTTTTCTCTTCTGCCAATGGATTATGAAAGAGAATCATTATTATTTTAATTAATAGCAACAGTCATATCCAGATCATGTTGTCTCAGAGAAACATCAGGGAAGAAATTGTTCCACCCATTCACACTACTCCTGTCCTGAAAATAATATCTCACTGTTAGCTGTCTGTTTGCAAAACACTAGTTCAGATATGTTCTGACACAGCTACGGGGTTTCATCTGCATGTGAGTGCGTGTATGTGTGTATACATACATACATACACATTCACTTATTTCTTTGCTACTTTGATTACATGAATTTATCTACTCTCTACAGTGAAGTACATTGCTGCCATCCTCACTTTACCATCTCCTACAACTCCAATCAATGCCTTCCCTTAAATCTCCCATAGGAAGTCCATCCAATATGAAGAGTGTTTCACTCTATTTCTTGGCAATTGACAGGTACCCATCAGTAACAGAGGGGCAGACAATGTTATCCTTCATTCTCATTACATACATTTAGAGACAGGAGGTATCTTAGAGGTGATACAGTCCCATCCTGCTTATTTTATGACTGAGGAAGCTGAGTCTCAGAGAGGTGAGATAACTTGTCCATCATCACACAGGGAATAGGTAGCAGAACTGTTTTAAACTCAGGCCCTCAAACTGATGGACCCACTGTGTAATGGTTCACTAGTAATAAAACTTGTTCATTCCTACCATTTATTTCTCCATTACCCTTTAGGTAACATACAACTTGGTATTCTATGGTACTCTATGATTTGTAGTTATCACTGGAAGAAAATTGGTGTTTAAAGGATGGTAGGTTTTTTAAATTTCAGAGAGAAATTCATCATTATGAAAGACCCCCTCCCAGTTCTGTACTTAGTTCATTATCCAAAATAAGTGAAACAATTGACTAACTCCCTGAGATTTCCATCTACTTATGAACAATAAGCACTCTTTGTATACTTGTTTTTTTTCCTATCTTAAATGTTAAGCCAGATTCTTTTGAATAACTAGAAATCTCATTTAGTAAGCTCTGAAATATTCTGAAGCTTGATTGAATTAGCACAATACCCACAAATGACAACATTTAAAGGACCTCACCATGTATACAGAATTTTCTCTTCCATTTGGACTCTGTACTAGACATCCTCCATGATAGCAGCAAAGACCTTTGACGAATATACATCTCCAGGGCTGTGCTGAAGCCTACCGGTGCTGGCTCAAGAAAGTCAATTTTTACATTTTCAGTATGAACATGTATGTCATGGAAATCAGTGAATACTACAAATCAGGGTTTTCTTTTGTTATTGATTGTTTAAACCAGGGTTTCTTAAATTTTTTCCACTCACGACCCCTTCAGCACTTCTTAAACTGTGGGTTGTGACCCCTATATGGGCAACAGGTAAAACCAGGGCCAAGGGTATTTCACTTTAATCCATGAGCCATTCACCAGAGATGTGACTAAGTATCCTTTCTACTGCATATCTCCACAGACGGAGGACAGGCACCCTCATTGCTACCTCCCATCCTTCCTGGAGAGGATGTGGTTCAGGCCACTGAACCACACACTCCAGTGACACAATGAACCATTGTTCTGAACAGGGATTACTCAAGCCATCCTTATATTCTGATGAGCATGGGACTTGAGTGTAAGAGCTTGTCTGTGGGACCTCAAACCTCAGGGTGCAAGTGGAGAACCTCCTCCATTCTGCTATATCCATCAAGTGCTGACGAAGGCTGGAGCAACTGTCCTAATATCTCAATGAGAATAGCTGAGATTCAGGAATGTACTGGAAGGGTTGGAGGCTGCAACCTCACGCCTTAGCAATAGGGAATTCTTTTTACCCTAGAGTCATATGATGCTGACCAAGGCTGTAACTAGGGTCTTCAGCTGCTACACTTTCAGAAGCTGGGCTTCTTGTCTCTGACCAGAGCCAAGGTCAAAACCTCAGGACTCAGCAACAGGGAATCTCTCCCTCCCTCCCATAGTCAAGGGGAGGCCAGTGTCTTTCAGGCAGTTTTAGTGGCTACAACAGTAATCTTGCCACTAGCAAAACAAAAAAGACTTTAGATATCATCAGTCTAATTCCATCGTTTTATAGCTATGGAAACTCAGGTCTAGAAAGCTGAAGGAATTTGTAAGAAAATCAATCTTTTTTTCAGACTATTTGGATAAACAAAGAGTACATAATTCATATTTGCTATAGTGCAACCTTTGGCAACCTAACCCATTTGGACCTCAATTTCTTGACCTGTAAAATGAGAATATTGAGCCAGGTAATCTGTAAAGTCCCTTGCAAGCTTAAACATTTTGGTCTTATGACTTACGTGATAGCTGGTTTGTTTTGCCAGAAAAAATCCATTAGTAACATTTAAAATTTGATCATTTTAAACATATTAAAGTTACTGAGAATAAGATCTTTTGCTTCTTAGAAGTTAGTCCTAGTCAGGGAAGAGAGAGCACAAAACAAATGGATCCAATTTTTACACATATACAAAGCAATGAATAAGGTCTCTCTCTTGTTCAAATATCTGCACTTCTGACAAGATGATTACAGTGAATCAAAACCATAAATAAATGTACAAATACTCAGTTCTAAAAATTCTTTAATGATGACAACCATCCCACCAAATAGCCCAACTACAACTATATTTCAGAAAAAGAAGAGCTAGTGAACTCTAAGAATAAGTAGGTCTGCTCTTACTGGAAAAGAGTCACACAGGATAGGAAGATATGAATGGGTCAGGTCTGAATCCTAGCTACATCAAAATGGGAAGTTAACTTTTTCTGGAAAGAGAATGGGGGTGGGAGGTGGGAAGAGGAACCAAGATGGTGGCATAGAAGCAGAAAGACTCCCCAAGTTCCCGTTATAAGTACCTCAAATATCTATAAGAAATGACTCCAAAACTTTAGGGCTACAGAACCCACAGAGTGACAGAGAGAAACAAACTTCCCACTGAAAACAGCCGGGCAGACTGGCAGGAAGGGTCAATTGCAATGCACTGGGAGCAGAGCCCAGCCCTGCCTGAACCTGTGGTTTTATCCCCAGGGCAGCTTGACCAGCCACAGCTAGAGGGACAGGAGAGTGGATCATCAGTACCTGTGGTGTTTCCAGAATTATCAACCCATAAATGCCAAAGACAAAGTGAGAGGTCATTATGGGCTTTGTGGGAACAGGGGGTCTGGGAGTGCAGTCTGGCCTCTGCCCCCAGACGGAAAAGCGGCTGAGGCGCAGCAGCCACCGGGGCATGGCTGCTTCAGAGCTACTGGCCTGCAGATTGTAGGGGGACCAAGCAACCAGTTTGAGGGGTAATCACTCTTACTTTAACCTGCTGGGATCTGGAATGCTGTCTAAGATGCAGGTCCTGGGGTGTGTGACCAGTGTGCCAGAGCCAGTGGAGGCTTCTGAGAGGGCACCCAACTAATAGCTACAGCAGTTGCAAAACCCCAGCGACTGGGACAAAGTTCTCCTCTCTGGAGGCAGAGTCCTACTGTGGCAAAAAACTCAAAAGCAAAGTAATTGAGTGGCAACATGAGCAAGCAAAAGAAACAAAGCAAGCACAGCAATCTGACTTTGGACTCCTTTTGGGAGGACAAAAAGGATCAAAGCATGGAACAGGAAGAAGACAATGAAGTCAGAACACCTGCACCAAAAGCTTCCAAGAAAAATATGAGCTGGTTACAGACCATAGAGGAGTTTAAGAATGATTTTGAAAACCAAATAAGAGAAGTAGAAGAAAAATTGGGAAGAGAAATGAAAATGATGCAAGAAAATCATGAGAAGAGAGTCAACAACCTGACTGAAGACAATAATACCTCAAAAAATGGACTAACTCAAATGGTAAAAGAGGCTTAAAAAGCCAATGACAAGAATGCCTTAAAAAGCTGGATTTACCAGATGGAAAAAGAATCTCAAAAGCATACTGAAGAGAATAATTCTTTTGGAATTAGATTCAAGCAAATGGAAGCTAGTGACTTTATGAGAAATCAAGATACTATTAAACAGATCCGAACAAATGAAAAAATAGAAGGCAAAGTGAAATATCTCTTTGGAAAAACCACTGACCTGGAAAATAGATACAGGAGAGATCATTTAAAAATTATTGGGCTACCTGAAAGCCATGATCAAAAAAAGAACCTAGAAATCATCCTCCAAGAAATTCTCAAGGAAAATTGCCCTTATGTTTTAGAACCAGAGGGCAAAATAGAGGTTGAAAGAATCCACTGATCATCTCCTGAAAAAGATCCCAAAAAGAAAACTCCTAGGAATATTATATCCAGGTTCCAGAGTTCCCAGATCAAGGAGAAAATATTACAAGCAACCAAGAAGAAATAATTTGAATATTGTGGAAACACAATCAAGATAACACAGGATCTGGCAGCTTCTACACTGAGGGATCGAAGGGCTAGGAATATGATATTCTTCAGGTCAAAGGAACTGGGATTAAAACCAAGAGTCACCTACCCGGCAAAACTGAGTGTCATGTTTCTAGGGAAAACATGGTCATTCAGTGGAATAGAGGACTTTCAGGCATTCTTGATTAAAAAACCAGAGTTGAATAGAATATTTGACATTCAGATACAAGAAGCAAGAGAAGCATGAGAAGGTAAACAGGGAAAAGAAATCATAAGGAACTTTTTAGAGTCAAACTATTTATATTCTTACATGGAAAAATGATAATTGTTAACTTATGAAACCTTTTTCAGTATGAGAATAGTTGAAGGGAATAGAAATGTGTGTGTGTGTATATATTCATATGCCCATATACCCTCCTATATAGACATATGTATGTATGTGTATATATATATATATATGAATACATATGTGAGTGTGTATATATATGTGTGTACAAGTATACATAGATAGAGGGCACAGAACCAGTTGAATAGGAAGGGATGATACTTAAAAGGTTTAAAATTATGTTTTATGATTATTTTTTAGTTTACATCATTCATTTCCACAAGATTTTGAGTTACAAAATTTCTTCCCATCTTTCTGCTACCCACCACCCCAAAACAGTGATCCCACTGTATACCCCCTCCCCCAATCTGCTCTCTCCTATACCTTTCACCATCCCCCTCTAACTTTCCAGTAGGGCAAGATGGATCTCTATATCTCCAATGCCTGTATATCTTATTTCCCAGTTGCATGTAAAAAAAAATACATATATTTTTTAAACATTTGATTTTAAAACTTTGGGTTCCAGAGTCTTTCCCTTCCTCCCTCATCACCCACCCATACTAGGAAGACAAGCAATTCAATATAGGTTGTACATGTGTAGCTATGGAAAACATTTCCATAGTGAATATATTGTAAAAGATTGACTAAATTACCCTCCATCCTATCCCACCCCCCACTTGTTCTCTTCTCTACTTTGACCCTGTCCCTTTTCAAAATTGTGTGTTTCCAACTTCCCTTCTCCCCAGCCTGGCCTCCCCTCCATCATCCCCTGTCTCATCCCTTTCCCCCCTACTCTCCTGTAGGGCGAGATACCCTATTTAGTGTATATGTTATTCCCTCCCTAAGCCAAATTTAATGAGAGTAAGGTTGACCCATTCCCTTTTGCCTTCCTGTTCTTCCTCTCCATTGTAACAGTTATTCCTTGCCTCTTCTATATGGGAGAATTTACCCCATTCTGTCTCTCTGCATCTCCTCTCATTATATTCCTCTCTAGCCTCTCATGTTCTGATCATTCAATTATAATGACCTTGGGCCCAGTGAATATGAATAAGCATCAGGAAATGGTTGTGTAAATGTAAATTTGATTTCTCTAAATGTACTTAGATTTCTGTAATTTTTCCCCAACCTTCAATATCTGGGCACAAATCATGCCCATATCTAGATAATATGAGATCACATGACTTCCACATAAAATTAAAAAGTGTTTGAGGTGGAAATAAGTTCACTCAATAGTTCTGTAATAATATTAAGCACAAAATGCTTTGCTACTCCTTCGTCAATAAGGAATTTCTCTCTCTGCCTCCAAAGACTCTTACAAAAAAGTGGTACCTAAGTGGACTACAAGAAATCAGTATTAGACCTAAGGATAAATAGTATTATTCACAAAGTCTGCTTCCCAGAATCCATTTCCAACATATCAGGATTCCTGTCCCTTCAGATTTGTTTGCCTTGGTTGGTGACTGGGTGAGGAAAGAGCATGAAAAGAAACAAGTAAGAGTTGGATGATCCATTCTGCGTGGCCTCTCCCACTCAGCCTCAGCATAATGGCTCTCCCTTGTCCAGTGTTTGTTTTGACCTGCAGCATATAGTATTGTTATGAGGACTCCAGTCTACCTCAAATTTCTAAGGATATTACATATTTATATATGTATGTATATATATATATATAATATATTACCTATGTGATATAAAATACGATGGGATGATGAAAAGAGTGAAATGACTTCAAGTCAGGAGATCTGAATTTCCATGCTTCCTCTGACACCTCTAGACCCTCAGTTTCCCAATCTGCTTTGGCTGGAGCCAGAAAATAAAGTTAAGTTGTGGCTCCACCCCTTCTACCTGTCTGACTTTGAACAAATCACATAACCTAATGTGACGAGCAGATGACTCTGTCTGGCAAGGCTCACAGGTTTAAGGTGGCCTGGAAAAAATGAAAGAAAGGAGCGTTCATTTCATCTAACTGTCTTTACACACCCATACACCCACATACACACTCTCACTTTAGGAGGTAGGCATGTTCACTTTTTCTTCATTAATCAGCTCCTGGGGTATGAAATTTTCTTAGTCAACACCTTCATTTCATTACAGCCAAACAAATTTCAAAGAAAAGGAAACAATGAAGGGAGCAAACTATACGAGAGGCTACTTGCTTCTGAAAAGACTATCTTTTTATCAAACCCAATTATACCACAGTGAGTTTCTTTGTGTATGTGGGTCATCTCTGCTTTTGAGAAGTTTATGAGAGTTGTTAATAAAATCAGATGCATATTTTCTGTTCATTGGTTCAGGCTCCATCTAGATTTAAAAAAAAAAAAAAGCCCTACCATTTTGGACCAAGATTCAAACCTCAGTTGTGTTTAATCGTCTATACCACAAGTCATTTGTTGTTGTTCAGTAAGTCATGTCTGACTTTTCATGACCCCATTTGGGGTTTTCTTGGGAAAGATAATGGAATGGCTGGCCATGTCTTTCTCCGGCTCATTGTACAGATGAGGAATTGAGACAAACAGGGTTAAGTGCCATGCCCAGGGTCTCACAGTGAGGAGGAAGTTTTTGAGGCCAGATTTTAGCTCAGGAAGATGAGTCTTTTTTACTTCAGGCCTGGTACTCTATCCACTGTACCACCTAGCTGCCCTAATCATTCACTAGGGTCATTCATTGAAGCTACTCTGTTCAATTAACAGCAAACATCTGTTTAGCTAGGTGGTACAGAGCATAGAGTGCTTGGTACAGAAGAACCAAGTTCAAATCCAGCATGGGATAACTACTGAGTGACTATGGGCAAGTCTCTTAACCTGCCTCAATTTCTTTATCTGTAAGGTGGGAATAATTACAGCACCCTAAATTTCAGGGTTGTTGTGAGGATAAAATGAGATATTCGTAAAGAATTTTAAGTCATTAAATCTCTATTTACATCAGTTTCCTCATCTTTAAAATAGTACCTATTTCCCAGGGTTGTTGTGAGAATCAAATGAGATATTTGCAAAGCACTTTGTCGATCTTAAAGCGCTGTATAAATGCTAGTTATTATTATTATTACAATGAAGCAGTATTATTTTATCGTATTACAATTAAGTAGTATATTACAATGAAGTTGTAATTATTGCAGTTCTTTCCATGATTGATCATATTTTTATATTAAGAGTAAGTTAGATTTCTTGAACACTATGCAAATCTGGAATCATGAACTTAAAGAGCACAGAGTAATCTTAGACTAAACATCTGCAGATTGAAGCAGGGTTGGGGTGGTCATGAGAAAAGTACTTCACCAGCTTTTCATACATTTTACCACTGCTTCTAGCTACACGATTCTCTGAGCTTTAAGAGGTGGAGACGAAGTAAGGCCAGCTAAGGTTGTCTTAGCAAACTGCTTTTAGTGAATGGACTCATACTGCAAAACACATACTAAAACCTTACTTTCTCTCTGTTTTCTCTGTCTCTCCCTGTCTCTGTCTCTCATCTGCATCTCTCTCTCATCTTCCCTCTCTACTTCTCTGTCCCTGTCTCTCTGTCTCTCTTTCTCTCTGACTCTGTTTCTGGCTTGCACTCATACTCTCTCTGCTTTCTCTCACTCTGTCTCCTCCCGCCACCTTCCCCCAAGATTACTCTCCACCATTGAGAGCCCTTGACCCCTTGCTGTCTCCATGTTGAATTCACAGGATCTAGGATCATGGGGAAT
>NW_027185653.1:4865916-4878462 GCF_028583685.1 Petaurus breviceps papuanus
CACACACACACACACACACACACACACACACACACACACACACACATACACACCACAATTTTTCCATTCCCCCTAAGATTGGAATACCCAATACCATGCTTCATTTTCCTAAAGTCCTCCCAGTCAGGTCTCAGAACCTTTTAATCACTACAGGAAAGTTGGTCTAAATATCTGTTTACATTAACTTATCAGGGCCTCATTTCCCTTTATGTAAAAATGAAAGAGATTGACTAGATGATTCCATTCTAGTCTTAAATATAAAAGAAAAATGGGAATAAAAATACTTATACTACTTACCTTCACAGTGTCACTATGAGAAAAACATTTTGAAGATTTATTTTTTGTCTTTTTTAACCATTTCTGATTTTACCAGTCAGAAATTTTTTGACCAAAGATTAACCCCTTCTCCACAACATATAAGCTTTTTATGTTAATTTGTGGTTTTCTTTTTTTCCCACTTAATAGCATTTTTTCCAATTACATGTAAAAATAGTTTTCAACATTCATTTTTATGAGATTTTGAGTTCCAGGGGTGGCCAGGTAGCACAACGAGTAAGAGCACTGGCCCCAGAGTTGGGATGACCTGGGGTTGAATCCAGTCTCAGACACTTAGCACCCACACAGAAACACCTGGCCATGTAACCTTGAGCAAGTTACTTAACCCCAATTGCTTAGGGGTGGCCACATGGCTCAGCGAGTAAGAGCACCGTCCCCAGAGTCAGGATGACCGGGGATCAAATTCGGGCTCTGATACTTAGCACCACTCCCAGAAATGACTGGCCATGTAACCTTGAGCAAATTACTTAACCCCAATTGCTTTAAACAACAACAAAAAAAAGATTTTGAGTTCCAGATTTTTCTTCCTTGTTCCTCTCCCTATGCCCTCCCCAAGACAGCAGACAATCTAATTTAGGTTATACATGTACAATCATGTTAAATGTATTTCCACATTAGCCATGGTGTGAAAGAAGAATGAGGGGATAAAAGGAAAATCTACGAGAAAGAAAAACCAAAAAAGTGAAAATTGTATGCTTTGATCTGTATTCTGACTCCACAGTTCTTTCTCTGGATGTGGTTAGCAATTTCCATCGTGAGTCTTTTGAATTTATCTTGGATTATTGCAGTGCTGAGAAGAGTTAAGTCTATCATAGCACAACATATAATCTTAAGCTGTCTGGGACATCGAGAGGTTAAATGCCTTTCTCAGGTCACACAAATGTGTTCTATATAGAGGTCTTGAACCCAGGTCTTTCTGAGTCTCTCAGTGCAGGATTGACCAGCTCTTAATGCAGTATTCCTTGATGCTTCTCGTACTATTGTAGTGTAACAGGTAGAGTCAACTGCTGGTAGTACTCACGGACATCTCTGCACAACCACACCTACTTGCCTTATACCCAGACATGTAAATATGGCACCAAGTTTGTTGCTCGGGGGTTGCCTAAATTCTCAGTATTTCATTCCCAGTACTTCATTCTGCACCTACTTCAGATATGGATTTGAAATCTAGAATTTTGCCCAGAAATTAAGAAAAGTTAATTTTTTTTAGAAAAAGGAAGCAATCCACGAGCAGTCATAGAACATTAAACCTGGAATCAGGAAGGCCTGAGTTCAAATCTGGCCTCAGATACTACCTAAATGGACCTAGGCAAGTCACTTGATTTCTTTTTGCCTTCGTTTTCTTATCTAAATAATAATAATAATAATAATAAAATACCTACTTCCCAGAGTAATTGTGAGGATCAAATATGAAAATATTTATGAAGTCTTTTGTAAACTTTAAAGTGCTATGCAAATGCCAATGTTACTACCACTACTAATAATCTCCAATGGAGAAGAAAATGCTAGGGAAAGAATAGATCACTATGATCATTAAGCTTCATTGGAGCACAGTGTTTACAAGGATGCTAATTAAGTGCTTTACCTTTAACCTCTTCATGGACATTATTCTGTCAAACAAACACACAGGATCTTCTTTTCTGGGAATCTTCTTCTCTAATGACGATGCTTTCCTTGTTCCAGATCTTGCTGCTGCTGCAGGGCTTACAACTGCTCTGTTAAATATTGCCCTTTTTGCCATCACTAATCGGCTTTGGCCTTCCTTAATCTTTCATTGTTCATAAGGGTAATGCTACAAGAAAGAAAAGAAAGGAGAGGTAAGGCTTCCAAGGCCTTCTGGTGCAAGCCCCGGTAGTTAAATCCACGGCCCATCTTGGGAACAGTGGGCCCGACCCTGCCATAATGCAGCAATAGGGAATCTTCCTTTCACCATTTATCACAGAACAATCCATTTCCTTCTCCTTCCCCCATGCCTGAAAGGCACTCCCTCCTCCTTTCAGACTTTTAAAATCTCTGCCTTCTTTCAAGGGTAGCTAGGTCATTCAGTGAAGAGAATGCCAGGCCTGAAATTAGGAAGACTCATCTTCCTGAGTTCAAGTGTGGCCTCAGATACTTACTAGCTATGTGACTTTGGGCAAGTCACTTAACCTTTTTATACCTTAGTTCTTCCTATTTTTAGAAAGGTATTGTTAGGGGCTCATGAGCAAGGATGCCACTATGACCTCTGTGACAAAGGTATGCCCAAAAAGAGTCACAAAAGATCGGCGAGTATGTATTCACGTGCCTTGGAACACAGAGCCATCGTTATCCCAACTTCATTCTTTACTTTAAACCTCTAGAAACACTTGCAGCAGAGACTTTTCCCAAGAATGCACAAAACACGAGGGATTACAAACGCAAGTACAGAAGGAAACTTACCCAGATAGCCAGATTCCCTGGAGCTACTCTGTTCTTCCACAGCAAGTCTCTTTTGCTTGCGCTTCTGTAGATAACCTCAACTCCATACAGCTGACAATGTTTGTGCTATTTACTTCATGGGGTTATTGTGGGAAAAGTACTTAGAAAATCTCAAAGTGTTTTGTGAATAGGAGCTTTTATTATTAACCATGAACACGTAGCATGTAAATTCATCCATTAAGTTTGAGGTAATATGATGATGAATATAAGGGGACTTAAAGGCCAATGCCTGATCTCATCCCTGCCAAAATGGGTGGAGTTGCTCCCCAGTTTATGCAGTAACTGCTATAATAAAGAGATGACAATTAGGGGTTGTGGAAGGGGGAATTTGGGGAAGCACCCAGAGCTGCAGGTCTGTCATAATCATTGCCAATGATCTTTTCAGAACTCAGGCTAATGACAAGAAGGGTTTTTTTTGTTGTTTTAGGTTTTTGTATCATTATCATCATCATCATCATCATCATTTATTTCCATTTTACTCAGGGTACTTTCCCCTTGCATTGGTAGCATCCTGAATATGTTTGTATATTTATCAAACATTCAGGTAAAAGCTAAATTTCAGTCAAAAATCTAGATGTTGCCAGAAATCTAGAAAAGCAATTCTCAAACTTTTTGGTCTCAGGAGCCCTTTAAATTCTAAAAAATTATTGAGGACCTTAAAGAGTTTTTGTTTATGTGGGTTATAGGTACTGATATTGATCACATTACATATTAAACTGATATTTTAAAAGTAATTTATTGATTCATTTAAAATAACAATAAACCTTCCACATGCCAATGACGTGTTTATGACAAGTAACTAGAACTAATGAAAATTAGTGAGAAAAGTGGCATTGTTTTGTATATTTTTGCAAATATCTTTAATAATTGGTTTGATAGAAGATATCTAAACTCTTATCTGTTTCTGCATTCATTCTCTTGGAATTATATTATTTTTGTTGAAGTAGATGAAGAAAAGCTAGCCTAATATAGGTATTTACTTAGAAAAGGGACTATTTTAATAGGCAAAGAACATCTTAGTATTATTATGAAAACAAGTTTTACCTCATAGATCTACATATGGAATATAGAATTGAATGTCCAGAAATTTGACTGAATTTATCCATTTTATTAAAGTCTTCCCCAGTTTGGTGCCATCTTACCTTTCTAGCCTTATTTATTTTGTATTTATTTTTTAATTAACAGAAATCTATTGTCTTTCCCTCTTACCTCCTACTTCATTGGGACAAAAAGGAAGAAGACATTAAAAATACATGGATATCTTTTAAGAAAATTCGCAGGGGTGGCCAGGTAGCACAGTGAGTAGGAGCACTGGCTCCAGTGTCGGGATGACCTGGGGATGGAATCCTGGACTCAGACACAGCACCCACACCCAGAAATAACTGGCTGTGTAACCTTGAGCAAGTTACTTAACCCCGATTGCTTAGGGGCAGTCAGGTGGCTCAGTGAGTAAGAGCACTGGCTCCAGTGTTGGGATGACTTGGATATTGAATCCTGGGCTCAGACACTCAGCACCACACCTAGAAATAACTGGCT
Source organism: Petaurus breviceps papuanus (assembly GCF_028583685.1). Lineage (NCBI taxonomy): Eukaryota > Metazoa > Chordata > Mammalia > Diprotodontia > Petauridae > Petaurus > Petaurus breviceps. Next base: position 4,870,246 of record NW_027185653.1, read on the forward strand.
GTGTAACCTTGAGCAAGTTACTTAACCCCGATTGCTTAAAAAAAAAAAAATTCACAGGAGTCACAAACATGGCTCTTGTTTCTGCCTTATTAAATTAAAGATACACTTTTTTAAAACCATGAGTAACTTCATATATTCATATAAAATCTTTTTTCTGTTTTGCATATTGTCATTTTTAGTAGTTATTAAGCACCAGCCCTAGAATCCGGATGACCTAAGTTCAAATCCAGCCTCAGACACTTGACACTTAATTAGCTGTGTGACCTTGGGCAAGTCACTTAACCCCAATTGCCTTACCTTGCCCCCTCCAAAAAATATGTATTGGAAAGGAGGAAGTGATCACTATGAGTTAGCATATTAACTAAAAACAAGTCTTGTCAGATGAACCTTGTTCAGAGAATGCCATGGACATAGTATATTTGCAATTCAGGAAGTTATTATAAACTTGTGGGAAGGTAGAAATGAATGGGTTCTATGATAACATAGTAAATTTGGAGATAATCAAATTATAAGATTCAAAGAGTCAAGTTCAACCTGAAAAAAAGTTTGTCACTGGAATATCACAAGATTCTCCTCCAACTGGTTATCTTGAACATTTTTATCAACAACTTAACCAAAGTCATAAATGGCATGTTTAAAATATTTGCAGACAACATGAAGCTGAGATAGATAGCTTTAGCTGGAGTTAGTATCTGAAATGATCTTAAAAGCCAAGAAGTAGGATGAATTTAATGATTAATAGGGATAAAGACAGAATCCTGTACTTGGGCTCAAATAATCCACTACAGATATATATATGATGAGGCTACATAGCTAAGAAACAGTTCATGTAAAAAAAAAAACTTAAAGATTTCAGTGAACTGACTGCTCCATATTAGGCAGCAATATAACGGATTGCCCAAGGTCACACAGCTAGTAAGTGTCAAGTGTCTTATGGCAGATTTGAACTCGGGTCCTCCTGACTCCAAGGTCAGTGCTCTACTCACTGTGCCACCTAGCTGCCCCCAAGTTAGTGTTTCTTAAAGTTATTAGTAGCCAGAAAAAGGAAGGCACATACTCCACTACATCCTGCTTTGATAAGATCACTTCTAAAGTATTATGTCCAATTTGGGGAAGATCATTAACCAACTGAGACGTATCCAGGAGAGTATGGCTGGGATGATAAGCTGATGTTTGACCCAGAGAAAATTATAATAGCTAACATTTATATAGGATTTTAAAGTCTGCAAGATGTTTTACACATACAACCTCATTTGATCCTCACAGTAGCCCTGAGAGTTGATGCTATTTTCTCCATTTTGAAAAGGAAGAAACAGGGGCCAAAAGAAGATCAATTATCCCAGGGTCATAGAATCAGAGTGTAAGTGGCAGGACTTGAATCAGGTCTTCCAGATTCTAAATCTAGAATGTTGTCCACTGTGACATCTAGTGGACATCAAAAAAGAAAAGCAAAGAAAACATAGCTCTATTCAAATACATCAAGAAATGTCGTGTGGTAAAAGAACTTGATTCTTCTGCTTAGACCCAGAAGGTAGCAGTGTAACTACTAGTTTGAAGATACAGGGAGATATATTGGAGCCCAATAAGACATTAAACATTGAAAGTTGTCCCAAGTTACCAATAACTCGCAGTCTTCCACAGAGTCTGGACGATCACTTGGCAGGGATAATTGTAGACAGAATTCATGTTTTTGTTGGGAATTTCAAGAGATATTCCCAGAAACCTCTTCCAACATGATAATTCCATGATTCTCATATTCACAAATTTATATAAATCTTTTTTCAGACATATTTATCTTTTCTACCTCTATCATCTAGCATAATGAGTATCCCTAACTTTAATGGGACTTTCTTCCTTTTATTTGTCCTAAAATAACCTTTCTCCAGCTTCAAATCTATATGCATCCTATATATACTTATCAGAATTTTATCTGTCATCCCATTTCCATATTCATTTTTATGGATTAAAGAAACCTCCTATTTTGTTCTGCCCCCAAATACCAAAGAATGTGAGATATTAGGTCAGGGTCCCTTCTGCCCCCATATATGCATGCCTTTATCTCCATTCCACTTATCATTGTAGCTGTGTTTTCCTCAGAGCTTCTCCAACATTATAATATCTTACTTCAAGTGCAGTGTGATTAACCTTGTCCCATATTTCAGGTACCCATGCAGCATGATGTTGAATGATAATAGATTAACTTTTTAATTTGATTTCTATATCCTTCTTTCTTTACCTTCTGGATGTTTCACCCTTTGTTAGGGGCTGAAACAGTACCTAATATTTAAACTCTTACAATTCACATGTGCTTAAGTGGAATTCAAAATGGAAATGAAAAGTAGCATAGTAGAAATGGCCCTGAGTTTGAAGGCAGAGGACTAGGGTTCATATCTTGTCTCTGCTACTTAACTATCCGTGTGACTCTGGATCTCAACTTTCTCCATAAAAGAACAGCATTAAGCTAGATAATCTCTAAGGTTACTTTATTCCATGAAAATGCTTGCAAAGGTAGGTGGACATTTTTTAAAATGCTGCTCTGGGTATTGGTCTAAAAAGAACTTGTATTTCATTTGAAAAAATAGAAGGAGAGAGAGAATGCAAAAAATAATTAAGCTGATATGCCAGAAAGGATTCATGCTTTGTTATATGGAATAGCTGGAATGGGGGAAAGGGTGGGAGAACAGATAATGCTTTTAAAGAAACTTTGCCAGTTCTTCATAGTATTGATAACTTCAGGGAAGGATGTGTGCTTCATTGCCGGTAATAAGAATTTTCCAGTGATGGAATAGATTTCTCCCCCATAATATTAAATCATTTGAAGAAAAGGCCCTACAGAGATGAGAAACCTTTTGAAAAGATAAACATGAGAGATATAAAGTTTTCATCCACTCAAGGTCTGCCAAGCAGAAAGAGATGAAAATATTATGAAGGTAGATGTAGGAAAACTGTGTCATCCCCACTGAGTAATGTTCTACCACCTAGAGTGGGAAAGGTCCCTCTAAAGCCATTTTCTTTCTCTTGTTCTCCTGGGGGGTTGTGGTTAGAGGAGAGGATTCACTTGGATATATCAGTAAATAAAGATGAACTTCAGTCTCTAATCCACTGGTTTGTTTAAAAAAAAGTGGAATTGAGATATTTGCCAGGAAGACAAATGGGGAAAACAGCAACTAAGAAAAAGAACACTGAATCATGATCTTGGAGTTGCTAGGGACTTTTAAGGTCAAATCCAACCTCCTACCTAATGTGAGGGGTCCTTCTTCAATAGCACTGATCCTCCAGAGTCCATTTTAGCTTATTGTTGGACGTTTCCAGTGTTGGAAAGCTTCAAGAGGCATTATGCTTTGCTACTGGAAAGCTCCAATAAAAAATTCTTCATTGAGTTGAAATCAGCTTCTATCTCTGGGCCCAAGGAGAACAAGTTTAATACCTCTTCTATGTAACTGACCTTCGAATATTAGAAAACATCAATCAAGTACACCACCTGCCATCCTCATTCCTACCCTGTCTAGTTTTCCCTTATTCAGGTTAAATATCCCCAGTTCCTTCATATGTTCCTTCTACCACATGGTTTCCAGATAGTCTACTGGCTACCATTCTCTGGATGTTTCATTATCACTCTCTTAAAATGTCTCAGCCCAAATAGAAATTCTATTCTAAATGTGGTCTGACAAACTTAGGGTGCAATAAGATTGTGAACACCAATGACATACACTTGAGGGGGGTGAGGACTGGTAAACAAATGTTTAACAGCTTTCATGGAGGGGCAATACACATAACACAAATCTGAACAATTAATTTTCTCTCTATTTTCTCTTCTTGAATCAACAAATAAATGAGCAAAGTTTCGATTTGTAGTGTTTGTCCATTTCTGAAGAATAAATGCTCATGCTGCAAACTTAACAATCAGATCTCCCATCCATTAAAAGCTGGCTCCAGCACACTCCACATTGCTGTTGTCCTTCAGCTGTGTCCAGCTCTTTATGATCCTGTGGGCCAAAGCACGCCAATACCGTCCATGAGATTTTTCTTGGCAGATTCTAGAGTGGCTTAACCTTTCCTTCTTCAGTGGATTAAGGCAAACCAAGTGACTCGCTCAGCGTACCACAGCTAGTAAGTATCTAAGGCCAAATTTGAACTTAGATCTTCCTCACTATAGGACCAGCACTCTATTCATTGAGCTGCCTACCTGCCCACACTGCTGCATACCTCATATTATTAATGCAACCCGGTTGCATTCATTTGCTTAAAAATTGAATCACACTGTTGCCTAATACTGAGCTTTTGTTCACTGAAACTGTCCTGTGTCTTCCTCATGAACTTCCATAAAAATCAGGTCTTCCCCTTTCTGTAGTCATCTTAATAAGTACTGTATTTAATCTAAATGTAAGATTTTATATTTCTACTTCATTTTCATCTTATTAGTTTGTTCCCATGTTTTCAACTCTATAAGTAGAGAAATTACTTCATTTTTGTCTCTGTATGCCTAGTACTTATCATAGTTTGGTATTTAATGCTCGTTCTACCACTCATTCTATAAACAATCATCTTAGTTTTATTTAACCACAAAAATGAGTGAGGGTAATTTGTATGTGTTTATTCAAGTTATCGATAGAAATTTATTGAATTTTATGGATTCCTGAAGAATAAAAATGTCTAGCAACCGGAAGAACAATGGAAAGATGTATGGTGGGCATTACTGAGCTGCCACATATTCCACCCGATTATTTTTGTACAAGAGGTGGCAGAAAAGATACCATTTAGGAAATATATAAAAGAAGAGGAAGTGGGTTGGTCACATGTTGAGAATGAAAGAATAACAGACAGAAAAAATGAATATTATACTGGTATCCATGGAATACTAAAAAATGATAATAAACCCTAAAAGAAGATTCATTGAGTAGATCCACCATGGAGCAATAATTGCATAGTCAAAAGTCATACATGAGTCTAACCATATATATCTGAACCAAATGAGATAATTATGGATAAAAATAAAAATCATGAAAGGGTAGAGTAAAGAGCTCTAGTGCACACCTTAGAAACTTCGAGCTAGGTTAAAATTCTCTGTGAACACTATCTTAAAACCCACTCATGCCCCAACCTCTCAAAATATTGCTTCTATTTCCACCAAGTTATTGAAACTGTTTTCATTAAGATTACTAAAGACCTCCCTATCACATTTTATGGCCTTTTTTCAGTGTTCATTATCTTGCTCTCTATATAGCATATAAAACTGTCAAACATGCCCTCCCTCCCTTTAGCTACCCTCTTCTCCCTCAACTTCCAGGACACTATTTCCTCTCATTCCTATCTTCTGTGATCTCTGTTTCCCTGTCTCTTTTATGGTTTTTCTTTCATCTGCCCCTTCAAGGGTGGTTGTATCCAACCTATACCCCCAAAAGACTTTTTCTTCACTCTTTACATTATCTTCTTTGTTGAACTCATTCACTTATCTTCATTTATTATTGATCACATGTATGATAGAATAATCTATAAGAAAGGAAGCATATCATAGTGGCCAACAGGTCAATCATGGAGCCAGGAAGACTTGGGAGACAATCAAGTCTTGCCTCTGGCACACACTGGATGATCATGGGCAAAGCATTAAACCAGGCAGTTTTCTGAGATTATAAATTACTATAAGTATTACTATTTATAATTATAAATTACTAAAGAGTTGTCTACCATATCAGTGAAAAAAGTTTCCTCATATGGGACTTCTCTACACTGATGCAATCACATATCCAGACATCATAAAAGAGAGAAAGAGAGAGAGGAAGAGAGGAAAAGGTGGGGGGGGGTGGAGGGAGAGGGACAGAGAGAAAATATGTGATGTATGAATTCAATAGAACTTGGCAGTTGACTAGATTGTAGAGGATGGCATAAAATGACTGAAGTTTTAAATATGGGAGAAAGGTAGGAAGGTAGTACTATCAGAAGCATAAATATACCACATGTATATATCACATATCTATCAAATGTATATGTATATATAAATATATATGCACATACATATGAACATAGATACTAGATATCTGATTTCATTGATATATTCATATTGAGAAAACTCACTCTACCAAAGTAGGCTAGCAGGGGCAGCTAGGTGGTGCAGTGACTAGAGCTCTGACCCTGGAGTCAGGGGAACCTGAATTCAAATCTGACCTCAGACACTTAACACTGACTAGCTGTGTGACCTTGGGCAAGACACTTAACCCCAACTTCCTTGCCTTCCCCCCTCAAAAAAAAAGGCTAGCATCATCTATGCAACTTGTAGCCTTAGAGTGTTGATTAAGAACTGAGAGACTGTGACTTGCCCAAGGTCACATATCCAGGTTGTTGTAATACTGTACATCTTGACTCTGACACTGTGGGCTTCATATGACCCTCAACATTTCTTAGTACATTCCAAAGCATATTAAAATGTAGTTCCTATCTGATTTTGTGTTTATGCTTTAATAAAATACATATTTTTGTAATTTTCTAAGTCAATGTGTCCCATATATTCTATTCTCAGTATTCCCCTTTTAGATTCTCTGTTTTCTCTTTTTGATCCTTTATGTATGTCTTCTCTGAATGTTTTTGAAATTTGTTTTCCTAAATACCAGTACATGTCAAACCAAGCCAAGAATTCCCTTTCCTTGATATTACAGATAGTAGCCTTAAAGTTATAAAAATTACCTTTTGATGTAATGTAGGTATTTAATGCTTATTTCAAAAGAGGGAAATTTTTCAGGAACATGACATATTCTACTCATTTCCATCCAATACTCCCTTTCTCCCACAACAGAAAATAGACAGGCATTGTTCCCATGGTATGTTGCTTTCTGACAGTTGGGTAAATAAACATAGAATCTTTATCTCAAGAAATTATAAATTCTATGATGCCCCCCAAGACTCTAGTATAAAAGGCTTACCCCCCTGTCAGTGTATGCCTTGGAGGACTGATGAAAAATGTTTTTTTCAGGGGATCCAATGCAATATTATTTCATTCTGAACTTTAAAAAAAGGAAACTCTTAGAATGTTCTCCACTAGTGTATCATAAAAACAATTGTGGGTGCCTGTGGGTTTAATACAGCAATCTTGGTTAGCAATAGTCCTGCAGAGCAGCCAAACTCCCAAGGCTCAAGGAACAGTGAGCACTGCTAAGATATGTTGCCTCAAAGTCAGAATAAGTGTAACAATTATTTTACCTGAAATTATGCTTAAACTTACTACAGCCATGTGACCTCATAACTTTAAATATTATGGCAGTGATTTTGCACGCTTAAAGGAGATTATCCTGTCAGCATAAAATAGCAGGTATGCTTCAGAAAGAACAAAAGGGCATTTCTTCAATCTACAAAGCTTTTCTCTCTGCATTAAATTCGCAATGATACTATGATGTAAAACACAGACCATAAAGTGCACACTGAGAATGTCAAACCTATTCTAGAACATCTAATCAGTTAATCGGTGGATGCAGAAAAGGGCATTACGCTTAGAGGAAAAGGGTAAAAGCCAGCCACATCAGCAATAGGAACATACTGAAAATGGCTGAAAATGACAAACCCATTCCTATTAAGTCTCTCCCCTTTTTCACGCCGGTGTGTGCACATCTATACATTAATGTGGTTGTATGTCTGCTTTGTGCATATTTTGTCAACATGGATTGTAGATATAGAATATCTATTTATAATTTGCCCACTGCTTTAAGGCATCTGTGTGAATAGATAAAATGCACATTTAATAATTACATTCAGTTGTCCTTCACAACTTTTGATAAAATTGAACATTAAAAGAAATTCAGGTGACAGTTAACTAGGAAAAAGCAACCCCAAAATGTCAGTCAAGTCTGCGTATTACTACAGTTATAAGACAAGTTAAAGGTGAAAGAAGGAACTAATCACAATGTGTTATTACAAATCATTTCCTCACTTGTTCTCCATATGTAACCAAAATATAATAAATCTGAAGCCTATTTCATCCTCATGGACAGTAGAAAATCTAAAATTCTCAGTAAATTATTATTTTTGCATATACAGCATTTCTAAAAAATATAATCTCTTGAAAGGTCTCTGCACTAAACATAAAGTCCCATTACACTTTAAAATCCATGCTTCTACACTAATATGAAGGTTTTTCCTAGTCGTGATTACCATCATTTTTTACTCTGAGCGCGTCTTTGGAGATCACCACTGGATCCCAAATGACGACAAGAAATGTATCAGTACAAAAAA
>NW_027185653.1:4878472-4940084 GCF_028583685.1 Petaurus breviceps papuanus
CTCCCCATCTTGCTTTTATTCTGCCATCTTGGCTCCACCTCATTTGTGAGGAATTCTTAAGAGAGCACTGAATGACACTGTTAATTGTTACGAGCTCCATTAGCATTACAACTATACACACACTCACTGGGAGAGACAGGAATCTTCCACAGTGTGCACATTGAAAACACATATGCAGTACCATACATACTCAAACTATCAATGCTTTAGAAGTAATGATAAGTCAGGTCTTTAAAATTAAACAAATAAGCAAACAAGCATATAAAACAGTGTTTCAAGATGGCTAAGGACTAAACTTGTTATGATGAAATAAGACTACAAGAGACATGGTGAAATTTTCCAAGGTAGAGCTTTAATAGTGACACCAGAATTCAGAACTTTATTTTCAATTTTCAACCCCAGTGAGAAAGAAAAATACAGCAATAGAATAAATGCAGAGGATAAGGTAATACTTGTACCTTACCTTATCCTCTGTATGCTTTATTCTATTGCTATATTGCTCCTGGCTGTTAAGGGGAAGTTCAATAGTGACAGCATGTGAGCTAGAGTTTTGTTTGGTTTTAAAGAAATTGGGGTTAAGCAACTTGCTCAAGGTTACACGGCCAGTCACCTCTGGGTGTGACGCCAAGTATCTGAGCCTGGATTTGAACCCCAGGTCATCCCGACACTGGAGCTGGTGCTCCTACTCGCTGAGCCACCTGCATGCCCCCATGAGCTAGAGTTTTAGTAGTACACACTCATAGGAACCCTAAAACCTATAAAACCTAAAAAACCCTAAAACCCTAAAAAAAAATAGCAACTCACCTTTGGTGGTCTCACCCATGAGCATGTTCAACATTTGCACATTTGAAAAACTTGGAAATAGAATCTTCTAACCTAGCCATCTCAGTGTCTAGCACATAGTAAATACTTAACAAGCATGTTATCTATTCCCAATGAAGACTTTCAATGGGTTTTGAACACAGTTTTAAAATAATTCAAAAATGCACTACATTCCCATTAGTTTGCACAAGTAATTTAGGATATCAAGGAAAAAGAACATTTACTATGTAGTCTTCAACAAAACCCTTGGCATAACTGGCGAGTGGTACTGGAAAATAATTATGATTAGTAAGCAAGCACAGTCGATAGTGTCCTCCTTTTTAGATCTACATATCTTTGTAAGGGTTCTTTTTCAGTATTGCAGCCATTAAACCCAAACATAAGAATAAACTGAACTTAAACAGACCCAATATCTGAATTACAAAGTATTAGCCAAACTTTTAAAAAGTAATGAATTGCTTTACCTTTAAAGTAAACTTAATTTTCATGTATTATTATTTTTATCTTTAGCTCATTCTTTTTATTTGTTTTGTGTGTGATTAATGATTTACATAATAGATGATTCATTATCCTTTCCAGGAATAGGGGAGAGAGTAAGCAAAGGCATACAAGAAATGACAAAATGGAATATGAAAAAGAGGCCCTCATTTAAAAAGTAAAAAAAAAATGCACATAGATAAAGCTGGGAAGGCAGGTTTTCAAATTACAAAGGGTCTTTGAAAGCCAAGATCTGCTGGGTGGTTTTTTTTTTTTGGTGGTAGGTCATGGGGAGTCACTGTAATTTTCTAAACACAGGAAACAATTAGAAAGCTCATCTTCCAGCTAATTCAGTTCACTTTAACCTAGTTCATTCAGGTCTAGTCACTTGAACTCATTAAGGGTAGTTGGGAGATTTTTTCTATCATTTTACTTATCTTTTTTTTTTCAGGGTCCTGTTTTTTTTTTTTTTGCACAATTATTTTTGTACAACATCTATCCTGCCCACACCAAAGCTCATTATTGTTGGAAGATAAATAGAAGCAGAGCTGAAGATTCTACCCCATCACTGATTCTCCTTTTGCTGCCAAGACAGCTTAATATTCATTGTCGGGTTCCCCTCATTGTGGGCGAGAGAACTTCTGTCATTATTCTTATTCTAGTACGTCATTTTTATACTTATTCTCAGCCACTCACTCTTACTTCTATAATTGATACTAATGTTTATTTTTAAATCTGAGTTGGCATATTATTTTCATATACAACTATATTCATTTATGTCATCTCATTTTTCTTGTCCATGGGTACCATTTTTGTTTGTCTTCAGGATTCCACTCTTAGGAGGTTCTCATGCTTTCCCTTTCTCTACAAACTTTCAAGTCTTTCCCAAAATTTAACGTGAACACCCAGTAATGCCCAGATTTCCTGTCCTTTCTATCTGGAACCTCCCAAAGGAATGGTCATTTGCTTTCAAGGTACCTGTCATTTACTTCAATGTCTTTTTTACTTCAAAAACTGGTTTGACCAGTTCTGTCAGAATTCTACTCTTGCTGCTCAGAATACTAGTGCTTCCTGTTGTTTCCTACACCTTTTGGAAACTTGAATTATCATAAAGAGAAGTCACAAATGAAAGTCTGTTCTGCTTTTGGCAGAAAGAATACTTCAGAAAATGTTGAGATAGCTGAAACCCTCATCACTACAATATCACGTCCGTATGTAAGTTTCTGATATTACTGAACTTATCTATTTCTTTCTTCTGTCCAAGTGATCTCTAGTACAACTCATTATACTATCCCTTCTCTTTCTCCCTATGCTGATCTCCTTCCAAAAACTCTTTATTATGTTTCCCCCTTTTATTACCATATTCCTTCCCATGATTAAATCTTCTTAATATACGATGCTACCCCATTGTCCTTTTTCTTACTGTATTCCTTTTGAGTGATGTGTCCTTCCAGAGACATTTTCTAGTCACGAACCCCATCCCAATGTGTCTCAATAATACCCATTTGGTCAAATTTGCCTCCTTGAATTAAGACCAGTTTGTTCTATTTGTTATTCATATTTTATATAACTATACACAAATATGTAAGTGTGTGTTTACATATACACACATATATATGTTTATACACTGAAAAGTGTACTATATTTGGAGTAAAGAAAACCTGATTGCAAATCCTAACTATGTTACATGCTATCTGTGTGACTTTGGACAAATCATTTAATATCATTGGGTCTCAATTCTTCAACTGTAGGGAGAGCAGAAGTACCATATATTTTGCTTTGGTAAGAGCATGGGAATGATTTAGGAAGAGGCTCTTCAAGGCTTTTTAGTACCATCTGTCAAAACAATTATCTCTCCCCTCCCCACCCTCAGCTTCTTCTCTGAGTCAGGGTTGTTAAATATGGGAAGAAGCCGTTCCAAAATATTTGGAGAAATATTGGTTAGAGAATTCTAGAAGTATGTAGTGATGTGATATTCTGGAAAGAGTTCTGCATTTGGAATTAGAAGACCCAAGTTCAAATTTCAACTCTACCTTTTGTTACCTGTGTGATCTTAGATAATTCTTCTAACTTCACTGGACTTCAGCTCTTCATCTATAAAAGGAGTGTAGCTGGACCAAGTGACTTTTGAAGTCCCTTTCATATCTAAATCTATGCTCATCTGAGAGTTTTCTCCCTTGCCCTCCCTTTTTTTTAGTTTTAAGTCCTCTTTTGAGAGCTATTTAGACTCCATACAAATATGTCTTTCTGTCTTTCTTGCGGCAAGGATATTCCTTACCTGTCTTTATTCCTGTATTTTAAGTTGTGATGGAGAAATCCAAATCCCATTTTAAAAACAAACTGTTCTCTTCCAGCTCTGTGTTTCTCTTCTGACTCCCATCCCTTCCGTCATCAATTATGCTTACATCATTGTAATGTCTTCTGGTCATTTTTGTAGAGTATTTTCATATTTAACAATGATTTCTAGGTTTCATTTGGCAATATCATGTGTCCCTACATAAATTAAAAGAAATCGATATTGATCCTTCAATCTGACCAGTCTCAGAAGGTCCTCACTTACTTCTGAGGCACATATCTCAGGAAGACAGCATTCTTCTCTATTAATGTTACATGAACAGATATCTGCCTGCATATTCATCTGTGAATCAACAATGACCACTGTCCACATCTTCTTCCTCTGGCACTTACTGGATGACCTCTACTTGAGGCATCTTTGTATGCCTGTCACCATTCCTTAGAACACATTTTGACTGACATAATCTCTCCTTGTAAAGAATTCTATATTTTTAACTTACCTCAAAATTTTCAGCAGTACTTCCCTTTCTTTTATCTTATCTCTCTATCTTCCAACCTGCTGACCCAGATCAAGATTCTCCTCTACCTCTTTGCATTATTTTCCCCCTGTTTTCTCCTTAAAGCTTTTCTGTCATTCTTTCAATGAACATTTCATTCCCCCGATAAACAAGGGAGTAGACACATTTTTCCATCCCTTTTCTGTTCTCCAAAATGAAATTAAATTTCATCTTGTCAATATGAATAAATTTTGGGGTACTGGAAGAAACACAAATATTGTTCCTTTTCCCTGAGGATAATTGCAAAAATCTCTTTGCCCTCTGTAATTACCTGAAACAAACTTCTCATTTTTCAATCTTCTTTTTTGTAGATCACTCTGCTAAGCTTTGGGTCAAACCAGCTGTTGATCATATACCTATTTGCTGTATTATGTGCAGCTGATAAAGATAATTTAATTATTTCAGAATTTATCTTTTTTCTGGTAGGATGATGTTAAGTGTTCACATACCTTTATTTAATTAATAATTATTGCATTGCTACTACACTCTAAGTGAGGGATTCCTAACCTAGGGCCCATGAATTTGTTTTTTATTAAGATAATTATAACTATATTTCTATATGATTGATGTCCTTTTGATCATACTTATTTTTTTTTTATTTTAAAACATTATGCTCTTAAAGAAGGGGTCCATAAGCTTCATCAGACTGCCAAATGGGTCTATGACACAATCAGGTTAAGAATCTCTTACTCTATGGTAAGTTTGAGCAAATAGAAGCCAGCAAAAGTAAAAGTTCAATTTTGTAATCAGATCTGCTTATCCACCTTACTTTACCTTATACACTATTTTACAGATATCTCTATGTATTTCTCTGACTATTTGATTCTTTGTAAAGCATTAGATTCACACAATTTACAGGAAGAGGAGGAAAAGCAGAAAGGGTAGGAATAAGAAGAATAGGAAGAGAAGGGAAATGAGGAGCTAACTTCAGGGATCTAAAAGTTCAGGGCAGGCCTGACCAGTCGCCAGCCAGAGGGACTCCAGATCAGCAGCAGCTATGGCAGTTTCCAGATTTATCAACACATAGATGCGGAGCACAAAGTGAGAGGTCAGTGCAGTCTGGATTTTGGGACCAGTAAGTGGGAGTGCATGGCTTTTGCCCCTGGGGTGAGAAGCCGCTAAGACACTGGCAAAGCCAGCCAGCGCCATGTGGCAGCTTCAGCTCCTGGCATGCAGAGTGTAGGGGGCCCAAGCACCAGTCTGAGGGGTAATTGCTCTTGCTTTAACCTGCTTGGATCTGGATTGCAGTCTAGGGTGGAGGTCCTGGGGTGTGTGTCCAATTTGCCAGAGCATGAGGAGACCTCAGATAGGGCACCCATCTAATACCTCTGGCAGCTGAGAAAACCCCAGTGTTTGGGATGAAAGTTCCCCTGTGTGGTGGCAGAGTCCTACTGTGGCAAAAAGCCCAGGGGTCAAGTGACAGAAGACTCCAACATTAGACTCCTATTTTGGGGACAAAAAGGAGCAAAGAATGGAACAGGAGGAAGACAGTGAAGTCAGAACTCCGGCACCAAAAGCTTCAAAGGAAAATACGAGCTGGTTACAGGCCATAGAGGACCTTAAGAAGCAGGTAAGAGAAGTGGAGGAAAAATTGGGAAGAGAAATAAGAACAATGCAAGAAAATTACAAAATGAGAGTCAACAGCCTGACTGAGGAAAATAATACCTTAAAAAACAGACTGACTCAAATGGCAAAAGAGGCTCAAAAAGGCAATGAGGAGAAGAATGCCTTAAAAAGCCAAATTTGCCAGACGGAAAAAGAATCTCACAAGCTCAATGAGGAGAATCATTGCTTAAGAATTATATTGGAACAAATGGAAGCTAATGAGAAATCAAGATGCTATTAAACAGATCCAAAAAAATGAAAGAATAGAAGGCAATGTGAAATATCTCATAGGAAAAACCACTGACCTGGAAAAGAGATCCAGGATAGATAATTTAAAAATTATTGGACTACCTTAAAGCCTTGATCAAAGTAAGAACACAGAAATTATCCTCCAGGAAATTCTCAAAGAAAACTGCCCTGATGTTTTAGTGCCAGAGGGCAAAATAGAGGTTGAAAGAATCCCCCGATCTCCTCCTGAAAAAGATCCCAAAAAGAAAACTCCTAGGAATATTATAGCCAGGTTCCAGAATTCCCAGATTAAGGAGAGAATATTACAAGCAGCCAGGAAGAAACAATTTGAATATTGTGGAAACACAATCAGGATAACCCAGGATCTGGCAGCTTCTACACTGAGGGATCAAAGGGCTTGGAATATGATATTCCGGAGGTCAAAGGAGCTGGGATTAAAACCAAGAGTCACCTACTGTAATGTAATGCCAAGGAAAGGCAACTTCCCAGGTTCAAAATACCAGCATAGGTGCTCTCTATTTTATTCAGTAACAAACCCAGAACAGAGAAGATCAAAACATGACATCATTCAAAATACAGCATTTACTAAGTGTGATTAAATAATCTCCAAGGCCTACCCCACCCCAGGACTTTCCAATCATTCAATCAATTACAAAGTCTCTGTTCCAAATACTTCTCCACCCCTAGGCTATACCTTAATTAAGTCCACCACAAAGCCCCTCTTCTCAAATGGAGATTAGTTTCCAAACATAAGTAAAATACATTCATTTGCTCAACCATAGAACACAAAAAGGTCAAAAGTTCCCCACCCCTGGATCACAATTGAATCTACACCAGAGTTACATCAAGTTTAAACACAGCACTTAATACCCAAATGGAGGTCTTTTCTTCATCTTGACACGAGGCAAGTTCTCAGCAATCTTAGTTCCTGGAGAGACAAGGCTTAGCAAGGCCATAAGATACATTGCCAGTCCCTTCATGAATTTATCCTCTGTCTGTAGAACAGCCCTAGAACCCCTGAACACATTAGCAAAGCCCTCTCCCAGGATTTCTGTAAACATACAACAAGAAAATCCTTCTTCAGGGCTTCTGAACCAACAGAAAGGCTCCCAGACCCCTGCAACAACAGTACTGTCCCTCACCAGTGGACAGTATTCACTCTCTGTCTGCAGGACAGTCTCAGGCCTTCTTAACCAAATGCCAGGTTTCAGGACTTCTTCAACAGGACAGTCTTTCACCAGTGGACAAATCTGGCAAAATAACATCAAAACAGACAGACAAAGTACCAGCAAAACAGCCATGTCTCCTCAGTCCTTGGCAGCTCAGGGGGGCAGGTCTCAAAAGTCCAGGGCAATTCAAAGCGGCCACCAGCAATCCTCTTAGCCTCTCTCTCTCCACGAGGTGCTGCTTCCAAAAAAAAGATCTTCCGCCTCTCTCTAGTGTCTCTCCAAATCTACGTCACCAGCTCCTCCCACTTCAGGACTTTCTTTTCACATCAACAAGCCCATCCCACAGGTGGGATTAACAAACTCTGGGTTTTAATACAATCAATTTGAAAACCAAGCCAATACAGGGGAATCTTTAATTGCCATTACTATCACACCTACCCAGCAAAACTGAGTATCATGTTTCAGGGGAAAATGTGGTCATTCAGTGGAATAGAGGACTTTCAAGCATTCTTGCTGAAAAAACCAGAGTTGAATAGAAAATCTGACCTTCAGATACAAGAAGCAAGAGAAGAATGAGAAGGTAAACAGGGGGAAAAAATCATAAGAAACTTATCAAAGTTGAACTATTAACATTCCTACATGGAAAAACAATAATTGTAACTTATGAAACTTTTCTCAGTAGTTGAAGGGAATAGAAATATGTGTATATATATATATATATATACATATATATATGTGTGTGTGTATGTATGTATATATGTGTATGTGTGTGTATATATACATATATGTATATATATGAGGGTATATGGGCATATGAATACATATGTGAATGTGTGTATGTATGTTTACAGGTATACATAGATAAAGGGCACAGGACCAATTTAACAGGCAGGGATAATACTTAAAAGGTGAAATTAAGAGGTGAGAGAGGAATATAATGAGAGGAGATGAGGAGAGACAGATTGGGGTAAACTATCTCATACAGAAGAGAAGAGGGAAAATGGTTACAATGGAGGGGAAGAATAGGAAGGCAAAAGGGAATGGGTCAACCTTATTCTCTTTGAATTTGGCTTGAGGAGGGAATGAAATGCACATTAAATAGGGTATCCCACCCTCTAGGAGAGTAGTGGGGGAAGGGGATGAGAGAGGGGGGATGATGGAAGGGAGGGCAGGCTGGGGGGGGAGGCATGTTGGAAGCACCCACTTTTGAAAAGGGACGGGATCAAAGTAGAGAATAGAACAAGTGGGAGGTTGGATAGGAGGGAGGGAAATATAGTCCGTCTTTTACAATATATCTACTACCATGTTTCCCCGATAATAAGACCTATCCCGAAAATAAGCCCTCCCCTTACTGTGTAAGATTCCTCTAAAATAAGCCCTCCCCCGAAAATAAGCCCTATTGAGATTGCTACTGTAGTGAAGGTGATCTCCTGCGCTACACGCTACTTTACAGTATCCTCTGTATGCACCGTCTTCCCCCCCGGGGTGAAACGCTTGCCGCGCTCCAAGCTGCATCCAATCAGAGCTGCAGCAGTGATCGTGTCATCTTGTTCTTCCCCAGTGATTTGCTTATTGAATAAAGGTACATTTTTTTGTTCACATTTACCTGTTTATTAAAATTGCTGTCAATGTTCATTAAAATAAGCCCTCCCCTGAAAATAAGCCCTCTGGTGTTTTTCTGTCCAAAAAAAATACTAAGACAGTGTCTTATTATCGGGGAAACATGGTGTGTTATTGTTTTGCATTAGCCACATATGCACAACCTATACTGAACTGCTTGTCTTCCCAGAAGGGTGGGTGACAAGGAAGGAAGGGAATGAATCTGGAATTCAAAGTTTTAAAATCAAATATTCAAATATATATGTGTGTGTATATATATATATATATACATATATATATATATAGTGTGTATGTTTATATATGTGTATATTTATATACTATTATTAATACTATTTTACATGTAATTGGGAAATAAGATATACAGGCACTGGGGCATAGAGATCCACTGGAAAAGTTGAAAGGGGTATGGAGAGAGCAGATTGAAGGAGGAGATATCCTATGGGACTGCTATTTTGGGGTCGGTGGGTAGGGGGAAAACAGGGAGAAAATTTGTAACTCAAAATCTGGTGGAAATGAATGATGTGAACCAGAAGTTAATAAAGCATTTGAAATAAAAAAGTAGCATTCAGAGAATGGGAAAGAAACCATCTGAGAACAGGGTTTTGTCTATGGTGTTAATTATCATATATGGTCAATAGGCATAAGCACAGAAAAGCACTGAACTTAGTGAAAAGGAGGTCATTGTTTTCAATCATCTGATGGAGACAAAAGTTAGGATTGCAGAAGGTATGAGTGAGCAATGAGGAAGTAGAGGCACCAACAGCAAGCTACTTTCTCCTGTGAATTTGAGGGTGAGGGGAAGGAGAGCTATAGTGTGATGGCATGAAAAAGTGGGAAGGTCCAGGAACATTTTTGTTTTGTTTTGTATAAGGCTGATCTGAGGAGAAGTAGCTAATTATTGGGTATGAAATAAAATATTACAGAGATGCAGTCACAAAAGACACAAGAGGAAACAAGAGAAAGAGCCTAAAGAGGTTAGTTTTGGCAAGCAGAGCGGTCACCTCATTCTGTATGATGGAAAGAAAGGACAAATGGGTGAGTTTCCTTTAAGTAATTAAAAGATTCTTTTAAGAAATTAAGAGGCAAGAAAAGAGTTAAGTGAATTATCATAGGATTACTTCAATCTTTTTATAATAACTATGGCTTTGGGCAAATCATTTCAACTCTGAGCATGAGCGTTCTCTAAAATGGTATCTCAGTACTGTTCTGAGAATCAAATGAGATATGGTGAGATAAGGCTTTGTAATAAGTAAGTGCTATGTAAATGCAAGCTATTTCACTAAAGTCTTAATCCAATTCCCTATCATTTCAAAAAAGTGACTTTGGGCTTTCAAAGATTGTGTTAGTACAAAAATAAGCTCAAATAGGTTGCACTATGCTGGGAAAAACCCTCAAACATAGGCCTGGTAACAAACTAATTCTGAAACTCCATACCAGCTGTAATGTAATGCCAAAAGAAAGGCAACTTCCCAAGGTTCAGAATACCAGCATAGGTGCTCTCCATTTTATTCAGTAACACACCCAGAACAGAGAAGATCAAAACATGACATCATTCCAAATACAGCATTTACTAAGCCTGATTAAATAATCTCCAAGTACTACCCCACCCCAGGACCTTCCAATCATTCAATCAATTACAAAGTCTCTGTTCTAAATACTTCTCCACCCCTAGGCTATACCTTAATTAAGTCCACCACAAAGCCCCTCTTCTCAAATGGAGATTAGTTTCCAAACATAAGGTCAAAAGTTCCCCACCCCTGGATCACAATTGAATCTACCCCAGAGTTACATCAAGTTTAAACACAGCACTTAATACCCAAATGGAGGTCTTTTCTTCATCTTGACAGGAGGCAAGTTCTCAGCAATCTTAGTTCCTGGGGAGACAAGGCTTAGCAAGGCCATAAGATACATTGCCAATCCCTTCATGAATTTATCCTCTGTCTGTAGAACAGTCCTAGAACCCCTGAACACATTAGCAAAGCCCTCTCCCAGGATTTCTGTAAACATACAACAAGAAAATCCTTCTTCAGGGCTTCTGAACCAACAGAAAGGCTCCCAGACCCCTGCAACAACAGCACTGTCCTTCACCAGTGGACAGTATTCACTCTGTCTGCAGGACAGTCTCCAGACCCCTGCAACAACAGCACTGTCCCTCACCAGTGGACAGTATTCACTCTCTGTCTGCAGGACAGTCTCAGGGCTTCTTAACCAAATGCCAGGTTTCAGGACTTCTTCAACAGGACAGTCTTTCACCAGTGGACAAATCTGGCAAAATAACATCAAAACAGACAGACAAAGTACCAGCAAAACAGCCATGTCTCCTCAGTCCTTGGCAGCTCAGGGGGCAGGTCTCAAAAGTCCAGGGCAATTCAAAGCGGCCACCAGCAATTCTCTTAGTCTCTCTCTCTCTCCACGAGGTGCTGCTTCCAAAAAGATCTTCCGCCTCTCTCTTGTCTCTCCAAATCTACGTCACCAGATCCTCCCAGTTCAGGACTTTCTTTTCACATCAAAAAGTCCATCCCACAGGTGGGATTAACAAGCCCTGGGTTTTTAACACAATCAATTTGAAAACCAAGCCAATACAAGGGAATCTTTAATTGACATTACTATCACACCAGCTTAGATAAGTTAGAAGACATTCATCACAAGCTTTTGGCTATAAGGTGTTGACAGTTATTTTAGAGCACAGCAACTAATGAATCACCACCAGTGAAGTGATATTCTTGAACTTACAAGGAACTTAGATTTTTAGAAGATACATAAAAATGGAGGCAAGGGTACATAATAAAAGATAAATACAAAAGCAATACAGGGTCTTGTAAAAAATAGTCAAAAATGCCAACACTCAGGATATACAGAGGCATGTAATAAGTTCTAAACAAAAAACAAGAGCTTTTGAGCTGTAGTCACAAAAGAAAGAAGGCTCAAAAAGAGATATGGTCAATGCTGGGGTGAATGAAATTACTAGATTGGACTTATAAGGTAGAGCTATTTGATTTTCATATTGTTTCTGTTGCTTTTGTCAAGGAAATTTAACTTAGTAGTAGAAAGAGCAGAATACAAATTATTAAAAAGGAGTTGAAACACAAGACAAGTAAGCAGATGGGAGAGTTTCTAGCAGCCTTCAATGTGTTTTTCATCAAATTGGACAAACTATATCCCAGATTAATGGAAGACCTGGTAGATGAAATGCCTATACCTCCATCAGTGGTCTTTGAAAGTCTGTGGATAACTGGAAAAATACTATAGTTTTGGAGAAGTGGAAATGTCCCAAATTATTAGTAGTAGTATCAGTAATTATATGAATAATTAGTATTACTATATTATTAATTTAACATAATAAATTATTAGTATTATGTTATTGCTAGTATTACTGTATTACTAATTATAGTAATTAGTATTACTAATTATAGGAATATAATTAGCATGTTAATTATAAACAATAATAGCTATTATATATAATTTGCAAAGGGCTTTGTGTATGACATCTCAATTTATCTTCACAATAGTCCTAGAGATAGGTGCAATTACTATCACCAATTCACAGATGAGGAAACTGAAGCACAGAAGTTAAATGACTTGCCCAGGGTCATGCAGTTTGTAAGTAAAGTGTTTTTTAACTTGCATCTTTCTGACTCCTGATTCCAGGACCATCATTACATGCACTATACCACCTAACTACTTCTATTGAATCTGCAAATTACAGGCTAGTGAACTTTGTTTTGATTCTTGGTAAAATAAAAGGAATTATGTATGAACATCTACAAAAGAATGTGATGATCACTAAGAGGAAGCAGAGCTATGAGGAAAATAGGTCATGCCAGGATAGCCTTATTTCCTTTTTTGACAGAGCAACTAATTTAACAGATCAGAATAATACTGTATATTTTGTTTTCTTAGATAACAGCGAGACATTTGATAAAATATGTCAAGATATCTTTGAGGAGGATTTCATCTTGCCTAATACTGAAGGAGTCCAGATTAGCCAGAATGAAGACCAGGAAGTCAATGGAATGGAATAACACTCCCACCCTGTCTCAAAGACAGGAGAAAAGGTCTTGTATTTATCAAAATATTTACTACATCTCTTCTGTGGCAGTAAAACAAACAAACAAACAAAAAAAACCTGGAAACTAAGGGCATGCCTACCAGTTGAGTGATGGCTTACCAAACTAAGGCATATGTATATGATGGAATAACTATTATTCTGTAAGAAATGAGGAAAACAGTTATTTTGAAGAGATGTAGAAACACTTACATGAGCTGATATTGAGTAAAGTAAGAACCAGAGAATAATTCGTACTATAACATCAATTTTATAAAAATAACTTTGAAGATTTTTATAAACTGATGAATGAAATGAGCAGAGAATTTATACAGTAACAATAATATTGTAAAGATAAACAACTTTGAATTTAAGAAGAACTACGATCAACACAATGACCATCCATGATCTTGAGGATTGATGATGAAGTATGTCATCTGCCTTCTGGCAAAGAGAATTCAGGGAGCAGAATGAAACTTTTTTGAACATGACCAATAGGGGAATTTGTTTTGCTTGACCATGAATGTTTATTACTGGGACTTTGTTTTTCTTTCTTTTTTCCCATTGGGGTTAAAGAGAGAGAGAAAGTTTCTGTTCACTAAAAATAATCAGAAATCAATAATAATTAAACAATTACAACATAATATATATACTATAACAATATGATGATAAATATTAAATAATTAAAAATAAAAATAATAGGGAGAAATTAAAGTTGATGTGAAGAAAACGGGTACAGTTGCAAAGGAAAACTATGAAAGCACAGGAAAAGAGTTATAGGCGTCTTTCTTATATATTAAAAAGTGTTTAAAATATAGCATCAAAATTTGGGAAGGTAAATTAAAATGTTAAACAAAGAACTGAATATCAAGGCTACACCTGCTAAATATGGGTCAATGACAGAAAACAAAGTGAGTCAGATCTGTCAGGCATCCTCTGTCCCTTCATAGGTATGGATGACAGTTTTTGGACTAAAGGAACCAAGATGGAGACAATAAGGAATCCAAAGAGTCAAGCATATTGCCAGAGAGATGTAGTATTTTTACTATTAAATCTAGTGTCAGGGAGTGGGCCAATTAAAAAAAAGGGGGAAGAGTGATATGCTTCAGAAGTAGGTTAGATGGCAATCACTGTCAATCATAAACGAAGTCTCACTTACATAACTGATATTGAAAATGAGAGCCTAACAACTTCACTCTTAATTTTCAAACATTAAAAGCTAGTTTTATTGTTGTTCAATCATCCGTGCCAGCTCTTTGTCACCCTGTGGATCGTACCGTGCCCATACTGTCCATGGGTTTGTTTTTTTATTATGAAACAACCACTGTGTGGCAAGCAATGTGCGTAGTGCTGAAGGAACATAATCCACTTGATACATTTTCCTATTTTTCTCACCAGATAAAGAGACGAGTTTCTAGGGTATTTTTAAAAGGTCATCCAAACCCATAAAAACATGAATCCTCTTATCTTTTGGCTATCTCTTATTTTCTTTTATTTTATTAGGTCTCAATACTCAGACAGCCCAAGTTGATTTGAATATTGAAATGATGCCTATGTTAATATGTATATGTGATCATTCTTCTGAACAGAACTAGCTCCTGCTACTGAAGAAGTAATAACTTGCATTCATATAGCCCTTTAAACTTTTCAGGAGACTTCCATAACTAAGTGAGCACTATTACCCCTCCTCCAGGTCTTCAGTTCCAAAGCCTAAGTGAAAACATGGAGAATTTAACAGGAGCTCTTGTTGTGGAGTCGTTTTCAGTAATGTTCAACTCTTTGTCATCCCATTAAGGGTTTTCTTGGCAAAGATACTAAAATGGTTTGAAATTTCTTCTCCAGATCATTTTTATAGATGAAGAACTGAGGTGAATAGGGTCAGACACCTAGTGTGTATCTGAGGCCGAATTTGAACTCATGACATTAGTTGTCCTGATTCCAAGCCCAGTGCTCTATCCACTGTGCCATCTAATTGGAGAGGAAGGTAATTAAGGAAAATCACCTCAATTTCCCCACTTATTTGAGTTACACTTACTAGTAGTGTGACTTTGGACAAATCACCTCATGACTCTGAACCTCAGTATCCTCATCTGTAAAATGGGCACTTCGAATACTTGTATTACCTTTCTCACAGGATTGTTGTAAATATCAAATGAGATGGCTAAAGACACTTTATGTAAATCTGTCATTCCATAAAATTTCTTTTTTTATAATTTCTCTTTTAATTTTTTATATTTATTTTAAATTTAAATATACAATAATAAAAGAAAAAGAAATATATTATAAACTTAAATATTAAAACTTAAATACAAAAGAAGAAAAAAAAAGCACTTCCATGTGTAATGGCAAGCAAATGAGTACTCAGCACCTTGTTTCGGTTCGAGCCTTGCCCATGATTATGAAACCCACAGTGGGAGGGGATTGCCAAGGACAGGAACAGGAAGAACATAAGAGCGGGGTGGAACAGGGAGAAGCTAATGACAAATAAAAAGCTGGAGCACAGCTGGGACTGAGCAGAGCTGTGGTGGCCAGCACTCTGTTTGTCTGTCTGTGTTGATCTGTGTTTGTCATACTCTGTACAGAAGCCCCGGGAACTTACTGGAAGCTCTGAGAGAGGATTTTCTTCTCATCGGTTTCAGAGGTCCTGGGACTAGGCCGATGATTTGTCTACTCTACATCATCCACTGAGGTGTTCCATGT
The DNA here is from genome assembly GCF_028583685.1 of Petaurus breviceps papuanus. Classification (NCBI taxonomy): domain Eukaryota; kingdom Metazoa; phylum Chordata; class Mammalia; order Diprotodontia; family Petauridae; genus Petaurus; species Petaurus breviceps. Next base: position 4,894,012 of record NW_027185653.1, read on the forward strand.
CCAGGACTCTCTTTAGTGGCTCTTTCTTTTTGCTCTTCTTTTGGAAGGATAGTTAGGCTCAATGGCCATGCCAGTACACTGTTCTCTTCCTTTGAACTTTAAGATTGCTTCCAGGAGGAAAAGACTGTTGGTTACTTCACAGTTCCCTTCTTGTATCTACCCTACCTGAGACAGATATTTTCATATAAAAGTCCTACTGTCCAGGGTTTCTTACCATCTCTGTAGATAAGATCCTTTCAACTTCACCGCATAGAGGCTTTTAGTTGGCACCTCTCTGCATCAAAGTTCTAAAAGTTATAGTGGAACTTTGGAAGTAATCAAGACTTAACTTTATGGGCCATATTCAATGCAGTGACATCAATCTAAGTCCCAGTTGAAGAAGGGCTGTGCTTTCTTTACCAGAGCAGTCCCAACACCTCTACTGTGAAAGTCATTCTGCCCCTCTCCCTGCCCAGCTTGAGACTCACTTGGCTACTCAGTCAATGGAATGATTTCCTACCATGTCACCTTTCTTCTCAGAGACAGCTCTCTGCTGTAAGCACTCAGTGCAGTTTGGTCTTCCTCCCATTCTGGTTCATAGTGTGTTGCAGGTGGATTTAATTCCTGAGGTCTCACAATCAATTAAGCTCCTAGCTGTTCTGCCCTCCTCCTTGACTCCAAGTACAAACTCTGAAGCATAATCAGGAGAATTCCTTTGTCATACCTTTAGAAATTCCTTCTTTGTTACCGGTTAACATCCTCCCCTTACTTGGATTCTGCCTACAGCAACTGGCCGGAAGACAATGACTACACACAGTAAAGACAAACCCTGGTGAATCTGGCATTGGGTATGCCATCTGATCATCATCTTCATCATCAAAAAAGTGTTATGTTCCAGGAAAAGCAAGGTGAAAACATTGTCCTAATTTCCTGGTAGAGGAGACAAAATGCAAGCAACTATGTATATATGGATTATATTCAGCGGAAGTGGGAAATAAGTCAAAGAAAAGGCACTAGTAATGGGATGGGGGTGTCAGGGAACCGGGCCTCTTGAGGTCTATAGCAGATGTATAGATCGCCAATATAAATGTTTTCCTTCCTTTCTAAAAGCCCTCCTCCCATAATTCCACTAACACTTCTGGGCTATATGATCAACTGCACGGGCTATATGACTACATCAGAAGCACTAGCCATGGCTAGTTCATCCCTGTCATCATTTCTTAAGGTACAATACAGTTCTATTATATTTCTATGCAATATTTTGTTCATCCATTCTCTAATCAATGGGGACCTTCTTAGTTTCCACACAAATATCACACTAGTGTTGGTATGTTAAGGGAGGACTTTAGTGTCCATCTATATTGGAGGTACAGTTAGGATGTACAGGAATGGTAAGACTAGTTCCTATTTTAGAGAATCTAGATTAGATGGAGTAGGAGGGTAAGATGGGGTAACTTTGTTTTCTTCAGAATCTGAATGTTAAGGTATTTGTGAATGTTTATAACTAACCCTTCTTTTATTTATGTTTGTTTATTTATTTGCTTATTTACTCATTTTGGTTACTGAGAACTCAAAGGAATTCAAATTTAAGACTAGGATGAATCTGGATATGGAAAAATTGTCTCATAACTATGATGAACTTTGGACTTAGCCCCATGTAGGATACTAAATGAGAGAAAATAGATTGTTTCCCTGTCCCTAGTTCAGATATACTGGCAAATGACTTTACCTTAGATAATGATAATGAAAATTGTTACTATTGAGATTATCTTTCCAATGTTAGATTACCTCAAGCAGTTACATATACTATCCTATCTCCACTTCTTTTTTCATTGATTATGCAAGTTAGGAATATTAGAGATATTAAATCAAACCAATGGAATCTTAACTAATTCTTTTTGTTCTTTCCAATGTCATTTTCTGTCCTTTGCAACACTTATTTTTTTTTCCCTTGACCAATGCCTGTTAAATGATCCTGTTTAATTTTATGGCATTGATTTACAGTTGATAATTATTTGGGGTTTAATGGTTTAAAGGTATCTCTTGTTTTACTGTTTGCCATCAAACAGGTCTCTTTCTACAACATGCTTTTGGCTACAATGGAGTTTATTACCCAATAAAAATGTCCTCGGCTTAATAATAAATATGTTCAGGGCCCTGTCCTTTTTATGTTTCTGGTTTTATAAATTTGGGAAGAATATTTATGTTTTTTAAGGTTAAGGGATTGTCATCATAAAATCTGAGGTTCTGTTAAGATACAAATCTGGCACTTGTAATATATGCTTTGTCACAGGGATTCACTGGTGATCCAGGTTCAACTAATAAGCAAAAGTGAAGAAGCCAAGGCAGAGAGCTTTCTGCTTCTTTCTTTCCCTGACAGAAATGAATTACTTTGTCCATATAATATTGTACTCATCCAAATTCCTAATTGACTGCATATGATTTTTTCTATATACTAATGAGTCAGTTGCATTCTAGGGAGTAGAAGGAGAATGACCAAATTTTTTATTAAACATATAAAATGAAAATCTAATTAGGGAAATCACATTTCACATTAATCCCAATGTGAACTCCTCACTACAAGATGAACCCTTCACTTTTCTACCATGTTCAGCCTAACCTCCACGGCTTTAATCAAAGAAGAAATAATATGTGAAACAGGACTAGAGTGAGAATCAGAAAGCTAGCCTGTTAATAATCATATGACCCTTAACAAATCATTTCCCCACTCTGAGCCTCAGTTTCTCCATTTATAAAATGAGGGTGTTAAACTCTATCGGTGGTTGTCCAATTTTTTGCACTGATGGAACCTTTCACTTGAAATGAAACTTGGCCAGAACACAGTAAGCCAAGTATCAAGAAATTATTTTTAATGTTTACCACTCATACTTCCAAACATAAAGCTGATATTTAAATCACAAAATTTTCATATCAATTTGTTCTCATTCTAACTATATTATAAACAACAGTGAGAAATATGTAATTATTTATCAATAACTTTTATAATAGGAATTTATTTTATGTGACCTTATTTAATCAGAAACATTACTATTTTCATTTATTTTTTGCTTTTCTCATGTAAGCCAATATTTGGAGAATGATTTTTGATTCATCAGAATTTTCCTTTAAAAACTGAGAGGTTTTCTTTAAATACATTATCTTTTATTTGGAAAATTCTTTCTAGCTTTAACAGAATTATTGAACTCTTCTTAAATTTAGTATTGAGACACTGTATATTAGAGTTACTAGAAGTAAAATACAATTGAAACCAGCTGTTGACATTTGTGCTTCCTCTGTATTAAGGATTTTGTCCTGAAACTACTATAGGTTCATAGATATTTTGCCGCAGATATATAAGAAACAGTTTTGTTTCTTGTCTCTTCACCTTCCCAGTTTTATTCAATTTTCCTTAAAAATGTGTAAGTAAAATATAAATGGATACCAATTATTAATTGTTAAAATTTTTGGCTACATTTTGTTTGATACAACAGATGTTAGCAACAGGTAATAAGATAAGGTAATTAATTATTAATAGAAATAACTTGTTTCCCTTAATTTTTAGGGTGTGTTATGAAGACGGACTATTGGCTTTTACCGGTTTTGTTGCCTCTCTGTTTTGACATTATTTTCATTGTGGCAGTTATGTGTGTGAATTGTGTTCTTCACTATGGTTATATCACATAGGATCCAATTAGAGGTGTGCTACAGCCAGCTCTAACCAGCTTTCTGAGAGCTAAGTAATTGTTAAATTTCCAGTGTGAGAATTTATATCCCAAAAAATCATCAAATACTACAGATCAGTGCTTCGTTTATTGTTTTGGTGATTATTTAAACTGAGGAAAGTGTTAATCATGCAGATTAAACTTAAAAGTGTGTGTGCATACTTCTTCCAATGCTCTATTAACATTGGTTGAGCACAGCAGGCATACTGAGGATGAGGAAATAAAGTCAGCCCCAGAGTAAAAGTAGGCTAACAACTGGCATTTACATAGTGTTTTAAGTTTTGCAAAGTAGTTTAGCATCAATTTTCTCACTTGAACCTTACAACACTTTCAGATACAATAGTAATTTAAAGACTTAATTCTTGACCTACAATCTAGTTAAGAAGTAAACCCCAATACACAGGAAATAAGTAAGGGTTAATCAGTTAAGGGGTAAATGTATGCCAAATCTAAATGCAATGGCAGCTGAGAAAAGAGAGTTCAGTGCATAGATAGATTTCTCAAGTTTCACCTTCAAGCCGAGGGAAGAGAGGAGAGGAGAACAGAGAAGAAAAGAGGAGAGGAGAGAAGAGGAGGGGAAAGGAGAGCAGAGGAGAGGAATATGTTTCTGAACATTGCTACACTATTTGCTGAAAAAAAAAAAAAGCTGAGGGACCTGGAAAATATCTCTGCAAGCATATCAGGCCATATTCAAGTACCTTCTTTATTACTGGTCCCTATAGTATATTCCTCAGAAATTCCTGAGAAATGGAAACAAAAATCACATTTTATGCATCCCACGCTTGATGCCAGATAGAAGATTCATTTGTGGTATTACCCTCCTTCTTAAGAGTCAAGACAACTTTGAATCAAAGAGATCCAACTTTTTTTAACCACAGTAAACTATCTCTTGAATCTAGTCCATGTCCATCACTTCTGCCCCTTTCTAAAACTCCCTGTTCTGGAAAAAAGATATTTTTTATATCTCCAGTTCCAAAGAACTAGAAAATTACAAAATATAACTAAGCAGACAAGCCTCTAATAAGTCTTAGGGAGTTCTGTCCTTGAACCTTGAACGGGCTGGGTCATTGTTCTTGAATCATGCTCCTTTTGAGCAGAAGATAATTTACTTATATGAATGCATTAATATATCTGGTTCAAAGTTCCAAGTGAGACAAGATATGCATAAGTCATTTATAAGGTTTGGAAATCATGCCTCAATGTATTACTGTCTCCTGGAGTTTCTCCACTTTAACACATATAATTTGGTGTGCACAAGATAAATACCCACATGCCAAAGAGCAGAATTTTCTGGCACTAAATGCATGCACATTCATTTAGACCGGTAATGTTAAAGTGTGTATCTGGTTGTGCTACCCTGTGTGTCATGCCCTAGGCAACTGCCTACCTTGCCTATCCCTGGTCTTGGGTATGAAAATTTAAATCAATTTATATAAATATTTCCCAACAATTCAATTCCAACTTTTCAACTTGTCATTAAATTCAGTTGATTCTTCTTCCTCAAGCACCAATTTTTTTTCCTCTGAATTCTATGACTATAGAATCACAGATTTAGAATGCACATTAGTGGTCTCTAAACTTAAATCTCCCCATTTTATAAAAATAGGAAATTGGTCATCAGATAGTTGCCCAAATTCACACAGATAGCAGGTGACAAAGGCAGGATTTGAAATCAGACGCTCAGATTCTGTCATACTTTATTGTTTCCCCATGTTGGTCTTCTTACAACTATTTACAGAGACAGGAATTTTATGATTTGACAAAGATGTCATTCTGGGTCATTTTAAGCAAAACACTCTTTCTTCACTCAGTGTGCTCACAGATTTTCTATTTTGATCATTACCCTATTCCTCTAAAATTTAAGTTACTTCTTCTAAGATGACTTATTCCGAATTTCAGAGAATGAAGTAATTTATGTGGATCCTCTTCTATATTGCCTTGAATTCATAATTGTTCATTTCAGTCAAATTTCAACACCTGTAATCAATAGGCAAACCAGGGAAAAAGACTTCTGTGGAACCCCAAACTATTACATCCTACAGATACTTGTTCTCTCAGAGTATTGAAAGAGGCTGGTAAGCGGGGTAGGGAATAAATGACTCAGAAGGCTGAAGTTATAAAGAAATCCTTAAGCTGTTGATGATAGGAAGCATGCCAGTGGACATCCAATCATTTAGTAGATGTGGTGATTTTTTTTTAGTTTGAACTCTAAGAATCCCAGTCTTTCCATTTTTTATCCTCTGTCTCAGTAAGCCAGATTTAGAACACAAAAATCAATTTTAAATGCAGTTTATCTCATCAAAGCTATAGAAGGAGCCATTGCTCCGCCCCTTACCAATGAAGAGAATTTTTTAAAAACCCACCAAGTATTTGGATACAATTGTTTCTCTCATCTGGCCTCATTGAATTAACTCTTATTAATAGATAAATGATCTGATTTGATCACTCAAATTCTTTTCCCTTTGCTGTAAATTAGGGATTAGGTGATGATAGATTAGAGATAAATGTTCTCCCCATTAACTTGAATTAACTTTGCTTTTGACAAAAATGTGACCCATTGATCACAAGAAACTAGGGTTCTTGCCTCTTATTCAAATACTTCTTGCTAACACTATAATGTAATTAGTCTAAAAGTTTTGGTTTTTTTTTTCATGATGTAACAGTCCTTCATTCTGAAGAGGAAGAGATCAAGAAAGAACTCTGTGGCTTTTTTTAAATCTTTTCGTTTGAGGGGGTGTTCTCAGAAGTAATAATTCCATGACTAATTTCTACAAGAGACTTTTCCTAATTTAATTGTCTAACCTTGCCTCTTTCCACTGAAATCTGCTACTAGATTAGAGATTAACTTCTCTTTCCTTATCACTAAATTCCCAATTGGTCTCAATTCCTCAAGCACCTCTTACTTCTAATCTGGACTTCACATAGTGGAGAAATTGGTATTTCTAAAGTACAGGTCTGACTCCCTTATTGTCCTACTTTCATGAATTACTATTGCTTATAGAATCAAATATAAATTCTTGCTTGGTGTTTGAAACCCTTCACAATCTATTTCAAGCCTACCTTTCTAGAGTTATTACATGTCAATCCCCTTTTATGTATATGTCACATTGTATCACCCATCTCCAAGCATTTTTACAGTCTCCCCTCTTTCCTACAACATATAATCCCCTCATTTCTTCCTCTTAAAAGCCCTAACTTCCTTCAAGTGCCTATTTCATCTCTCTTCACTCTCCCCAAAAAGATCCCTCCACTCACTAGCAGAAATTACATTTGCTTTGTAGATTTAATTTGTGTTTACTGATTTCCATACATGCTGTTCTCTCAAAACAATTTTCTTGAGGGTAGAAACTGCCTTGTTTCCACTTTTGTATTCCTACCACTTAGTACAGTGCTAGGGGCCTGGCAGATAACTGGTTCTTAATGAATACTAAATGAATGCATGAATTTTCCTAAAACATTACCTTCATCATCATCATTAACTATTAGAGTTCCATTATTTCCAAACTGCTTTCACCTAATCTCCTTTGATCTTTACAAGACCATGATATAAATAGGATATTAAATATAAACCAGGACCTCTGCCTCCTAGATCCAGACAGATAGGATCCTCACACTCTCCCCAACCATGGCCTTGGAGCTTTACCTGGGCTAAATCTCCCAACCCTGCCGTGCAGTCTACCTCTTTGCCAAGGTTAATTGCATCCCCTTTGAGGTGCAGAGCATGGAGCTGTTTCAGGGGCAGCACATGACTGATGATTTTGCCAAAGTGAACAGCCTGAAGAGATTGCCAGCCATGTAAGATAGAGATTTCACCTTGGTGCACAGTTTGGCCATCCTACACTACCTGACTCAGCTCAGTGATGTCCTCCAGACCTGCAGGCCAGGGAATGGGTTGAAGAATACCTGTCTTGGCTCTGCCCTCTCATTGATGTCTACATCCCCGAGGAGAAAGTGTACAGGAACATAGACTCCATGGGGAAACTCCTACAACATGTGAAGCAGAAGTTCCTGCAGGACAAGTCCTTCCTCACTGGAGACCAGATCTCCTTTGCCAGTCTGATGGTACTGAAGGAACTGATGCAGACCTTCTATGTTGGTTTTGATGTGTTCGAGGGGCGGCCCAAGCTGACAACTTGGCCTGGGCGGGTGGAAGCCACCTTGGGGGAGAAGCTATGCTAATTGACCCGGGAAGCCATCCAAAAACTCCGTGTAGAGCCCCAGTCCTTGAAGGACATCCTCTTGGCCATGCAGTAGATGATGAAGTGATGTCTTTCAAAGATCCCCTAATATAAGATCCTGGACCCTGGTCCTAGGACACTAGACTCTGACAAATAAACTCTCTTCAGTGATCCATTCCAGTTCCCAACTATATACCCATGTGTTCCACCCCTTCCTTATGGCTTAGCTGCCCTTTATGCTGTCTCCTCCCCACCCCACCCCCCAGTAGAATGTAAGCTCTTTAATGGCTGGGATGCTTTTGTTTGCTTGATTTTGTACTCCAAGCATTTGGCGTAGTGCCTGATGTAAAGTAAGAAATGAGTAAACGCTTTTTCATTCAAATGTGTATATATAATATATACATATATATATATATATATATATATATATATATATATATATATATAAACCAGGAACTTTGTCTTTACTTTCATTTCATAGGAGGATAGTTTTACAGCTAAAAGGAACCTTAGAGATCTTCTAGTTTAAATATCTTCCTTCTCCCTTTATTTTACCTATGGATAAACTGAGGCCATTCCCCAAATGCTAGAGAAGAAGTGGCAGAGCTGGGATGTGAAACTAGATTCTCTACCTCCAAGTCTATCACTTTTCCTAATACACAATACTGAATCATCCTTCAAAACTTAACACAGTGAATTGTGCTTAGAAGGGGATTAATGTATGTTTATTAAATAAATGAATGGATGGATGGAGGGATGGATGGATGGATGGATGGATCTCCATTTTATAAATGAGTAAAATAAGACTAAGTGAGGCGATGTCACTATCCTAAGTAAAGGCCAGGAAATGGCAAAGGTCAGAACAAGGACCCAGATATTCTGAATACTTGTCTATGTACTTTTGACTAAACAAAATTAATGACTGCTACATTAGCAATTTCTTTTATGCATCTGACCCTCAAATTTATAGCTCCATCCCTGAACTCTTTGTTAAATTCCAGACTCACATCTTCAGCTGCCTACTGGAACTTACATTTATAAATCCCATCCAGCACCTTAAACTCAAAACATCCAAATTTATGTTTCTTTCTCATTCTAGTCCAAAGTATAGCACCCATTCCTATTTAAAAAAACACTATAGAGCATAGGAATCAATGGAGTTTTCCTTAAAATGATAAGTAGTATCTATCTAAAACCATCAGCAAGCATTACATGCAATGGCCACAAGCAAGAAGCTTTCCCAATAAGATCAGGGGTGAAATAAGGATGCACATTATTACCACTGTTACTCAGTATTGTATGAGAAAATGTTAACTTTTCAGGAGAAGAAAAAAAATTGAAGGAATTAGAATAGGCAATGAGAAAACAAAGCTATCACTCTTTGCAGATAATATAATGGTATACTTGGAGAATCCTAGAGAATCAACTAAAACCACATGAAATAATTAAAAACTTTAGCAAAGTTACAAGATATAAAATAAACTCATACATCATTTTCATTTCTGTATATTACTAACAAAGCCCAGCAACAAGAGTTAGAAATTTCATTTAAAGTTAACTTCGAACAATATAAAATATTTGGGAGTCTGCCTGCCAAAGCAAACCCAGGAACTATATGAACACAATTATAAAACACTTTTCACACAAATAAAGTCAGACCTAAATAACTGGAAAAATATCAGTTGCTCATGGGTAGGTTGAACTAATATAATCAAAATGACAATTCTAGGGGAGTCCCGTTTTCAGGAGGAGGAGGAGGGCGAAAAGCGAACCGGTGGACCAGGCAAGAAACCAACAGACTAGAGGAGGGGGGAAAGACTAAACTGTGAGTGAGTGTGCCTAAGAGCCATGTCTGTTCAGGAATCCTTTAACCCAGAAAGTTACGAATTGGACAAGAGTTTCCGGCTAACCCGATTCACTGAACTGAAGGGCAGAGGCTGCAAGGTACCACAAGATGTCCTACAGAAGTCGCTGGAATCCTTACAAGAGAACCACTTCCAGGAAGATGAACAGTTTTGGGGAGCAGTTATGCCAAGGCTAGGCATTGGAATGGACACTTGTGTTATTCCTTTGAGACATGGTGGTCTTTCCTTGGTTCAGACCACAGATTACATTTATCCTATTGTGGATGATCCTTACATGATGGGCCAGATAGCCTGCACCAATGTTCTAAGTGACCTTTATGCCATGGGTGTCACAGAATGTGACAACATGTCGATGCTCCTTGGAATTAGTAATAAAATGACAGACAGGGAAAGGGACAAAGTGATGCCTCTAATCATACAGGGTTTTAAAGATGCTGCAGAAGAAACAGGAACATCTGTAACTGGTGGCCAAACAGTGTTGAATCCCTGCATCGTTTTACGTGGAGTGGCTACAACAGTCTGTCAGCCCAATGAGTTTATTATGCCTGATAATGCAGTGCCAGGAGACGTGCTTGTGTTGACGAAGTCCCTGGGAACACAAGTAGCTGTAGCTGTGCACCAGTGCCTGGACATTCCAGAAAAGTGGAATAAAATTAAGCTTGTGGTCACCCAGGAAGATGTGGAGTTGGCATATCCAGAAGCAATGATGAATATGGCAAGGCTCAGCCGAGCAGCTGCTGGACTTATGCACACTTTTAATGCACATGCAGCCACGGACATCACAGGGTTTGGGATCTTGGGCCACGCACAGAACCTTGCTAAGCAACAGAGGAATGAAGTGTCCTTTGTCATCCACAACCTGCCAGTGTTGGCCAAGATGGCTGCTGTTAGTAAGGCCTGTGGAAACATGTTTGGCCTTATGCATGGAACCTGCCCAGAGACATCAGGAGGCCTTCTGATCTGTTTACCACGTGAGCAAGCAGCTCAATTCTGTGCAGAGATTAAGTCCCCAAAATATGGGGAAGGTCATCAAGCATGGATTATTGGGATTGTAGAGAAAGGCAACCGTACAGCCAGAATTATAGACAAACCCTGGATCATCGAAGTAGCACCACAAGTGGCCACCCAAAATGTGAATCCCACACCTGGTGCCACCTCTTAATCTAGACAAAAATAGCTATTTGGTTTTGTTTTTAAATAGATCTATTCCTTTATCATCATTACAATTAAAGACTGTAAAAAAAAAAATCTCATTGTGTCTACGCATCTGGTGACCATAGGTCAATTTGTGAGTGGATGCAACTAATAAAATAAAATCCATTGCCTTTTTTTCCTGTTACATTAACTGAAGATGCACCTAATCTTGAGGCAGCTTCTGAGTTGAGAATTATATTGTTATCCAATACTGTTGATTCATTTTGAATCTTTAGACACTTATCTCTCGCCGCATAGGCTCTTTTTAAAGGTGCTTTCACGTAGCACAGACATTACCAGTAGTAGTGTCCTTTAGCAGTTTGTGTCTTCATTACATGTATATTTATCATTATAAGTCTAATAATTTTTTGGTGTCTTGAATGGTATTCTGGAAAGGCAGAATGGGTAGGTGACAACAGTGGGTATACCCAGTAGTAGTAAGAGAGTTGCATGATTACTTTCAGTTTTTTATTTGTAAAGTCTAGTCTTATGATCCAAGAGCATCTCTCCAACCCCGGATTTAGTAGTGCACTCGGTTAAATAAGGCAAGTGCTTAACTCTGCATGGAAAGCACTTTGAAGTTGAAGGAGAAATTTTCATTTCATATTTGTAGACCTTATAATATTTACTGTAATATCAATAATTGTTTTCTTTATTAAAAGGGGGGGGGAATTGCTAACTTTTTGCAATATAATTGGATGTGCTATAGTTTAGCAAGAAATTGCCGACCAAAAGGGGATTAATGTATAATATTCATTTACAATTCAGTATATAATTAACTACACAAACAATTTTTAAATATAATCAATAATAAAAAGACTGTTCTGTGGGAAAAAAATGACAATTCTACCTAAATTAATTTACCTATTCAGTGCCATGTCAATCAAACTACTAAAAATTATTTTATAGAGCAAGAAAAAATAATAACAAAATTTATCTGGAAGAACAAAAGGTCAAGCACATCAAAGGTAATTCATGAAAAGAAATGCAAGGGAAGGTAATCTAGTCATACTACATAACTATATTATACTAAATAACTATTATAGATAACTAGTCATACTAAAAACTACATTATAAAGCAGCAATCATCAAAACTATTTGGTACCAGCTAAGAAATAGAGTGGTGAATCAGTGGAATAGATTAGTTACACAAGACACAATACTCAATGGCTATAGTAATCTACTGTTTGATAAATGCAAAGACTCTAACTGCTGGGATAAGAACTCACTATTTGACAAAAACTGCTGGGAAAACTAGAAAAAAGTATGGCAAAAACTAGGCATAGGCCAACATCTCACACCATATACCGAGATAAGGCCAAAATGGGTATATGATTTAGACATAAAAGGTGATGCCCTAAGCAAATTAGGAGAGAGCAAAGAATAGTTTACCTGTCAAATCTATGGAGAAGAGAAGAATTTGTAACCAACCAAGAAATAGGAAACATTATGAAATGCAAAATGGATAATTTCAATTACATAAAATTTAAAAGGCTTTGCACAAAGCCAATGCAGCCAAGCTTAAGAGGGAAGCAGAGAGCTGGGGAATATGTTTTTTATAGCTGGTAACTCTGATAAAGGCCTCTTTTCTAAAATATATAGAGAACTGAGTCAAAATTAAAAGTATACAGTCATTCCCCAATAGAGAAAGGGTCAAAGAATACAAACAGGCAGTTTTCAGATGAAAAAAATTAAAGCTGTCTATAGTCATATGAAAAAATGTTGTAAATCACTACTGATTAGAGAAATTAAAATTAAAACAACCCTGAGGTGGCACTTATCACATTGGCTAAAATGACACAAAAGAAAAATGATAAATACTGGAGAAGATGCAGGAAAATTGGAACACTGGTAGAGTTTTGTACTGATCAACCATTCTAGAGAACAATTTGTAACTATGCCTAAAGGGCAATAAAACTTTGCATCCCTTTGATCCAGCAAAACCTCTAGTAGGTCTGTATCTCAAAGAGATCTTTTAAAAAGGAAAAAGGACCCACATGTACAAAAATATTTATAGCAACTCTTTTTGTGGTAGCAAAAAATTGGAAATCAAGGGGATGCCCATCAATTGGGGAATGGCTGAACAAGCTGTGGTGTATGAATGTAATGGAATACTATTGTGCTATAAGAAATGAGGAGCAGATAGACTTCATAATAACCTGGAGAGACTCACATAAACTGATGTTGAGTGATGTAGCAGCAAGCACCCCAGCGTCCCCAGGGTGGCTGCCAGCACAGGTTCTTGGATCTTCTTTGATAAAGGAAAGCAACTCAAAATGGGTTAACAAGCTTACTTTAATCAGTCAGATATGTATCATTCACCTAGTTCAGGGGAAAAAGGTCAGCACCCCGAACTTCAAAGTATACAGGCAGAATTATCAAGAGAGAAACAGATCAAGTAGACAGCTTTCCAAACTGTCCAACCATTACATCCATACCAAATCAACATCTGGGTTTCAACATCTGGGTTTTTCAAAGCCGGGGGGCTCTGGACAACAGCTTCCCAGAATCCAGATCAAATCACAGAACACTTCTCAAAGTGAGCCCCAAAAACAAAGCTACACATCAGGGCTTATATAGCCTTCTCCTGGATCAGTGAATGTAACAACCTTTTGGACCCACTGGCCAATCAAAAAGTATCTACTGAAAAACAAGCCTCCCACCCCAGGCTCCAGGTGCACTTTAGCCTAGGGGCAGGGAAGATCTTCAAATTTGCATTTCCATTACAAGTGAGAAGAGCAGAAGTAAGAGAAATTTGCATGTAGCCTAGGGGCAGGGAAGATCTTTAAATTTGCATTTCCATTACAAGTGATAAGAGCAGAAGTAAGAGAAATTTGCACGTAATTACAGACACAATATATGTGTGGTGACTAACTTTGATAGACTGGGTTCCTTTCAGCAATGCAAAGTTATAAGACAACTCCAGAAGACTCATGATGGAAAGACATACCCACATTCAGAGAAAAAGCTACAGAGTCTGAATGCAGACTCAAGCAAAGGACTTGCTCCATCTCTTTTTGTTTTGTTTCTTATTTCTCATTGTTCATTCCATTGGTTATAATCCTTCTTTACAACCTGACTAATGTTTAATGTGAAGGTATTTGTAGATCCAATATTGATTGCATGCTGCATGGAGGGCAGTAGGGGGGAGGAGAAGAGGGGGAGAAATTTAGAAACTCAAGGGAATGTGGAACTGAGTTGTAAACTAAAAGTAAACAACTAAAATTTTTTAAAGAATTGGAAACTGAGAGAAAGCCCATCAACTGGGGGAATGGGTGAACAAGTTTTGGTGCATGAATGTACCATAGAATAGACTAGAATAGAATAGAATAGAATAGAATAGAATAGTATTGTTCTATAAGAAATGGTGAGCAGGTAGAATTCAGTAAAACCTGGAAAGATTTAAATGAACTCATGTAAAGTGAAGAGAATGGGAGCAGGAGATCATTGTACACAATAAAAGCAACTGTGATGATCAACTTTGATAGAATGAGCTCTTCTCAAGCAATACAATGATCTAATACAACTCCAAAAGACTCATGATGAAAAATATTATCCGCATTAAGAGAAAGAACTATGGAGTCTGAATACAGATAGAAGCAGACTATTTTTCCTTTTTAAAATTTCTCTATTGTGATTTTTCATTTTTGTTCTGATTCTTCTTCTACAACATGACTAATGTAGAAATGTGTTTAATATGAATGTACATGTATGCACTATATCAGATTACTTGCCATCTTGAATAAGGGGGAGAGAAAGAAGGGTGGAGGGGTGGGAAGTAGGCAGAAAAAATTTGGAACTCAAAAGAATGTTGAAAACTACCCTTATATATAATTTGAAAAAAGAAAATACTCTTAAATGGGGAAAAATAAAGTGGGCAAGTGGAAGATAATGACTTCATGAGATATCAAGAATGTATAAAATAAAATCAAAAGAATGAAAAAATTAAAGAAAATGTGAAGTATCTCATTGAAACTACAGACAGAAATTAGATCGTTAGCAAATGACCACAAGGAGCTAATGAAAAGTCCAGCTGAGATGTTGAGGATCACAAGAGAGAGAAGTAATAGGGAACACAGTAACAGTAACAGTAAATACAAACAGGTGGATACTGCTGAGAACAGAATCAAAGTTTCAGAAACAATGAATTCTGTATAGACGGATGAAACCATCGAAGGGCATTGCTATGGAAGAACAAGTGCTGGATGCTCCTAACTGGAGACAAATTAATAATCAACAATCTATATAACAAGTCAATCAGTTCTGATCCCATCAATCTATCCATCTCTCAAACTTGTCCATAAGGACTTTCTAACATGCCCTGCTGAATGAAATCCAGATACTATATAATATCATAAATCTAGAACTAAAAGGAACCTCAAAAACCTCTTCATTTTATAGATAAGTTAACTGAAGCACAGTGTAGTTAAATAACATATGACTCATACAGACTGTAAGCATCAATAGGCAAATTTGAACCCATGTTCTCTGACTACAGAACCAGTACTCATTCAATACTTTCTTCATGTACCTTTCAAAAAATCCAACCAGTTTGTAATGGCTTGTTATTAATAGGCTCCTTATTGTTTCATAGTGATGGCTTTCTCCTCTTTCTAAATAATAATAAATGATTCCATTAATGATCCAATGTTCTATAATTTGCCAGAAACCAATAGCAAGCTCACAAGTTTAGTCCTCAAAATATCTTTGAGGTATCATCTCCATTTCCATTTTCACATCATCCACAAAACATACCACGAGCACAATTTTTACCTATCCTTTGGTGGCATTTCTTCATTTTTGATTACTCCGCTAAGATCAGCAATAATTGTTCAGCATGTCTTTTTTTTTTTTGAGGGGGGAAGGCAAGGCAGTTGGAGTTAAGTGACTTGCCCAAAGGTCACACAGCTAGTAAATGTGTCAAATGTCTGAGATTGAATTTGAACTCAGGTCATCCTGAGTCCAGGGTTGGTACTCTATTCACTGTGCCACCTACCTGCCCCTCAGCATATCTTTAGGCAAGTTCTACCAGTACCACAGAAACCACAAGTAATTAGATCAAATTATTGAGAACCCTGTAGATTGCCTCTTAATATTTCCTTGCTTATCATAAGTTTGAATTTAACATTAACCACTTTTTTCTTATTTTCTTCCCAGTTTGAAGATACATCACTGTTAGAAAAAATCAGAAGAAAGTAGCATTTTCCTTTTAAAAACAACTCTGGTTTTTGACTTAAAAAAATCAGCCTCCCTATTACTTTACAAATACTATAATATCCAAGCTATATTAAGAATTAACAAACATACATAAGGACAAAAGATATTTTTCTTTATATAACTGGTCATAGGATATGAACAGGCAGTTCTCAACTGAAGAAATGCAAGCTGTCAACAAAAACATATGGGAAAATGCTCTAAATCACCCATAGGAGAAATACAAATTAAAACAATTCTGAGATTACAACTCATATATATACCACAAGCAGGTCAAGGTCAGAGGGAAAGGGCCCCTATATAGGAACATTTATAGCAGTACATTTCATTGTAGCAAAAATATAGGAACAAAATATGTGCCTATTATTTGGAGGGAAATGGATGAATATAGATATATGATTTTATGATAAATTCAGAGAAAATAGAAAGATGTATGAAGGGATTCAGAATGAAATGAGTAGAATCAGGAGAATGATTTGAATGGTGACCAAATAATAGTGAGAAGAAATCATTTCAAAAGACTTCAGAACTCAGATCAAATTCACAACCAATTGTGATTTTAAAGTGTATTCATAAAACATCCCTTCAACCTAGGAGCAGATATGTTATGGACTAGATCAAAAATGAGACACACATTCCTAAACATGGCCAATATGTATATTATTTTGCTTAACCACAGGTATTTGTTACAAGGCAAGTTCCTGTTGGGGATAAAGGGAAGCAGGAAGTGGGTAGTGATTGAGAATCAATAAAACATTTATAATTGCTCAGAAGAAAAAAAAAAGAAATGCCCATAAGTGCATGAAATAGAGCAATTTTGTTGCTACTTTGCTGACATTTCATGTATATATGTATACATATATGTATTTATGCTACATGTGTTGATACCTTAATGCCACAATAAGATTTGGGGACACTGTTCTTTGTTTCATATACAGCCCTTTTTCTCATTCTTTGTATCTTTTTACTTTATCTTGTATATTGAAATGCCTGTCTTTCCTGAGAACTGTCAAGTTCACAACAATAAAAAGAAAATTTTTAAAGATAAAAAGTGGGTGAGATATCCTGAAATAAGTTTGCAAAAAATTTCAGGAAACACTTCATTTAGTCTGTGGTTCCCATTTAACTTCTAACAGAATCCCTTTACTTTAAAATCACATTTAAGGGAGAGCAAGAATTTTATTCTCTCGCACCTAGAAGAGCTGGAGGTTCAATATTCTTTGTGTAATTGTAAAGTAAAGAATTAGAAGAAAACCCAACTTTATTACATAATGTTGTCATTTTATTAGCCAGTTCATAAGATGTTATTCACCATGTCCTTCTAATCATGTTCTTAAAGATTTCTTTTAAATAGCTTGACAATGATTAATTTAGTTAGCAGAACATACTGTCTGAGATTATTCTCTTTATGAAATGTAAATTGGATCTACTCACTGAGCCTTCTGAGGAGGAGATGACATTTCAAGTTGTGTTACAGGAGCAGAGAGACATAATCTCTTTGATATAGAGCCCTGCAATTGCCCACAAATTTCTAGTGATACCATTTTATACTTTCTCCAATTGTATGGTTAAGAATATATTCAAGAGATATTTCTTGCATCCATAAAAGAAAAATAAAGTCTTTAGGCACAGCAAGATTCATTTTTATAAAGCATGGATGTAGGTACCTAATGCAAACTTTAAAATGTGTAGCTTGTAATTTCCATTAATTATAGTGTCTGATATGGAGTACTGCTGGGAAATTAAAACATAAAAGCCACACTTTTCCCCTCTTTTATTTATCCAGAAAGAAAAAGAAATGGAACAGTAAGAGATACACTAAGCAAAAGCTGCCTGTTCCTAATGTATCAAAGACATTTCTAAAAACTTGTTTCTTTATTCTACATAGGCCAACTCTCTGTCTGTCTGTCTGTCTCTCTCAATACAGAATAAAGAAGTAATATGTATCCAATCCTTTTCTGAATATTTTCTCTGCCTCTATCCTTCCCTCCTCATGTTCTGACTTGAATTTTCAGGGCCCTCCTCTGAAACTAATTCAAACCAATGGAAATTCAAACCAATGGAAAAACTAATTTGAGAATTAGGTCCTACTGACCTGATGGGAAAATAAGTTTCCTTGATATCCTTTTAAAAAAAAATAGTCTCATGTGCTTTGTCAGTGGACAAAGGCTATTTGGAAAGGGCAGTTCTAAGAGCTTGAGCTAAAACTTTAATTTGTATTCCTAATTTCACCACTGATCTGTTTTGTGCTATGAGGAAAATTAATTTGTGCTATGAGGAAAATTAATTTCACACAAAGAATTCACCAGTGCCTCAGTTGCACTTGAAGTTCTTGTGTGAACTGAGTTAGCACTGAGTGCTTTGAAAGAAAAGCACTATACAATGAAGTAGGGAACAAAAGTATCAATATACATATATATATATACATATATATATATATTGCCCTCCATGAAATCTCTTTCCCCAAATCCTTACTAATAAATACAATAATCTATAGTTATTTAGTGTTTTATATTTCCAAAACTCTAATAATGAATGTTTTAAGTCATCAGCTTGCTTAATCCTCATACTAGTTCTGTGAGCTAGATAATAGAAATATTTAACACATTTATGGTTGAGGAAACGAAGTTTCATAGAAGCTAAATAATTGGCTGTAATAGGATCACTATTGACCAGTCCCTAGATCCCCTCCAAAGCAATGTGAGCAAGGATAATTCTTTCACACACAAAAATCAAGAAAGCTGTCTCCAAGATTTATTTGACTAGGGGGCTCACCTCAAGGTCAGATCTCTGTTGATATACTTTCCCAATGGCCTCTGGCCTTATTGACGAGTCTTTCAAGTTACCCAGGTATTCCCAATAGATAAAAGTAAAGACACTGACTTTATCTTTTTACATTAAAAATATTTCTTCAATTAAGTATTTTCTCTCCTTCCCATATCCTCCCCTCTAAAAAAATAGAAAAAACAAAAACAAAACTTAAACCACTGTAACAAATATGCATAGACAAGCAAAATAAAGCACCAGAAGAAATGTAAGTCTCATTTGGCACATCTAGCCCATCATCCCTCTTTAAGAAGATGGGTAGCATTCTTCATCACTGGTACTCTGAAATTGTGCTTAATCATGCATGAATCAGAGTTCCCGTTTTACAAACCTGTTTATATTCAATGTTTTTATTGAATAAACTGCTCTTATTCTACTTACTCTGTATCAGTTTCTATAGGAAATCATAAATTTCTCTGAACCTATCCCAATCATTATTTCTTAAGGCAAAATAGAAATCTATTACATTAATATACCATAATTTGTTCAGCCATTTCTCAATTGATGGGTATCCCTATAGATTCCAATTATTTGTTAAGATATAGATACATATGCATATATACACACATACATATATGTATGTATGTATGTGTATTTGCACATGTGGTTCTGTTTCCTCTTTCATTGTTCTCTTTGGGGTATGGGTTTAGCAGTGGTATCACTAGGTCAAAGGTTATTCACAGTTCAATAACTTTTTGGCATAGTTCTAAACAGCTTTCCAGAATTTCTAGACCACTCCAAAGCTTTACCAATAGTGTATTAATGTGCCCATTTTCCCTTGGACACTCCAACATTTGTCATTTTCATTTTTTAATCAATTTTGCTAATCTAATATGATTTGGAATCTGAGGTTTCCTTTAATGTATGCGTCTCTTGTTATTTAGTTATTTGGAGGGTTTTTCATATGGTTATTGAAAGCTTGGGTTTCTGCCTTTGAAAATTGCCTGTTCATTTTCTTTTACCTCAAAGCTGCTTTAAATTTGTATTTCTCTTATTATTGATGATTACTTATTAGTAGTAATCCAATCTATTGATAGCTTGAATTTCTGCCTTTGAAAACTGTTTATACCTTTGACCACTTAGCAACTGGGGAATAGTTCTTACTCATAAATTTGAATCAGTTCCTAACATACCTTGAAAGTAAGACCATTATTAGAGAAAGTTGCTACAGAGAGTTTTCTGAGTTAATTCCTTCCCTTTTAATATAAACTTCATTGATTTTCTTTATGCAAAACTTTTTAATTTGGTGTAATCAGAATTGTCCACCTTATCCTTTTTTTCTAGTAATAAAGCAATAGATTTGAGTTTCTTCCTTGCTCCTTTTTTTTCTTTTTGATGTGATCTTTTATATCTACATTATGTATATATTTGAAGCTTATCTTGGTATAAGGGGTGAGATTATGATATAACCCTAATTTCTTTCAGATTGCTTTCTAGTTTTCCCAGCATTTTTTTTTTGTTTTTCATTTCATTTTATTTTTTATTTATGGAATCAAAAATCCCCAATTAAATACCAAATTACAAATTCTGAAAATCAAAGGAGAGATTAATATAATTGAAAGTAAGAAAACTATTGAACTAATAAATAAAAGTAAAGGCTAGTTTTGTTGAAAAAATAAAATAGATAAACCATTGGTTAATATGATTTAAGAAAAGAAAAAGAAAACCAAATTACAAGTATCAAAAACATAAATTGACCAGATGAACAGATGAGGAAATAAAATACTTAACCCCATTTCAGAAAAAGAAATGGAACAAGCTATCATTGAATTCCCTAAGAAAAAATCTCCAGGATCAGATGGATTTGCAAGTGAATTCCACCAAATACTTACAGAACAATTAATTTCAATATCATATAAACTACTTGGAAAAATGGCTGAAGAAAAAGTCCTACCAAATTGCTTTTAGGAAACAAATATGATGCTGATTCCTAAACCGGGAAGAGTTAAAACAGAGAAAGACAATTATAGAACAATTTTCCTAATGTATATTGATGTAAAAATTTTAAATAAAATATTAGCAAACAGAGTGAAATAAGGATATCCATTATCACCACTGTTATTCAATATTGTACTAGAAATACTAGCTTTAGAAATAAAAGAAAAAAAAGAAACTGAAGGAATTAGAATAGTTAATGAAGGAACTAACTAAAAAAGGAATCAACTAAAAAAACACTTGAAATAATTAACAACTTTAGCAAAGTTGGAAGATATAAAATAAAACCTACATAAATCATCTACATTTCTATATATTACTAACAAAGCCCAGAGCAACAGACAGAGAAATATCATTTAAAATAACTGTAAACAATATAAAATATTTGGGATTCTGCCTGCCAAGACAAATTCAGGAACCATATGAACACAATTACAAAACACTTTTCACACAATTAAAGTCAGATCTAAATAATTAGAAAAATATTGGTTACTCATGGGTAGGCTGAGCTAATATAATAAAAATGACAACTCTACCTAAATTAATTTACTTATTCAGTGCAATAACAATCAAGCTGCCAAAAATTATTTTATAGAGCTAGAAAAAATAATAATAAAATTCATCTGGAAGAACTAAAGGTCAAGAATATCAAGGGAATTCATGAAAAAAAAAATGCAAGGGAAGGTAATCTAGCCAGACCAGATCAATAGAGGGGTAAATTGGTGGAATTGATTACACAAGACACAGTAATCAATGACTATAGTAATCTACTATTTGATAAATCCAAAGACTAGCTGCTGGGATAAGAACTCACTATGACAAAAACTTCTGGGAAAACTGAAAAATAGTATGGCAGAAACTAAGCACAGACCAACATCTCACACCATATACCAAAGATAAATCAAAATTTGCACATGATTTAGATATAAATATGCAAATTAGAAGAGTGAGGAATTATTTACCTGTCAGATATATGGAGAAGGGAAAAAATTTATGACCAAACAAGAGATAGATAGCATTATGAAATGCAAAATGGATCATTTCAATTACATTAATTTAAAAAGATTTTTCACAAAGCCAATGCCACCAAGATTAGAAAGGAACCAGAAAACTGGGAAACATTTTTTTATAGCCAATTTCTTTGTTAAATGTTTGATTTCTAAAATACATAGAGTGTGGCAGCTACGTGGCACAATGAATAGAGCACCAGCCCTGAAGTCAGGAGGACCTGTGGCCTCAGACACAACACAAAAACTACCCGTGTGATCTTGGGTAAGTCACTTAACCCCAATTGCCCTCCAAAAAGCAAAAAAAAATTTTTTTAAATAAAATACATAGAGAACTGAGTCAAATTTCTAAGAATACAATCATTCCCCAATTGAGAAATGGTCAAAGGATATGAACAAACAGTTTTCTGATGAAGAAATTAATGTTAACTATAGTCATATGAAAAAAAATGCTATAAATCACTATTGATTTGAGAAATGCAAATTAAAACAACTCTGAGGTACCACATCCCACCTATCAGATGGGCTAATAAGACAGAATAGGAAAATGATAAATATTGGAAAAGATGTAGGAAAATTGGAACACTAATGCATTGTTGGTTGAGTTGTAAACTGATCCAACCATTCTAGAGAGCAATTTGGAACTATGCCCAAAGGGCTATAAATAAATAACCACATACTCTTTGATCCAGCAATATCCTACTAGATCTGTATCCCAAAGAGATCATTAAAAAGGGAAAAGGATCCACATATACAAATACATTTATTGCAGCTCTTTTTGTGCTGACAAAGAATTGGAAACTGAAGGAAGGCCCATCTGTTGGGGAATGACTGAGCAAGCTGTGGTATGTAATAAAATACTATTGTTCTACAAGAAATGATGAGTAGGCAGAATTCAGAAAAACCTGGAAAAACATACATGAACTGATGCTGACTGAAGTGAGCAGAACCAGGCAAACATTGTACACAGTAACAGCAACATTGTGGGATGATTAACTTTGATAGACTTAACCTCTTTCCAGCAATACAATGATCTAATACAACTCCAGAAGATTCAAGATGGAAAATGCTATCCATAGCCAGAGAAAGAACTATGGAGTCTAAGTTCATATTGAAGCATATCATTTCTCCTTTTTTTTGCTTGCTTTTTCTTTCTTGTGGTTTTTCCCTTGTGTTCTGATTCTTCTTTCACAACAAGACTAATGTGGAAATATATTTAATATGATTGTACATGTATAGCCTATATAAGATTGCTTGATATTTTGGGGGAAGAGGGAAAGGGGAAGGACAAAAGTCTTTGGGACTCAAAATCTTATAAAAGTGAATGTTGAAAACTGTCTTTACATGTAATAGGAAAAAATAAAATACAATTAAGTGGGGAAAAAAACTAAGGCAAATCCTTCAAAGAAGATTTATAGGTGAACCTAGAAAGACAACAAATAGACATGAAATGTAACAGATTTTTATAGTATTTATATAATAATCTATTCTCACTATCATTCACAGTAAAGCTACCACATTTGCACTTTAATATCTCAGTAACCAATATGCCATAGGAAAAAATAGAAGTTGCTCTCAGGAAGATAAATTTGAAAAGAGAAGATAGAACTGAATAATTAAAATTTAATAATAAATCTAGTGTTAGGGGCGGCTGGGTGGCACAGTGAGTAAAGTGCCAGCCCCAGAGTCAGGAGGACCCAAGTTCGGTTCCAGCCTCAGACACTTAACACCCACACAAAAAAAACTAGCCGTGTAACCTTGGGCAAGTTACTTAACCCCAGTCATACTCCAAAAAGGCAAATAATAATAATAAACACAGTAGAGTATATTATCATCTTTATGCAGATGACTACAGATCTACATAGTCAGTCTCTTTTCTGAGCTGCAGTCCCATATCACCAACTGCCTAACAGACATTTCAAATTAGATGTTCCAAAGATATTTTAAAAACTCAAAATATCCAAAACATAGGTCCTTTATCTTTCCTCCTCAAAACCCATCCCTATGCCAACCTTCTCAATTTCTGTCAAAGGACACTAACATTCTTCTAGTCACCTAGCTACATAACCTCAGAATTATGCGCAGACCCTCACTCTCCTTCACCCCACATATCCAATCAGTTGCTAAATATTGCCAGTTCTCCCACATTTTCTCACTGTTCACACCACAACCTCATTAGGTTATGCCCTCATTATCTCTCACCTAGACTATTACAATAGACTCTTAATTGACCTCCCTGCTTCAAATCTTTCTCTTCTCCAAACTCTTTTCCATATCTCTGCCAAAGTGATTTTCCATAGGTGCAGATATGACCATGCCATTTCCCTACTCAAAAAACTCCAGTGATTCTATATTGTCTCTAGGATAAAATACAAACTCCCCTGTCTGGCTTTTAAAGATATTTACAACCTTGTCCCAATCCATTTTTCTATCCTCATTATACATTACTCCCTTTCCTGCATTCTACAATCCAAATAAACTGACCTGTTCTCTATTCTTTTTTTAATCTTTTTTTTTATTAATTTGTTTGTTTTCCTTTTAGTTTACAGGATTCAATTCCACAATTCCTTGAGTTTCACATTTTGTTCCCCTCCCTCCCCTACCCCCATGGTGGCATATAGTCAAGTATAGGATCTGTAAATACTTTCACATTATACAGAAGTCAGGTTATAAAGATGGATTGTATCAGCTGGAATGAAAAATGGTAAAGAGGACATAAAACCAAATAAGAGAAGGAAAAAGATCAGGTATTTTGCTTCCACCTGGATATAAACTTAGTTCTTTCTAGTTCTTTCTCTGGATGCACATATTTCTCTCCATCATGAGTCTTTTGGGATTGACTTATATCACTGCAATGCTGAGAAGAGTCCAGTCTATCAAAGTTGGTCATCACACATACGTAGTGTCTGTAATTATATACAAATTTCTCCTGATTCTACTCTTCTCACTCAGCATCAGTTCTTTTAAGCCTCTCCAGGTAAATATGAAGACCATCTGCTCCTTGTTTCTTATAGCACAATAATATTCCATAACATGCACATACCACCGCTTGTTCAGCCATTCCCCAATTGATGGGCACCCCCTTAATTTCCAATTCTTTGCTACCACAAAAAGAGCTGCTATAAACATTTTTGTACATATGGGTCTTTTTCTCATTTCTATGATCTCTTTGGGATATAACCCGAGGAGTGTTATTGCTGGATCAAAGAGTATGAAAGTATTTATAGCCCTTTGGGCATAATTCCAGATTGCTCTCCAGAAAGGCTGGATCAGTTCACAACTCCAC
Organism: Petaurus breviceps papuanus; assembly: GCF_028583685.1. Lineage (NCBI taxonomy): Eukaryota > Metazoa > Chordata > Mammalia > Diprotodontia > Petauridae > Petaurus > Petaurus breviceps. Next base: position 4,919,218 of record NW_027185653.1, read on the forward strand.
CAGCAATGCATTAGTGTTCCAATTTGCCCACATCCTCTCAACTATTTGTCATTTTCCTGTTTTGTCATCTTAGCCAATCTGACTGGTGAGATGTAGTACCTCAGAGTTGTTTTGATTTGCATTTCTCTAATCAATAGTGAATTAGAGCATTTCTTCATGTGCTTATAGATAGCTTTAATATCTTTCTCTGAAAACTGCCTGTTCATATCCTGTGACCATTTATCAATTGGGGAATGACTTGTATTCTTATAAATTTGACTCAATTCTCTGTATATTTTAGAAACGAGTCCTTTGTCAGAGACATAGGTTGTAAAGATTCTTTCCCAATTTCCCACCTCCCTCTTAATCTTGGTTACATTGGCTTTGTTTGTACAGAAACTTTTCAATTTCATGTAGTCAAAATGATCCATTTTACATTTTATAATGTTCTCTAACTCTTGTTTAGTCATAAAATCTTTCCCTCTCCACAAGTCTGATAGGTAAACTATTCCTTGTTTTAGGAGACTGCTTACAGTCTTTATACCTAGATCATGCACCCATTTAGACTTGATTTTGGTATATGGTGTTAGATAATGGTCTATGCCCAGTTTCTGCCATACTATATTGCAGTTTTCCCAGCAGTTTTTGTCAAATAGTGAGTTCTTATCCCAAAAACCAGGGTCTGGAGGTTTATCAAACAATAGATTACTATAGTCATTGACTTCTGAATCTCATGTGCCTAATCTATTCCATTGATCCACTCCTCTATTCCTCAGCTAGTACCAAGTAGTTTTGATGACTGCTGCTTTATAATACAGATTGAAATCTGGTATAGCTAGTCCACCTTCCCTAGCATTTCTTTTCATTAATTCCCTTGATATTCTGGACCGTTTATTCTTCCAAATGAATTTTATTACTATTTTTTCTAGCTCTATAAAATAGGATTTTGGTAAATTAATTGGTATGGCACTAAATATATAATTTAATTTAGGTAAAATTGTCATTTTTATTATATTAGCTCCACCCAGCCACAAGCAATTGATATTTTTCTAATTAGTTAGATCTGACTTTATTTGTGTGAAAAGTGTTTTGTACTTATGATCATACAGGTCCTGGGTTTGTTTTGGCAGATAGATTCGCAAATATTTTATAATGTCTACAGTAACTTTAAATGGGATTTCTCTTTCTATCTCTTGCTGTTGAATTTCATTGGAAATATATAAGAATGCCAAGGATTTATGTGGGTTTATTTTATATCCTGCAAATAAATTTGACAAATTTATTTATTATCTCAATTAGTTTTTTACTTGATTCTCTAGGATTCTCTAAATGTATCATCATATCATCTGTAAAGAGTGATAGCTTGGTCTCTTCTTTACCTAATTTGATTCCTTTGATTCCTTTTTCTTCTCTAATTGCTACTGCTAACATTACTAGTACCAGATTGAATAAGAGGGGTGATAGTGGACACCCTTGTTTCACCCCTGATCTTATGGGAAATGCTTCTAGCTTCTCCCCATTACATATACTACTTGCTGACAGCTTTAAATAGATGCTACCAATATTTTAAGGAAGGGTCCATTTATTCCTATACTTTCTAATGTTTTTAATAGGAATGGATGTTGTATTTTGTCAAAAGCCTTTTCTGCATCTATTGAGATGATCATGTGGTTTCTGATATTTTTATTGTTGATATGATCAATTATACTGATGGTTTTCTTAATATTAAACCATCCTTGCATTCCTGCAATAAATCCTACCTGATCAAAATGTATTATTCTTGAGATAAGTTGCTGTAGTCTTTTTGCTAGTATTTTATTTAGAATTTTTGCATCTATATTCATGAGGGAGATTGCTCTATAATTTTCTTTCTCTGTTTTATCTCTTCCTGATTTAGGTATCAGTACCATATTTGTGTCATAAAAAGAATTTGGTAGGACTCCTTCTTCACTAATTTTCCCAAATAGTTTGTAAAGTATTGGAATCAATTGTTCTTTAAATGTTTGATAGAATTCACTAGTGAATCCATCTGGCCCTGGAGATTTTTTTCTAGGGAGCTGACTGATGGCTTGTTCAATTTTTTTTTTCTGAGATGGGATTATTTAAGTAATTTACTTCCGCTTCAGTTAATCTGGGCAACTTGTATGTTTGTAAATTTCATCCATTTCCCTAACATAGTCAAATTTATGTGCATACAATTGGGAAAAATAATTCCTAATTATTGTTTTGATTTCCTCTTCATTGGAGGTAGATTCACCCTTTTCATTTTTGATACTCATAATTTGGTTTTCTTCTTTCTTTTTTTTTATCATATTGACTTAGGGTCTATCAATTTTGTTGGGTTTTTTTTTTCAGAAAACCAGCTCTTGGTTTTATTTATTAATTCAATAGGTTTCTTAATTTCAATTTTATTAATCTCTCCTTTTGTCTTCAATATTTCTAAGTTAGTATTTAATTGGGGATTTTTAATTTGTTCTTTTTTCTAGGTTTTTTAATGGCATGCCCAATTTGCTGAGCTCTCTTTTCTCTAATTTAATCATGTATGCACTCAGGGATATAAAACTTCCCCTAAGAACTGCCTTTAATGCATCCCACAGATTTTGGTATGTTGTCTCATTATCATTCTCTTGAATGAAATTACTTATTGTTTCTATAATTTCTTGTTTGACCTACTTATTCTTTAGGATTAAATTGTTTAATTTCCAATTAGTTTTTAGTCTGTCTTTCCCTGGCCCTTTATTGCATATAATTTTTATTGCATCATGTCCTGGGAAGGACGCATTTAATATTTCTGCCTTACTGCATAGAATTGTGAGGTTTTTATGCCTTAGAACATGGTCAATTTTTGAGTATGTGCCATGAACCACTGAGAAGAAAGTATATTCCTTTTTATCCCCATTCAGTTTTCTCCAGAGATCTATCATGCCTATCCTCTCTAAAATCCTGTTCACCTCCTTAACTTCTTTCTTGTTTATTTTGAGGTTGGATTTACCAAGTTCAGAGAGGGGGAGATTAAGGTCCTTTACCTTCTCCTCTAGGAATCTGGATGCTACACCACTTGGTGCATATATGTTAAGTAATGATATTGCTTCATTCTCTATGGTACCTTTTAACAGGATATATTTTCCTTCCTTATCTCTTTTAATTAGGTCAGTTTTTGTTTTTGCTTTATCTAAGGTAAGGATTGCTACCCCTGCTTTTTTTTTCTTTAGCTGAGGCATGATATATTTTATTCCAAACTTTTACCTTTACCTTGTGTGTATCCCTCTGTTTTAGATGTGTCTCTTGTAAACAGCATATTGTAGGATTATGATTTCTAATTCATTCTGCTATCCATCTCCATTTTATGGGAGAGTTCATTCCATTCACATTTACAGTTATGATTGTTATCTGTTTCTTTCCCTCCATCCTCTTCCTGCCCCTGTTAATGTTCATATTTTCCCTCCCTTCTTCCCTCCCCCCTTAATAGTTTTCCTTTAGACCACCACCTCCCTCAGTGTTCCCTTTTCAGCCCCCCTCCCTTTTCTTCCCCTTTCCCCTTACTACTTCCCTCCCTACAAACCACTCCCACCCCCCTTTCGTAGCCCTTTCCCCCTCCTACTGCCTGTAGGATATTTTTGTACTTAATGAAGTATGCCATTTCTTCTTTGCATCGAGAGTGACAGGAACAAATCTCATGTGAAGCTCCTCTCCCTCCCCTCTTTCCCTCTAAAAGGATACTTTTTGCGTTTCTTCTCCATAGAGTCCTATGCTTAACTGGTTGTTATTCCCTCCTTGCACCAAAACCAATGAGGGAAAAGCTCATATGATTCCCAACTCCCTCCCTTTTTTTCCTCTGCTATACAGGTTTTATGCCTCTATGAGTGGCATAATTTACCCTTTTCCACTTCATCTATTCCCTTTCTTCCATTGCAGTCCCTTTGTAGCCCTCAATAAGATTTTTTTTAGTATTGTCATTTTGTGTGTTTTATAGTCATACCCTCTACTTGTCTATAACCAGTTTGCTCTTATCAAATACCAGGGTGTGTGTGTGTGTGTGTGTGTGTGTGTGTGTGTGTGTGTGTGTTTTCCTTGTTTACCTTTCTAAGTCACTGTTGCATCTCGTAATTGGGGGTTGAATTTTCCATTGAATTCTGGTTTTATTTATCAAGAAGGTCTGGAACTCTGTTATATCATTGAATGACCATCTCTTTGCCTGGAAGAATATGCTCAGTCTCGCTGGGTATGTGATCCTTGGTTGTAACCCGAGCTCTCTTGCCTTCCGGAAAATTGTATTCCACTGCCTCTGATCTTTCAGTGTAGAGGCTGCCAAATCCTGTGCAATCCTCACTGTGGACCCTTGATATTTGAATTGTTTCTTTCTGGCTGCTTGAAGTATTTTCTCTTTTATCTGGTAGTTCTGGAGTTTGGCCACAACATTTCGAGGACTTTTCAGTTTGGGATCTCTTTTAGCAGGTGTCCGGTGGATTCTCTCGATTTCTATTTTACCCTCAAGTTCTAGTATCTCAGGGCAGTTTTCTTTAACGAGCTCTTGGAGAATGTTGTCCAGGATCATTTTTTCATCATGATTTTCTGGTAGGCCTATGATTCTCAGATTATCTCTCCTGGATCTGTTTTCCAGGTCAGTTGTTTTTTCTTTGAGGTATTTTACCTCTTTTTCTAATTTTTCATTCTTGTTGTTTTGCTTGGCTAATTCTTGGTTCCTCATAGAGTTATTTGTTTCCATTTGGTTAGTTCTGGTTTTTAGCAAATCATTTTCCTTGGTTAATTTTTAAAGCTCCTTTTCCATATCATACACTTTTCATTTTAGAGAGATGTTTTCCTCATTATAATGTTTTTCTAATTCTGCTATTTTGGTTTTGAGAGAATTATTCATTTTGTTTTCTATCTCTCTCATTTTGTTTTCAAAGTTCCTTTTGATCTCATCCAGGAGAGCCTTCTGTTCTTGAGACCCATTCCCTGTTGAAGTTTCAGCTGTGGGGGTAGAGTCCACATTGTCTCCCTCTGAGGTTGGCTCCTCCCTCTGAGGATAGTAGGACTCCAGAGTCTTTGTCTTTGTAGTCTGCTTTCTACCCATTTTGAGGCAGGGTCCTAGCCACACCTTTCCTCTAGGATCCCAAGCCTTTACTGCAGAGGGTTTTGCCCTGGGGCAAGAGTTACTATGTTTTCAGGGTCAGAGGGGGGGTTTGGAGCAAGTGGGGTTCACTCTGTCATCCTCGTCTTTGGAGGTCCTGAAAGGGGCTTTTTTTTTTTATTTCTGGGCTATGAAGTGGTAGCCCCAGGAGTGTTTGCTGTCCAGGACAGGGGCCCCTGTATTTGCTTCCTACCTTGCTTTTTCCAGTCCCAGCCCTTTGGTGATAGGCCTGGTAGTGGCCCTTGTGGTTGTTGGGAAGATTTGCCCTCAGAGTTGATCAGGCCCCTTCCAGGCCTGCCCCTGAGTCTGCTGGCCACACCACGCCTTCTGGGACTGCCCCTGGCGGCCGTGCCGCGCCTTCCCCGCCTGCATCTGCTGCGTCTCGCACCCCACCTTCCTGGCCTGCCCCTGCCCTGCCGGCTGCGCCTTCCCGGCCTGCCCCTGCCCCTGCCAGCCACTCCTTCCCGGCCTGCCCCTGTGTCTGCCAGCCGCGCCTTCCCGGCCTGCCTCTGCATCTCCCTGTTCTCTATTCTTTAGACAATGTGACAATCCTTCTTCATTCTCCAGTCCTTGAATACTCTCTCATTTCTTTTGTACAGAATCCCTGACTTTCATCAAAGGTCTGTTCTAGCATCATCTTTTACATGATGCCTTTCATTATCTCCCCAACTAATAATGACTACCTCCTTAGATATTATTGTAATTATTCTGTATATTATGTGTGTGTGTTTAATTATATATGTACATGCTATCTCCACTAAAAGAATTTATGTTCTCTGAGAATAGAGCACCTATCACAGTGCCTGGTAAGTGTAGGAATTTATTCAACACTGCTTAATTTATTGATTGACAAAATTTTAAAGGTACTTAAGTACTATTCTACAAAATGACTGAGAAAACATCACCAACTGCAACAATTTGGCTACTTTCCCATCTCTATAAAATGGAAGAATAATCTATACAGGGATTAAAGATATACATAATAAAATTATTAGGGAACAGACAGACTTTTCAGATGACTTACTGCAGATCACATCTATACAACCACATGACTGATTGACAGGAACAGGGAATATAAAATGTCCTTGTGTTTATTGTTTGTTGATTTTAAAGGATTATTTTACTTTGTGGAACAAAAAGCAATCTTGAAGATAATCAATTCAATTTAAAAATTCAACAAATGTTTTTAAGTGCCTTCTATGTGCAACTCACTATATTTGATGAAATATATACAGTGATAAAAATAGCATTCCCTTGGGGATCAAGGAGCTTGAAGGGCATAACATATACTTAAATATAATACAAGATGACAGAGAGTGGCAGGTGCAAAGGAGAGCATTAGATAATATGCCCTTGGTAAATTTGAAAATGAAACAAGTACATTTAGTTGAAGGAACTAGGGAAGGCTCTTAAGAAGTATGAACTGAGCTGGACTCTAGACAGAAAGAAAATATACCCTGAGAAAGGACTGTCTACACCTTATAAATTTTAGTACCTCAAGGTAAATTTTAGTGCCTTGGGGTAAAGCCCCAGTCATCCCAGCCTAATTTTAACCATACGGATGTACAAAAATGGGGGAAATAAGAGAGGGCAAAATGAAATTAGTAAATAGCTAGCAGTCTGGTTTTGGCTCAAATGTGGAGTGGAGTACAGTAAGCAAAGTAATGTAAAAAGGCAGGTTGACATGAGATTGAGAATGACCTAATATTGAAGTTCAAGAATATTTTATAATTTTGGTGATAGTCACAGAAATTTTATGACGGGGGGAGGGTGATGATAAAGTCAAAACTGTACTTTAGGAAGAATACTCTGACAATTGTGGGTAAGATGGGCTAAGGAGGAAAGATAATAGAAATAAGGCTATCAGTTGTAGCGCTCTTTCAATAAATCTTTTGAAAGGTAATGAGAAACTGAACTAGGAGAGAGGCAGTGGCAGAAATGGTTGTATAAAGGAGACATTGTGGAGGTAGAATTGACCAGGCTTGGTGACTAATTAAGACATAAAAAAAAAAATAGGGAAAGGTAAGAGTCAAACTTCAGTTTGGAATCTGGTTAACCAGGAGAAGGACGATGCCAAAAACAAAAACAGATAAATTGATAGGAGAGGTCATTTGTAAGGAGGAAATAATCAGTTTAGTTGGAAATGCACTTGTTGAGGTTGATGTCTGGTTGGAGGGATTCAGCAATCACTTGAATGTTTATGACTGGAGTCAAGGAGAGATTAAAGCTAGATATAAGACTGACAAGTCTAGCCCAAAGTCAACAAGGCTTATAAGAATGAGCAAACAAACAAACAAAAAGAAACTCATCATAAAGAGCTACAGTTTTAGAGAAGCTCAAGGTGAAAACCCAGAAGAAAAGAATGACTCCAAAATTTCTACAAACAAAACCTCATAGAAAAACACAGCTTGTGAAATGTTCAGCTAGAGCTCATGGAAGAGATTAAAACAAAAGGTACAAAGGATTTTAAAATATTTTTAATAAATGAGAGCACTGGATAAAAACGGAAAAGAAATGAGAGTTGTTGAAGAAAGAATTGGAAAGGGAATGAACAGCTTGGCACAAGAGTTACAAACCTTACCCAATAAGAATGAATCAAATAGAAGCTGATGGTTCCACGAGTAACAAGAAATATTAAAACAAAGTCAAAAGACTGAAAATAGAATTTTAAAAGTTGTGGTTATCTCATAGCAAAAAAAGAATTACCTGGAAAATAGATCAAGGAGAAAAATATAAGAATCATTGGACTCTGAACACCATGTCCAAAAAAAAATAAGTCTATGCACCCTATTTCAAGAAAACTTAAAAAGAAAACTGCCAACATCTCTTAGAACCAGAGGGCAAAATAAAAATAGAATCTACTAGTCATCTCCTAAAAGAAAGTCCAAAATTTAAAAGCCCAAGAATATCACAACTAACATCCAGGGCTCCCACATCAAAGAAAAAATACTGCAAACAGACAGAAAGAAAGAATTCAAAGACCTAAGGAGCCATAGTTGGGCTCACACACATTCAGAAAGCCACCACTATAAGGAAGCAGAGAAATTGGGATACAATATTCCAGGAGGCAAAGTATAGAGATTTACAGGCAAGAGTAACTCACCCAGAAAAATTGAGTCTAACCCTACAAGGGGTGAGGGGAGAAGACAATGAGGATGAGGGGAAGAGGACAGAACTTTAGTGAAATAGGAGACTTCTAAGCATTCTTTTTTTTTGCTTTTTGGAGGGCAATTGGGGTTAAGTGACTTGCCCAAAGTCACATGGCTAGTAAGTGTGTCAAGTGTCTGAGGCTGGATTTGAACTCAGGTCCTCCTGACTCCAGGGCCGGTACTCTATTCACTGCACCACCTAGTTGCCCCTAAGCATTCTTGATGAAAAGATCGAGGCTATATAGAAATTTTGAAGTCCAAACACAGGAGTGAAAAGAAACACAAAAGATCAACATAAACAAACAATGATAAATTATTAAACAAAAAAAAATCTTACTTTCAAGTACAGGGAGATGATATGTGTTCCCTCTGAATGCTATCTTGATCAAGAGTCATAGAGGACTTTCAATTAGGCAAGATCAGAGAGTGGTTCTGTTATGTCTTAATGACATAAGGGGAAGAGGAATGGAAAAGGAGGGAAAGAGGAATACATTGGGGGGGGAGTTGGAGAAAGGGAAAGGGAGTTTAGGGGAAATTATTCAAATAATCAGGGTTCATAAGTAACCATCTTTGCAAACAAGGCGGTGGGGAGAAACAGCTGATATTTGAACCTCTCTCATCTAAACAAGTTGAAAGAAGGATGCATTCATGCACACAGATATATACATACATACATAGACACTTACTGTACTTACATACTTACATATACTTAAATACATACATGCATATGCATACATATACTTATATATATGCATGTACATACATATACATTTCACTAACATGGAAATAGGGGGAAAATAAGAGAAGGGAATGAATGGAATTTAGAGAGAGGATTGATTAAGGAAGGGATTGGTCTTAAGCAAAACAAACTCTAAGGATGTTAAGTATTTGTAGCATGTTTGGAAGTAGCAAAAAATGGAAATCTAAGGGAGTGCCTATAAATTGGGGGAATGAATGAACAAGCTCTCTTATATAAATGTGATGTAATATTATTACGCTGAACTTTTATCAGCTTAATGACTAACTAACATTCCAGAGGACTAATAATGAAACATGCTATCTATTTACTGATGGAAAGGTGAAAGACTCATAATGTAAAATGAAAAAAAAAAAATTGGACATGACCAATGAAGAAATTTGTTTTGATTGATTAAACATATTTGTAATATTTTTTTCTTGTTAGAGAAGTTAGAGTGCTAGGATAAGAAGGCAGATTTTGGCTAATAAAATAAAATAAATTTTAAGTAGCAATTTTAAAAGGATCAAAATATTATTAGAAAGTTTTTGAGAAATAGATGGTGTAGCACCAATGCAATATTCACAGCACCCATGATCGCTATAAATATACCTTCATGATGCTCAATTGCAAAATATAACATACTCTGCATATAGAAGACAGAAGCAAAACATTTATTCAGACACCAGAAAACCAAATTCCAAAACCAGTAAGCCAATTCCATCATAGTAACAGAGAAATTAATAAAGCATAACAGCACAGAGAGTCACAGAGTCCTTTATCCTTCCCACAAACCAATAAAAAACTAATATTTATTCACAAGCCTATCTGTCTCCCTCAGAAGTGTCCTCTCCTCCCAACAGTCTAGCTGGCTCTGACTCTCAGCTTCCTGTGGGCTCTGCTCCCCCCTTCAGCAAACTCCTCCCACCACAGACTCTATGTGATTACATTCAGCCTATTAGGAGACAGAGTTTATATTCAAAGCAGGGAAGGTCTTCAAATTTCCTTAGGTTTATTAAGAGGCAGGGAAGATCTTCAAATTATGATTACCATTACAGATGGGTGAGGAGAAAGTATAACTTTTAACACTTATACAGAACTTTAAGAAAGAAAGGTTTTTCATACATATATGTGTTTTATCACATATATCTTCCTCTGAAGAGCATAGAATATTCTTCCTAGACATTTTCCAGTGAAAAAAGGGAGATATAATTTGAGGAGATGGCAGAGAAAAAAATAAAGGTTTTAAGGCCAGGGAAAATGAGACTGTGTTTTTAGGCAGGAGAGAAATATCTAATAGGTAAGGAGAAATTAGAGATAGAAAAAAAGGAGAGGTTGAGAGGGGAAGAAAGAAAGTAAGGGATGGATAGACAAACAATGATCAAAGACAAGATCAAAGCACAAGTACTGTTATTTAGCCTTTACAAGGAGGACTGCCTCATCTTCCAAGAAAACTGAGTCAAAAGAAGATAGCCAAGGATATAGTGAAGGTTTAGCAGTGTGGAATAATGAATATAATTATTGGTCTCAATTTTCTTCAGTAAAGTAGAAAGTGACATCATCTGCTGAGGTTTAGGGCTGGAGAATATATTTGGGTGCTTATGAGAAGAGGATTTTTTAAACAGTTGCAGTGGCTTGGGGTTTTTGTTTGTTTGTTTGTTTTTTGTTTTTAAAGAGAACCTATCCCAGATGATCCAAATTACTGCCATATAGGAATACGGACCCATTTGAGGTTAGATAACATGAATTTGGAATTGTCCCAAGAAGTCTTTCATGACTTCCTCTAAGAGTGGTCAAACAATTAGGAATAGGAGTAGATAAGTTGAATAGTGAGTATGTCCAAGAGATGAGGATAAGCTAAGAATTAAAGGACAAAAGGAAAAGAATTTCAAGAGTGGAGAATTTTGTTGTTGTTGAATTAGTTGACTATAGAGTTGATACTGAAGGGAAAAATCAAGCAACAAGAATTTATTAAAAACCAGGCACTGTAAGAGGCACTGGAGATACAAAAATAAATGAAATAACCCCTTCTGTCAAGGAACTTAAACATATACACACACAGAGAGAAAGAGAGAGATACACAGAATAAATATATGTATAATAAACACAGCATAATTAAACGTGGTAGTTATGCGAAAAAGCACTTTTGGGAGGGAGTCAGAAAAAGCAGCATGTGGTTGAGCTGGCTCTTGAAGGAAGTTAGGGATTGTATGAGACAGAAATAAGGAAATAGTACATTATGGGAATGGGAGGTTGCCAGTGAAAAAACACAGAAAAGTAATATGGAGTGTCATGTATGAGGAGCAAAAAATAAAAAAGCCAATTTTACTAGATTGTAGCAGAATGCAGAAAGGGGAATAATGTATCATAAGGGTGAAAAGATATATTGGGACCAGGAAAGTCGACTTTCTATACAGACAATAAGGAGCTATTGGAATTTATTGAGTATTGGAGTAATATTTTCATATTTACAATCACTTTGGCAGTTGTGTGGCCTGATAGAGAGAACATTAAGGCAGTGACATTAATTATGAGTTCATTGAAATAGTCTAGGAAAGAGCTGATGAGGGTCTGAACTTGGGTGGTGGCTGAGTGAGTAGAGAGAAGGGGTAATATGTAAGAATTGTTGTGGAGGCAGAAAAAGCAAGATTTAGCAGTGGTTGGATATATGGGGTGAGGAAGAGCAGAAAATTTAGGATAATGCCAAGGTTATGAACTCAAGATGTTAGAAGAATGGTCATATACCCAACAGAAGTAACCCATAACAGAAAGAAGGATTTTAGTGGAGAAAAGGAGTTCTATGTTTGATATGTTGAATTTGAGGTGTTGAGAAAATAGGCCAGAATAAGAATGCTGGTCTGGAATGTATGTAGGGATTAATAGGGCAAACGAACAAATTTAAAAGAGTGAAACAGTGGAAAAGGTGGAAGGATAGATCATTTTAATTAAAGAGAGAAATGTCAGAGTGTAAGACCTTAGAGGCAGAAGAGTTTGGAGAAATAATGAGTTCGAACGCTATGACCATCCCTGAGGGTGTCAGTTCCCTAAAATGTCGGCATATTGGTTATATCTGAGGGAATTATTAAATTTGGAGATTAAACTTATAATAAAACAAAAAATATGTCTTATGTACATGTTAGGATCATACAAGATTTCTTGATAGGTGAAACCACAGAGATAATATTGTTCAGTGACACTCTGATTAGCAGTGTCAAATAAGGCATAAAATAGAATGCATAGGTTAATTTCCAGGGCCATAGTAGATGTCCTATGCAGAGTTCAAATAGAGGAGGAATTCTTTAAAGATGTAAGATTTTCCAGACACTCTGTTTGTGGCTGATATTTGTGATAATTTTATCTATCCTCAGACCTCAGTAGGCCTTTTCATTGAGTTCTCTGGCCACTTGAAAGAGATAGCTTGAGCAATTCAAATAGAAAAAAAAGACAAATAGGTAGAGAATGTGTATTGCCTATATTAATAAATACAGTGCTTACATGTTGGAATGGTTCTACATATACAAAATTAATTGGGTTCAGCATTGAATATAAGGAGTTAGGGGAAGAAATTGGATTGTATTGGGGAAAATAAACAGCACTTTTAATGATACATGTTGCTCCCTACTACAAAAGCCCATCCTTTTAACAACAGTATTGTCTTGGTAGTGCCATACGGCCAAGGATCATAGAACCTCATCATCTCAAAAGAATCAAAAATGCAAGACATTTAAAAAGCAATGGAAAGATGTATGGTGTACGTAATGAACTGTAACATATTACCAACTACACTTTGCCAGTCAGAAGTGATATCAAAGATATCATATGTGACTAGAAATTGAGGTGAGTTGGCTAGGTTGTAAAAGCAAGAGAGAACAAATTGGCATTTCTAGTGTTGAACATCCAGGAGTAAAACCTCCAACAAGTTGATTAGATCAATGATCTAATGAAGGATTTCTGGGAAAAGAGAGACAAAAGTGACCTAAGATAAAGTCACAGATAGGTTGCTATATTTCTTGGTAAATTCCTGGATCCATTAGAGTGTCACAGTAATAACATCTTAAAATATAACTCTATTACTGGTAAATAATAGCAACAAAATAATTAACACAACAGGACCAGAGGTGCCGAGTTTAAATGAACCTTTTTTCCCTTCCTTTCTAAAAAGTTTAAGTATTTTAAACCTTAATTCAGCAGTTTCTTTTAAATGGTGCTGTCAATATTTATCAGAATCATTTTGTGAAAATTGTTATTCAATATAAAACTGGGTTACAAGGAGCAAAGCATCAGAAACTGTAGCAAAGTGGGGTGAGGGGAGAGAATCCTAATGGAGTTCTGAGCCAAAATGGAGCTGTCCAAGTCTATTGTTTATATGTAGGCTTAATTTTGCAAGAACTGCTTGCTCAGCTTAACATAAATCCAGCAGGGCAAAAAAGCCACCTTCACATGAAGAAATATGAACTGGAATTCATTGGTACAGCAAGAAAAAAATTTACTTTGATCTGTCTACATGAGCAAAATTATTTCACTAATAGAATTTTTGATTCATTGCTTCTCATTTAAGCCCATGTTAGATATCACAGGCAGATGCTATTCTTTTTCTAGCAGAGTCACTGATTTATTCTCTTGAAAAGGCAAAAGGATGGACAGCTCAGCATCAGCCCTTTGGAAGGACTGACGTTGCCTTTTTATTCACCAAAGACATCCTCTGAGACTGAAATTGAGACAAAGGAAATAGAAACAACTCTAATGAAAGGCAGGGCATGTGCAGGTTCTATCTGAGGGGATGCTATTGATCACTTTGCTTTAAGTCCTTGCAGTGTTCACAGTTTGAAGAATACAAGCCTGGCCTTTGGGGCATAATGTTCATGAAAGGGGTATTAAACATCGTCCACTGAAAAAATTACTTTCCCCCACCCCATTGCGTAATATCATCATCATCTTCTTCATCATCCATAGGGTTTTAAGATTTACAAAGAGCTTTACACTTATTATCTCATTTGATCCTCCCAGGAAACCTGTGAAGCAGGTGTTATTTTTATCGCTATTTTACAGATGAAGAAACTGAGGTTGAGCAAGGTTAATCAATTCACCCATGGTGACATAACTTGTAAATGTGTGAGCAGAATTTTAACTCAGGTTTTCTTCATTCCAAGACCAAATTTGAGGGACAGAGGACAGCAACTGGATCTGTGATTTCGTTAGACCAGAGCTCCCAGGTGAGAAACTTCCTTTGACCAATGTCAGCCCACTCCTTTGCAGCTTGTAGTCTTAGAGATCTTCTTTGAGCATTGAGAAATGAAGTGACTTACCCAGCCAATATATGTTAAAGTAAGACTTGAGCCCAAATCTTTGAGGCCAGTCCATTTTGCTATGTTGCTTCTCACTTAATAAATGGCCCTGAATGCAAGATAGTAAAATGAGAAACAAATGAGATAATATTTGCAAAGTGCTTAGCACAGTGACTGACACAGCAGGCACTTAACAAGCGTTTCTAGAAATTGGCATACATCTGATGGCCAAATCGATATTCTGAATTATTAAGTCCTTAAAGAAAAATAATCCTGTCTCTGGAAGGATGAAGAAGCAAGGACTAACCCTTAGGCGTGGAGAGAGACCTCAGTCCTTATTTCTTCACCGTGTTGTGGCCTGTGAGCGCATGGTCCTCCTGCTGCTGCTGTTTCTGTAGCTATTATGTCCATTCTTTCTGTCTTTAGAGGAAGGAGACTGGCGATGACCATGACTTTCTGAGATTTAAATGGTCAGGAGATCAAGAAACCAGAAGTCAGAGATGCAAAGTCCATGACTAGATTTACTAGATGCCAGATTGTGAAAAGCAAAGTCCTAAGCAATCTGTCCATCCCAGCAGTAGAAAAGAAGCAAACCCATCAATCAACCCATTGCCAAGCAGCATGCAGAAGTGACCTTGGAGGGGCAAATGTTCTGTAGAGGGGGGACAGCTAGGTGGCTCAGTGAATAGAGTACTGACCCTTGAGTAGGAGGACCTGAGTTCAAATCTGGCCTTAGGCACTTGAAACACCTACTAGCTATGTGACCTTGGGCATGTCACTTAACCCCAATTGCCTTGCCCTCCCCCCAAAAATGCTCTGTAAAAACTGTGATGGAGGCAAATGCTATGCTGAAACAAGGTGATAGGGTAAAATGTTTGTTCTGTTACTGCTGTAGCTTCATAGCACATTTCTCTTTGGTGGAATAAAAAGAAGAAAATAGAGCTTTGAACATGTTGATTACTTCAGAGTATTTAATTATGCTGTTGGAAAAATGTGTGCATCCCTAAAGATGTTTAGACAATTTTTGCAACATTGGCTAGTCCAGACTCTATACATTACCTTTTTATAAATTAATGAGCTCTCTGTTAAGCACATGCCATTACAGACTATAATACTTCATGCTTTCCTAGTAACTTTTCCCCCGAAGGACCATTGTAGTGCATACAGAGTCCCATTCTAATATTATGTATGGGCACAATGAAATTCAAAGCAATGGTTACCAAACATCAGCATCATCATTATCATCATCATCAAGTGTGTTTCTGTAATCCCTTCCTTACATGTTGTTGAAAGGATCGTGCAGACATTATCATCATTCTTAAAACACCCCTATAGGTGGCAAGTTATTATTCATCTCTTAGAGGTAAGGAAATAGAGAAGCAGATGGGCTAAGTAGAATGTTCAAAGTTCCAAAGGAAGTCAGTAAGCAATCCTGCCTCTTCTCATTCTTATTTCTAAATATCGAGCACCAAACCACTCACTACATCCACTACAAGTAGAATGGAAATGGGGTTGAAGGAACATTCATTTTTACAATGTCACAGCACGAGGCCATGTGGCAGCACCCTCCATTGTGGTGAGACAGAGACGGAGAGACAGACGACAGAGAGATGTAAAAAGAAATGTTTGGGCAATGAAAAGAACAATTAAAAAGAACATGAAAACATCCAACAAGTTTGGATAGCAAGAGGTTTATTTAGGATGTTCCGGAAGTCTTAGAGCATTTTAAGTTATGAAAGCTTAAAACTGCATTACGATCTTTAGGGATAACCTGTATAATAATTTACAGCTGTTGCTGAACCCAGGTCGATTTAGGTGCTTTGCAACTTCCCTCTCTACTAAGGAATCTTCTGCTCTGGGCCCTTGCACCGAGCGACTAGGTACAGTCCCAAGGGAGCCTGACTTCTAAAGGGATGGATTAGGCTCTTTTGTCTCTTTATACTATGCCCCCCACCCCCAAAGCATCAGGAGAAAATTACTAAAATCTTAAATCTGGCTGATTTCTAGGCTCTCCTCAGAATGTTGAAAAGGTATTCAGTATGAATCAGATACAAAACAGCTATTTATTTCCTCTGCACAAAAGAGATGTTAAATACAAAAGACTCCTGAGCACTTGCATTTTAAAAAGTTTCAAAACAGGAAATAATAACTTATAATTACTCTTATATTCACCTGAGAGATTGAGACAAACCTATCAAAACAAATCATTTAGGGGAACAGCTGAATAGACATTTTACATTTCACATTGCCTTTGCACTATTCAAACAGTCCCCCTAGGTGCATATTTCAGGTTAAAGCTAGCTAGGAGCCGAGCTCCGCCCTTTACTGGTGGTAACCTCCATAATACAGTAACTCTCAATATTACTGGTCAGTTCAAACCAAGTGATGTGGCATCTCTGGACCTCGCTAACTCACAAGGCCACTGCCAAGGTCAGAAACAGCTATCTTGAGATCACTTTTCAGTCACTTCTCCTCAGTGAAGAAAATTCAAAGAAAAAAAATCACCTGACAGCAAACACGGCCCAAAGCAGGCAGAGCAGTTTTGTGCATTAGTATGCATGTTACATATATTGTACATTACACGTAAACACACACACACATGAGTATGAGCATTTCCTCCACCAGTGTGGATCATGTCTTCTGCATATTTCTTATCCTGGGCAATTGTCATCCTTATCTTCTGGCAAATTCTCTACAGAAGATTTATCCAATGAGCTAGAGGCTTTCCTCTGGTTCTCTTAATATTCTGAAGGGACCAATGTAAGGTTCAAATTATACACTTATTGTTTACAGATAGACAGACAGAGATATATACATATATGTGAGTATATGTATATATATATATATGATAGGCAAATGCATCAATAGATACAGAGAGAGAGATACATGTATGATTGATAGACAGACATATAAATTTAGAGAAAGCATTTACTAAGGTCTTTCTATGTGTCAGACACCATACTAATCTCTGAGGACAGAAACATAAGCAAGCCTAAGAATCCCTAATAAGGAGCTCATAGTCTAATGGGGAGATGAAACAGAGGAGCCCATATATATGATGGCATGGTTTGCAGCCTGTGGCCTGGAAGTTAGGTAGAGACCTGACTCTGGAAAAGATTAGGTGAAATCTCACCTGTCAGAGCCCAGGTTAGTTTTAAGGGTGAAGCCCAATGTTTCAATAGGGAGAAGGTCAAGGCAATAGCCAGAGTAGAGTCAGCATGACTTGGAGCTTAGTGGCTTATGATAACTTTTATAGCTTTTTGTTTGAGCAAGTCATGATTGGTAATATGTTATAACCTACTCACATCCACTGTGCATCTCTCTATTGACCCTTGGGTTGCCTACAAATTAGACTTTTTGGATCATGGTGTTCCATGATTCACAACTTTTTATCCACACCAGGAAAATATTAGTGTTAAATAGGTGAGTTTTTAATGGTAGCAAGTAGTTTATTCATTTTCAGTTGTGTCCAATGCTTCATGACCCTATTTGGGGTCATAGGCTTTACCATCTCCTTTTCCAGGTGAGGAACCGAAGAAAGAGGATCAAGTGACTTGCCCAGGGTCACACAGCTAGTGAGTGTATGGGGCCAGATTTGAACTCATCAAGATGAGCCTTCCTGATTCCAAGCCTAGTACACCATATACTGCACCACCTAGCTGCAAGTAGTTTAGGATCATTGAAATTATTTCAGCTGATCAAATGAAATTCAATCTACTTTCCTCTTACTCAACTCTCCTCTTAGCCAAGGTTATTGTCTATATGCAACATAAATGCAAGACATTTACATGACTGTGGTCACGAACAAGTCACTTAATCTTTCTGAGTCAATTGCCTTAAGTATAAAATGAGGGAAAAAATAAAGCCTGTACCTCAAATGGTTGTTCTGAGACTCAATTGAAATAATGTATGTAAAGAACTTTTGCAAAGAATAAAACGCTATATGTGATATATACATATATATACACACACAGATAGATACTGACATAGATATATATATATGCAAGTACAGACAGATAAGAATGTGCTAATTTAGTAGTCTTACAAGGCATGTACATTTTAGTCCACTTTGTTTTTCCAATGTCAATGGTTAAATCAATCTGTAAATAATTATGAATTTCACTGAGGAGGCTTTATGTTATTGTGGGTCGATGCAATTAGCAAAATGTCCCCTATGAATAAAAATATTTAGAGACCATAACCACTGAGAGAAAATCATTCTAGGAGGATGCAGTGTGCTGAAGAGGAAAGAATGCTCATCCAAAGACCTAAATTCAAACCTTTGCTCGGCCACTTGTTATCTGTGTGACCGCAGATGACTCAAGTCAACTAAGAAGGAATTTACGAAATATCTACTATGTGCGGAGTGCTATACTAAATTCTGGAAAGATAAAGAAAGGCAAAAAACTATCCCTGCTCTCAAGGAGCTTACAATCTAAAGGGAGAAATAACAGGTATCAACCAGGTACAGACAAGATGTAGAAGACAATAATGAAATTGAAAGCTACAAATTCCCAACACATGGCCTCAATTTTTCAGTAAAATATGAGACAGCTTCTGAACCTAGATGGACCTTGTTTTCTGTACCTATAAAATTAGAGGATTGAACATGAGCTGATTGAAAATATTGAACATGAGCTGATTGAAAATCAGCTCCAAGACACCTTGGCTCTAAAGTCCTATGACTCCACCCATGATATCCTTTTTAACAATGATAAATTCCTTACACAAGTCTATTTTTCTGGTTTGTGCCTTTTAATGTCTGTACACAGCAGGTCATTGAGCTACATGCTTTATTTAAATCAATGCTTTCTAAGATTTGTTCAACAAACCACCTGAATCTCATTTGTAATATTTTCAAAGGTAAATTCCTAAAAGTAAAGATAAAAGGTCAATCCCAAAAAGAAGTCCTCAAAGCTAGCCGATTAGGTTGCAGTAGTTTCAATATTAGAGAAATTCTACTGTCTACACAACAGCTTCTGGCATGATTCTCAACAAGAGTTTCATTCAACTTAGATTTTTTTTTTGTTCAGTCATTTCAATCATGTTCTACTATTTGTGATGGTATTTGGGATTTTCTTGCCAAAGAAACTGGAGTGGTTTGCCATTTCCTTCTTCATCTCATTTGACAGATGAGGAAACTGAGGCAAAAAATATAAAGTGACTTGCCCAGGGTCAAAGAACTAGTCAGTGCCTGAGGTCAGATTTGAACTCAGGTCCTCCTAATTACAGGCTTTGCACTCTATCCACTGTGCCATTTATCTGCCCCCAAGAAATATTTATTAAGCATCTATTATGAACAAGACATTTTGTTAATCACTGTATTGATTTTGAAACCATTCAATAGAATGCTTCTAGACTCCATGCAAGAGGAACAGAGCTGTGATTGGAAATTTGGGCATTAAAGACAAGTATCAAAAAACATACTTGGAATAAGCAGGACCCAACCAACTTCAAGTTAATTTTTAATTCCTCATGTTAAAATTACATAACTGACTAGACTCAAATGCAGTTGAATGAGATGGGAATTCAAGTAATGACTTATGGTTGTGTTTTAATAACAACGTTGGGATTCAAGAGATTTCTTTTTTAAGCTAATTATTCTTGTTAATTATTTTTACTTTCATTAGTAACTAGATTTTCTCATGAAGAGTTAATCCGTTAAATTTTTATGCCTTCTCTAAATTTTGGTGCTCTAGAACAAAGCTCTAGTCTAATCTTAGTTATGGGTATGGTTAGAAGTATAACAATAGACCACAGACCCCAAATGATTCTCTCTTGGCAAAAGGGTAAGCATGTTAGGTTCTTTTAAGAGGCTGAGCAAAAGATTAACTCTTCCCTAAAATCTAGAAGTAGCTGCCATACTCAAAAGTAACATAGTTCTATGAGTGCAGGGAAGCTATGTTAATTTTTTTTAATCTCCCCAGTTCTTTGCACAGTACTTTGTATAGTATATGTGTTTTATTAATCTTCATTTAATTTGAAGTTAACATTAAAACAAAAAATATTGAAAACTTTAGGAGACTTTAACCTGTAACCTTCAGATATCCCCAAATATTTCTTTGTTGAAAATGTGGCTACAGGATGGCATGATTCATTAATGTTTTTATAATAAGTGTTTATGCATTTCAGTGCATGACAATGTGAAAATATGTTGTCCCTTCTTGAAGTTCTGTAGACTAAAAAGGCATCTATAAGTAGGGGAGTCCTGAAGTCAATTGGAACTAGCTTGCAAAGCCAAACATTGACTTTTTAGTGTTCATATTTACACTTCAGACATCCACAAACACTGTAAATGAGGGCTTGATTTATTGTTTTGTTGATTATCTAGACTTAAGAAAGTAATGGACAAAATGTTAATAATAGTGATGTTAAAAGTACATCCTGCATACTTTTTTTTGGGAGAGCCTGTCATTAAACATACAGGGCTCTCTCTCTCTCTCTCTCTCTCTCTCTCTCTCTCTCTCTCTCTCTCTCTCTCTCTCTCTCTCTCTCTCTCTCTCTCTCTCTGTCTCTCTCTCTCTCTCTCTCTCTCTCTCTGTCTCTCTCTCTCTCTCTCTGTCTCTCTCTCTGTCTCTCTCTCT
>NW_027185653.1:4950084-4971909 GCF_028583685.1 Petaurus breviceps papuanus
AGGCAAGCAGACAGGCTTGTGAGTAAATGTTACTTTGTGGGAAGGTCAAAGAATGCTGTGGCTCTCTGTGCTGTTGTAGCTTATTAACTTCGTTGCTACTGTGATAGAATCAGCTTACTGGTTTGGGGATTCGGTTTTCTGGTGTCTGAATAAATGTTTTACTTCTGTTTTCTATATGGAGAGTCTGTTATATTTTGTGATTGAGCAGCCTGCAAGTATATTTATAGTGATCATGGGCTCTGTGAATGTTGCGTTGGTGCTACAGTTTCCAAAATAACAACTGTATAAATGCAAAATGAGGTAAAGAATTGTCTGAGCAATAGATCTTAGCGGAAAATACAGGAATTTTAATTGACTACAAACTTAATATGAAGCAATAGTAGCACATGGCTACCATTAAACCAATACATTCTTCAGTGTTATTTTATTCTCATTTAAGGAGAAGTAAAGTAGCCGAGGGGCAGCTAGATGGTCCCGTGGATAGAGCACAGAACTTGGAATCAGGAAGTTTTATCTTCAGGAGTTCAAATCCAGCCTCAGATAATTATTAGCTGTGTGACCCTAGACAAGTCATGTAACCTTGTTTGCTACAGTTTCTCATCTGTCACAGTGAGCTGGAGAAGGAAATAGAAAAAAATACTCCAGAATATTTACCAAGAATAACATCAGTACAAGTCATGAAGAGTCAGACACAACTAAAATGACTCAACAGCAACAATAAAGTACCCAAGATAAGGTAAATACTCTGAATTGGTCAAACTACAAGTAAGGTGCTTTTTCATTTTTTTTTTCAGTTCTGGACCCCGACTTCAATGAGAGAGGCAATTCCTAGAATTCTGAGTCAGGGATTTTTCCAGTTGAGTTACCTAACACTGGAATGGACTGCTAAGTGAGGTGGTAAGTTTCCCATTATCAGTACTATTCAAATAGAGACCTGCCTGAAATGTTATAGAGACAACTCTTGCTGTCAGGGGGAAGTTTAACAAGAAAGCTTTATAAGCATACACCAAATCTTAAGATTCTACAAGGCTAACATTTCATATTATTTTTCTACCAATTATTGTACTTATGGCATTATAGATAACATGTTTACAGTACTTACTATATCCCAAGCACTGTGCTAAGTGCTTTCCAATTATAATCACTTTAGATAATTTGATAGATACATCTAGTCAAATTCTGGAAACTTAAAATTATATTTATAAAATATTTAGTTTTACCATAAATGAAACCTGTATATATTCACATCTAACTAGGATCTGGGTTTTTTTGCACTGTGATGTGCTAATAATAAGTAGATATTTTAAATAACTGAAATAATAATTAAGTCCCCAAGTTCTGTATTTGTTTCCAAAAACATCTTTATTTGATACCTCTAAAACTGCAATCATCCTGTCTTCTTGATCACATCCATTAATTCTCTCTCAGCAGGTCCATTAAATATGCCACACTAGAACTCGCCTGTCTTCTTTCAGACATAATACACAGTTTTCCTCTTCCTCTTCCTCTTCCTTTCATTCTTCATGCATCACCTCCAGTTCAGGGGCTCATTGCTTGCTTTGTTCACACTGTCATTTTTCTTCTCAGTAACAAACTAAGTGCCAAATCATCATTGCTCGTCACAGCTTCCATCTCCCTCAGAGGTCACATCTATAACATTCCGAAAGATCAGAGCACTTCTGCTCAATATCATCAGTCAAAGGCCTTGTCTGAAGTTCCAGCATCAACTTAGCCTTGTTGAATGATTTGCAGTCATTTTGGCTTTATTTTTTTTAATGTCTTATGGAACACTTTTCTGAGGTAAGTGAAAACAGGGGAAAAAAATGGATGCAGACTTGGTCCCGAAACTTTCTTATATGAAGGAACATATTATTTTTGTTCAGTCATTTCAGACATGTCTGATTCTTCATGACCCCATTGGGGGTTTTCTTGGCAAAGACATTGGAGTGGTTTGCCATTTGCCTCTCCAGTACATTTTACAGATGAGGAAACTGAGGCAAAAATATTAAGTTGCCCAGAGTTCACACAGCTAAGAAGTGTCAGAGACAATATTTGAGCTCAGAAAAATAAGTCTTCTTGATTGAAAGCTCATTGTTTTACC
Source organism: Petaurus breviceps papuanus (assembly GCF_028583685.1). Taxonomy (NCBI): domain Eukaryota; kingdom Metazoa; phylum Chordata; class Mammalia; order Diprotodontia; family Petauridae; genus Petaurus; species Petaurus breviceps. The sequence goes on from NW_027185653.1 coordinate 4,952,186, forward strand.
CACTGTGCCACCCAGCTGCATAACTCCTGCCAAAGAGATTTTGGTACTGCCCACAGGCTTTTTTAAATAGAGTATCACATTCAGGTCAATTGACAATGAACTCAAAAGACATTCAACATTGTCCCAGAAAGAAGTTAATAGGGTCACAATATATTATATTATGTCACTAGATTATTATTATATGCTATATTATAATTATATTATCATTACTTATTATTGCAACAACTATTTCTAGTTTGAGCTATATTTGATACTTTGACGGACATCTTTCTGCCTAAAGCCAATATCCTTTCCCTTTTTCCATAGCCTTCCCCTTTGTTCTTTTCTCTTCTCACTTTCTTCCCAAACCAACCCTTCTTCTGAACTTTCACATTTATGTAGAGTTTATCACTGTCCTTCCAATCTCTCAATTTTGCAAACTCCATGTTTTCTCCAACTCATTTTACTATCTTGCCATTTCTACCTCCACAAGATCTCTGAAATCTCAAATTCCTTCTCACTGCTTCCACTGCTACCACCTTTATTCAGGGTCTTATCACTTCTCACATGGACACATAGGTACCACATCTCACTGGTCAGAATGGCTAAGATGATAAAACAGGAAAACAACAAATGCTGGAGATGATGTGGAAATATTGGAACACTAATACATTGCTGGTAGAGTTGTGAACTGATTCAACCATTTTGGAGAACAATCTAGAACTATGTCCAAAGGGCTATAAGTAATTTCATACCCTTTGACCCAGCAATACCACTTCTAGGGTTGTATCCCAAAGAGATCACAGAAGCGGGAGGAAGACCCATATGTACAAAAATATTTATAGCAGCTCTTTTTGCTATGGCAAAGAATTGGAAATTAAGGGGATGCCCATCAATTGGAGAATGGCTAAACAAGTGATGGTATATGAATGTAATGGAATACTATTGTTCCAGGAGCAGTTGGATTTCATTTCTACCTGGAGAGGCTTATATGAACTGATGCTGAGTGAGAAGGGCAGAACCAGGAGAAATTTGTACACAATTACAGACACAACGTATGTGTGATGACTAACTTTGAGAGACTGAACTCTTCTCAGCAATGAAGGATTATAAGTCAACTCCAAAAGACGATAATGGAGAGAGATGTCTACATTTAGAGAAAGAACTAGAAAGAACTGAGTTTGAATGCAGTTCAGTAGCCTCTTAATTGGTCTCCATGGCTCACTCCATTCCATCCTTCACACAGCTGCCAAACTGATATTGCTAATGCATAGATTTGACCAAGTCACTGCCCAATAAACTTCAGTGGCTCCCTACTGACTCAAGGATGAACTATTTTTTCATGTTTATTTCATCCTTTTAAAATATCTATGCTGTGTAATTTTTATACTGTACAAATTATTGCCGTAGTAGTACATGTATATAATTCCTGTTTATCTACATAGACTCTGTTCCACAAAAGACTGCTAGCTGTTGCACGTCTTATCCTATGCTCTTTCACTCCTATGCTGCCCTTCATGCCTAGTGTATATTCCCTCCACATCACCATCCTTGGAAATTTTTGTTTCTTCTTCAAAGTTCAACTTCAAAGTCCAAATTCGGTGCCACCTAATCTAAACATCTCATCTTCTGCAAGAATCCTTTCTTGATCCCTATTACTTCTGGTGCTTTCTCTTTAAAATTGCTTCCAATTTCTCTGTATGTAACTTGTTTACATAATTTTGCATATTGTCTTTCTCATTACACTCTTTGCTTCTTGATATCAAGGCCCATTTTGTTTTGTTTCTATTTCTCTTTGTACCCTCGATGCTTAGCACAGGGCCTGGCACATTATAGGCCTTAATAAATGCTTGTTGACTTGATTTCTACTGTGAAACCTGTCCTAATAAACCTATGCCTCCAGATGAAAGCCATCTCTTCCTATTCAAAATTTTATAGCACTTTGCCAGGACCTCTTCTTTTTTCTTATCCCATCCTGCATTTCATCATACATATACGCGTGTATCTCATCCCCTAGTAGCTTCTTAAAGGACTGAATTGTTTCACATATTTGTATCTCCAGCAGTAAGGATAGCCCTTGAATCCCCAGCAGTGTCCTGTACATAGTATGTGTATAATGAATGTTTGCTGAATTTAATTCCTTATTGATGCTTCATTATTGCTCCAGAATAATCTGCGGTAAAACTACAACTTAGTGGTAGGTCCTGCTTTTACTAAACCCAACCCTAAGGATTTAACCATAATTAGGAAGAAAAAAAATGCCTGTGTGTGACAAACTGCCAGGAAGAAAACAAGCACTTACTTTGTACCAAAATTGTGCTGAGTATTTTACAAATATTATCTCATTGAGGCGGATGCTATTGTTATTATCCCCCAGTGTATGGTTGAGGACATTGCGCCTGGTTTTCCCCGCCCCCTACCTCAAGGAGGTGAGCGGACTGCCGGGTCAGCTCTGCCTTCCCCCACTGGGTCTCTGCCCTTTCCCCCAGTCAGCTCACCTGCATAGAAGTGGATGGGCTTCTGGGTCAGGCGAGGGAGTTTCAAGGTGTGTACTGACCAATCACTGCTTATGTAAGGCTGTAATGTAATGCCAAGGAAAGGCAACTTCCCAAGGTTCAAAATACCAGCATAGGGGCTCTCCATTTTATTCAGTGACAAAGTAAGAACAGAGAAGATCAAAACGTGACATCATTCCAAATACAGCATTTACTAAGTGTGATTAAATAATCTCCAAGGACTACCCCACCCCAGGACCTTCCAATCATTCAATCAATTACAAAGTCCCTGGTCTAAATACTTCTCCACCCCTAGGCTATACCTTTATTTGTCAATCACAGAGCACAAAAAGGTCAAAAGTTCCCCACCCCTGGATCTCAATTGAATCTACCCCAGAGTTATATCAAGTTTAAACACAGCACTTAATACCCAAATGGAGGTCTTTTCTTCATCTTGACAGGAGGCAAGTTCTCAGCAATCTTAGTTCCTGGGGAGACAAGGCTTAGCAAGGCCACAAGATACATTGCCAGTCCCTTCATGAATTCATCCTCTGTCTGTAGAACAGTCCTAGAAACCCTGAAAACATTAGCAAAACCCTCTCCCAGGATTTCTGTAAACATACAACAAGAAAATCCTTCTTCAGGGCTTCTGAACCAACAGAAAGGTTCCCAGACCGCTGCAACAACAGCACTGTCCTTCACCAGTGGACAGTATTCACTCTGTCTGCAGGACAGTCTCCAGACCCCTGCAACAACAGCACTGTCCTTCACCAGTGGACAGTATTCACTCTCTGTCTGCAGGACAGTCTCAGGGCTTCTTAGCGAACAGCCAGGTTCCAGGACTTCTTCAAAAGGACTGTCTTTCACCAGTGGACAAATATGGCAAAACAACATCAAAACAGCCATGTCTCCTCAGTCCTTGGCAGCTCAGGGGGCAGGTCTCAAAAGTCCAGGGCAATTCAAAGCGGCCACCAGCAATTCTCTTAGTCTCTCTCTCTCCACGAGGTGCTGCTTCCAAAAAAAAAAGTTCTTCTGCCTCTCTCTTGTCTCTCCAAATCTACGTCACCAGCTCCTCCCAGTTCAGGACTTTCTTTTCACATCAACAAGTCCATCCCACAGGTGGGATTAACAAGCTCTGGGTTTTAACACAATCAATTTGAAAACCAAGCCAATACAGGGGGAATCTTTAAATGCCATTACTATCACAAAGGCCCCCTTTATAAGCTGAGGTTCTGCCCCAGATCAGGGCTGTTGCTGGCTGCTGCTATTGCTGTACCTGGGACGTGTGGAAGTAATTGCTCAGCCCACCATGTGCCCTGATCAGCCAACATGACGTTTTAATAAAAGGTCCATTCTAAAATTATTACTTGGGTCTTGCTCATGTCCATCTAGGTACAGCAAGGAAACTGAGGCAAACAGAAGTTAAATGACTTGCCCAAGGTCACTCAGCTAATAAATATCTGCAGCTGGATTTGAACTCAGGTCTATCCTGACTCCAAACCCAGTGCTCTATCCACTGTACTGCCTAGCTGCCTTTATTAAGCAAGATAGCATCACCATCAGGCTGTCACCAAGACAAATGTGTCTTGGATAAGGCAGAAGATCACAGGAGACACAACACATTGACATCAGTGAGAAGGGAGAAAAGACAGCAGAAGGAGGAAATAAAGAAATTCCAAAAAAAAACAGAGTAGTTCTTCGGCACAGTCCTTTGGAGCCTTTTAGTACAGGAGCAAACTGCCCTATACACCTCATTAGCTGCTAAGGGCATTGCATTATAGCACAATCCAATAACTGATGTTTTTCATGATGACCCTAAATCATTAAGAAAACTCTACATTGTGTTCAGTACATTTTGTTTAAGAAAGCAGGGAACTGTTCTACACAGCTTAGAAATATTTGCATCAAATAAACTCTCTTTTTAAGTGCATACTTAAAGGGATAATCCAGTTATTTGGAAAAAGCGTCTACGGAACGTCTACGGAACCTTCGTTCATTCTCTAATGTGTTTCAGATGGAGGGAGTAGGATGGAATGAAAGAAACCCAGGACAGAGTCAAAAAACGTGGATCCTAATGGTATCTTTATTGTTTGTTCCTTGTTGGACTTGGAGACTTTCAAATGACCTACTACAGAAGTAGAAAAGAAAGAAAGAAATGGGCCCCTGGAAAGAAAAGGGATATGGGGCAGGAAGCCTCGTGGCTAAAGCAACAAAAGCCTCCTGAGTGGGCTGACAGTCAATCAGTCTCAGCTGAGAAAGAAAGTTCTGCCCGGTGTTTACAATGATGGCCTGAGACTAAAACTTAGCTTCAATTCTTGTTGCTGCACATTTAAGGTACATCTCCTTAATCAGTTCAACCCAACTGAAAAACATGCAAGTATTCAAGAAGCATTGTCCTCCTGGTGAAATGCCAGATTTAGGCAAGATGGAGATAAAGATAAAGCCTAAAAGACAATGTTATGTATGCATACACCAATAACAAATACAAGGTAATCCCTGACAAGTGAGTTAGAAAGGGCTAGGAAAGCAAGGAAAGGTCATTATTGACCTGGAAACCAGGGGCAGCTTCATGGAAGAAGTGCATTTGAATTGGGTTTTAAAAGATGCACTTAAATGATTCAATAAGCAGAATGGTTGGAGGAAGGCATGGCAGGTTTATGGAACACTGTAAACAAAGGCACAGAGGCTGGACAGTTTGGAAGCCCCAAATACTTGAACCTCAAAGAATCAGATTCATTACTCTTACTCTGAGTAGAATGGAAAGAACATTTTATTCAAGAGAACCTTTATTCAAGCTCTCGCTGTGATTGTGGGCAAATCATTTAACCTCTCAGGGCTTTAACTTCTTCATCTGGAAAAATTAACTAAATTGAGATTTTTAGCTGCCATTTTCCTCACCACAAGAAAGGACAAAATGATCTCTGATGCCTCTTCTAGCCTTAATTGTGCTATAAAAATCCCTATTTAGGCATCTGGAGATGCAGAACTGGAACTCAGGGAAAACATCACAACTGAAAGATGGAGTTTAGAGTCATCTGCATAGAGGTGATTATTGCAGCTATAAGAGTGAATAAGATGGCTTAAGAATAGAGAGAAGACAATTAAGAGGATCAAGAAAAAAGGAAACGAATTCTTTCTCTCTTCCCTCATTTTCCCTATGTGCAGTTATGATCATCTTAGTTTTTATGTACGTAACATCAGTTTGTGGATGAGGAACCTGAGACCCACAGAGTATGAAGTCCAAGGCTAGAGGTTTGCTGTTGTTATTCAGTTATTTCAGCTGTGTCCAACTCTTCATGATCCCATTTGGGATTTTCTTGGCAAAGATACTAGAGTGGTTTGCCTTTTCTTTCTCCAAATCATTTTTCAGATGAGAAAACGGAGGCAAGCAGGGTTAAGTAACTTACTCAGGATCACACAGCTGCTAAATGTCTGAGACCAGATCTGAACTCAGGAAGATGGCTTCCTAACTTCAGGCCCAGTTCTCTACCCACTTTGCCACCCAGCTACCCCTCATAGAGATAGTGGTAAGATCTGAACCGAAGGCCTCTGACTTTAAAGTCTTTATTCATTCCATTGAATCTTGCAAAACCAATCACACAGAGAAATAATTGCAATTTACAATAGCAAAATTATCTCTGAGGACATCAGATGATGATGATGAGGGAATATAATAACTGAAAATATAGCATTGCCACCAATTAATTCATTATTTGTATCTACTTGTGGCTCACACTTGGCACTTTGAGCATAGTAGGACTTTCTTGCCATCAGGGACATGGCAACCAAAGTAAGCCTCAAGGAGAAAAACTAGAGCTGGGAATCTTTAACAGCTGCTAAACTCGGGGGGATTACAAGAGTAAGCGTTTCAGGATAGAGAAGTTTGGAGCTCTCCAGCAGCTTTCATTTGCCTTATCAATTTTTGTCTCCTGTGCTTGATCCTCAGGATAATTTGTAAAGCACTTTATCAGCCTCACTTATACTGTAGTCCTTTATCATAGAGATGCAAGATGTATTTCTTGCTGTCAAAACTAATCAAACGTTTGAAGAAACCAAAGCAACCTTACTTACTTGCTCAGAGATCACAGAAAATGTCTTCCTGGTGTGCTGTTTATTTTGCTGATTTTTTTGGCTGTACATCAAGACACTTAGATTAAGTACAACATCTCTTCATTTTGAATGTACATCTGATGTCCTTCGGATGTTTGTTTAAAAATGAATTCAAGTCAAAAGCTCATTAGAATAATTAATTTATTATTAACAGTTTAAATCAAAGTTTAATGTTTATAGCTATACACACACATGCATGCAAGCACATATATACACACAAAGAAAATCCACATTATAACCACCTATGTGGCAAATGCACAATAAAATAAGTGTAGCACTTGGGGACAGCTAATCCAAAAAAAAGTGAATTCAGAGAAAGTAGTTAAATTTAGTGATAGTACATGCTCTCATTCAGACATGGGAAGGGGGGAGGGGGACACATTTAATTTTAATGTCCCCAAAGGTTGACTTTGCCTGAGCATTTATAAAATATTGAAAGAAGAAAAGGAAAGTGGTGCAGATGTGAATTCTGCAGTTGGTTTTAGCTGCCCTTGAAAGCAGCTGCCATAAATCTTGGATGAAGCCAAATAAGGCTGATGATTTTGATCTTCAATTCATTCTTTTCTATCCTTCAAAAGGTAAATGATCCTGGTGGAATTAAAACTAAGCAGAATGACTTTCTTCTGTGATCTGCATAGCCAATGATCCCCACATCCATCATTAATAAAGTTAAGCCATTTTCCCCCTCTGTTGCTGTATGTGTGCCCTCATGCTTGAACAGAGGCTTTGAATTGGAAAGACACTTTAAAATCAAGCTAAGAAAAGCTCTACTCCCTGTTACCTTTAGCCCTCCCTTCTGCATCAGCTCAGCAAAAACCCAGAGTGTGAAATGAATAAATATTCAGAATGAAGGACAGAGGTCGGCAACCAATTCCTGCCTTGGTATTTGTCCAATGGATCATAGGATCCAGACCTGGAAAGAACCTTGGAAGTCATCTAGTCGAACCTCCTCATTTTACAGATAAAATGTAAAAGTAAAAGAGGACCAGAGATGCTATGAGACTTGTCCAAGGTCACACAAGTAGTAAGCTGCAGAATGGAGATTTGAACCCTGGTCCTCTGACTCCAGTTCTAGCACTGTTTCCACTGAACCACGCTAACTCCTTCAATAAAATTACCACCAAAGGATTTTTGTGCCCCGACTGAACCAAGTACAATAAATAGGTTTAGCAAAAGCAAAAATAGATGCTGCCAAGTCTGTACCTTAGATTAGATGAATCCTTTTTTTAAAAATCTTGTCCTATGGGAAAACACAACCTCCCTTTCCTAAGTTCTACTAAGTCATACATAAGACATCTTATCCTGTCATCAGAGAGATGGCAATAAATGTATTTGTATGGGTTTGTGACTTTGCCTCAGACCCACAAGGCAAGCCCAGTTAAAACAACCAGAGAGAGAATCATCTATCTTCATAAATTCAGTTGCAAAGAGGAATTCATCATGTTTACTGTCTTTTAAAAAGGAGCTAGTCTTGTAATAAAATGTTCTCTAGTCCAAATTCTTTGTATGTGAGGGGTTCTTTTCTTTCTGCCATTCCCTTAGCACTGCACATTCATAACTACTTGACTTTTAATTAACATAGCATAGTGAATAAGACATATAACTTGGGGTGAGGTTGTGGGAGTTCAGGTGGGGGAAAAGGAGTATCTTATTTGATAAGTAATATTCCCCAGAAGACTTTAGGTATAAGAATTGTAGAACTAAGTAACCTAGATGAGTAAAATTTGAAAGAAACAATGAGCTTATATAATGAAGACATTGCCCATCTGTTAATTATTCATAAAATGTTGCAGGGAATTGTTGATGGGGTCACTAAAATTACTTAAAAGAATTTCCATGGGGGCGGCCAGGTAGCACAGTGAGTAAGAGCACCGGCTCAAGTGTCAGGATGACCTGGGGATCATCTCCAGGCTCAGATACTCAGCATCACACCCAAAAATATGTCATCACACCCAGAAATATGTCATCACAACCAGAAATATTACTGGCCACATAACCTTGAGCAAGTTACTTAACCCCAATTGCTTTAAAAAAAAAAAGAATTTCCATGGTTTGGATTACAAATGAGTTTACTTTAATTGAAAAAAATAGTTTACCATAGATACCCCCTTGGTCTTCTGTCTTCCCCCCAAAATCACTTCCCCTAAGACCCTCCTACCCCCCAAAAAAACCCGCTTGAAATTGATTTCTTTGATAAATAACTTAGAAAATTTGGAAAGGAATGGCAGGCATTTATTTTAGGAGTCTTTTATGCCAACTGTGGGGGAGGAAAAATTCAAACACAAATCCTATAAGCCACGTAGGGAACAAGGGAAGTTCAAAGGATAGTCAAATACTCTATGTGTCACTGTGGTCTGTGAATGTTTTTATAACCCATTTGTCAGAAGCTTTGCAGACTATTTTTGAATTTCTTTCAGTCTCAGATCTCTGTCCTTTAAATTGTGAGATTTTATCGGGAAAATAGCACCGAAGAAAATAGAGCTTTTATTACCTTGTTCTTGATTTCTGAGTTTCATTACTTTTCTTATGACAAGGGAATCCTTAAAGTATTTTTGGCTTTTCCTATAACTCACCACTGTTGTCTTAGCTTTTTTGGGGAGAAAGGGGGGTGCTGGGGGGGGGAGGAGGATTCCAAAATCTTTATGGGCTTGTAAGTTGGATATCAGTTCCTGGGCAAATCTGAGAACTGACTAAGCAAGAAGTCTGTGAATATTTAGAAAGGAGAGCAGTTAACTTCTGTGACATAGGAAAAAAGATGACTACATTAGATCAAGTTATGCCAAACGGACCACTTTTCCTTTTCTCCATTGTGAAGAATGGAGGATGAAACAGATTCAACAGACTGGAATTTCAGCAAAGCATTAAGAGATCCTCCCATAAATAACGAAATGCTGTTTTTTGTAATAATTACTCTTAGGTGCATTCATAGCTTATTTAACAGTTATGCCCAAAGAGCCTTGATTGATGGCTGAGCATCAATATGGCAGGAGGTCTCTAGTGGTGATCTTAGAGTTCTGTCCTTGTCTCTGTCTTCAGCAGTTTTATCACTGAATTAATCAGGTGAGGAAACTAATCAAATTTTCAGATAACATAAAGAGAGAATTGATGTAACATTTAATAGACTCAATATTTGAAAATGTCTTGATAGGTAGAACATTAAGTTAAAAATATTAAACTTAAACGGAATAAATGTAAAGTCCTTGCTTTTAGGTTCAAAATATCATTTCCACAAAAATAGGATGGGAGTGGTTAGACTGTCACAATTTTTGTGTGAAAGACCTGAGGGTTTTAATTGATCATAAACTTAATATGAGGCAAATGTGATATAGCTTCAAATTGCATTCATACAAGTATAGCAAATTATGTGTGTGACCTCAGACAAGTCATTCCATCTCTCTGAGCCTCAATTGCTTTTTCTAAGTCAAAAGCCTAGGAGCCTAGCACAATATAAAAGTAAGAATGGGATTTTAGAGGCTATACCAGAAAAAACCACAAGTTCCATAAAGTCCAACCAAATTAAAAAGGTTTGTTAGATAGCTAGATAGAAAGATAGATAGATGATAGATAGATAAATACATACATACATACATACATACATAGACAGACGGACAGACATAGACAAATGGATGATAAATAGAAAGATAATTAGTTGGAAAACTGAGCACTTACTATGTGTCAAGATAAAGTGCCAGGAATACAAATGTAAACAAAAAAGACAGTCCCTATCCTTATGGAGTTTACAATCTGATATGAGAAGCCAACACATATCTCTTCCCAACTTGGGAAGACCACAGGAAGAATGACCACAGGAAGAAATGATAAGAAAGAACTTTCTAACATCTAGAACTAGACAACAATGTAAAAGACTGCCTAAAGTCATGAGTTCTTCATCATTGGTTGTATGTATACATGCGTATGTATGTGTGTGTATATGTAAATGTATGTACATATATGATCATAGAAGGAAACTTAAATCATCACAGATGATAAAATTGAGACTGACAAAGGTGAAGTGAATTTACCAAGGTCATAGAGGTAGTAAATGGCAAAACCTGGGTTGAAATTCAGGGAGATCTCCAAGTTCAGGGCTCTTTCCACTGTCCTGTACTAACTCTTCTCATTTGCTTTTTTTTTGTTTATTTTTAGGCTGTCAACAAAAAGAAAATTGAATATTGCTTATATGCAAGTTGTACCTATCACTCTTTTCATGGTCTGACCACTTAAACATGCAAAGATTCCAATAATAACATGCAACACTTAAATTTCCATCACAAATAACCCTGTGTGCTCACCCTCTACACAACTCCCATTTTTTGTTTTTCCAAGGAGGAAGAAAAGAGTGAAGAGAAGGTAAAGGAAGAGGAAAGGAAGGAAAGAATGAAGGAAGGAAGGGAAGAATGAAAAGAAGGTGAAGGAAGAAGAAAGGAAGGAAAGAATGAAGGAAGGAAGGGGAGAAGGAAGGAGGGTGAGGGAGGGAGGAAAGAGAGAAAGAGAAAAAAAGAAAATAGTACAATAGGATTTACAAACCTCTTTCCTCAAAGCTTTTCCCATCTCTGAGGCTAAATCAGACAGTATAATCTGGCCTAAGTGCTGATGTTAGAAGTTCAATTTTGCAGTTCTTATAGCTATAAAATTCCTTTAACCCAGAAAACCTAATTCTGAATTAGTGGATAGATGTTTCTACTCTTTGGGGGGGGGGGAATAACTTTTCCTGGGAAGGGTCACAATATACATTACCCCAGTGAGCTAGTTATTGTAGTTGTAAAAACAAAATCCTCTGTAGCCTGTAGTAACACTGATTTAAAGCCTGATTCCTTGAGCACACAATATAAATCCTTCTAGTCAAGTATCCACTAATCTGGAACCAGAATCCACAAGACAATCATCTTCATAGAATCTTCCAGTACAACTAATAGAATACAATAAATTTGAATGACCGATTCTCTTTACTCCTGTCACCATAGAAAGAAACAACTTCAAAATAAATAAATAGATAGATGGGTAAAGAAATAAATAAGGGGAGAGACAGAGAGAGACAGAGAGAGAGAGAGAGAGAGAGAGAGAGAGAGAGAGAGAGAGAGAGAGAGAGAGAGAGAGAGAGAGAGAGATTAGATAGCAGATAGGTAGGTAGGTAGATAGGTTTCTAGAAATTCACCAAAATTCAGCTTGGTTACAAAATGAACACATTTAAACCCATACCCAATCTCACCACTAATCCAAGTATCTACTTTTTTTCTTGTTTACTACTTAGTTGCTTCCCTAGAATTCCCTAAAATGACACAATATACTAGAAACTCCATGCCTACCAGTACTATGGTGTATAAGACAATATTGATATCTTCTTTATTTGCTTGTTTGCCTTTTTCCTTCCTTTATTTCTTCCTTTATGTTTTTTTTTCTGTTTGTCTGTGTAAGGGTCTTTTTTTCCCAGACTAAATATCCCTATGTTGCCCAGGTTGCAAGTACAGTGGCAACTCACTGGGCAGACCCAACTACTGATTGTCTGGGAAGTTTTGACATGCTTCAGTTCCAAGCTGAACTGGTTCTCCCTTCTTTAGGCAGTCTGGTGTCTACCTCTCCTTCTAGGGGCTTACCATACTGATGCCAGACCTAGCAGGAACATCCTATGAGCTCTAACCTTTCTGCAACTCAGAACACTAAGACTTAAGTGATCCAATAGCCTCAGCCTCTCCAATTTCAAGAATTATAGAATAAGCACCACCACAATAAGCTTTGCATCATATCTCCACTATGGCACAATTTCTTGGGCTTGCCTAACCCTTAGGCATGTGTTAAATTTTTCATAAGTTTCAGTGACAAATGATTGATTTGAATCTAGATGCCTACTTTCAATACGGTGTTCTCTTTAAAAAAAAAAAAAAGCTTGATTTTATTTTTAATTCCAGACAAGAAGAAAGGGAATTGACTTAATCCCTCACCGATCTTTAAATAAAATGTTCAGCTATCCCCAGAAAACAATAAGTCAAAAAATAGGCACCTCGATTCAAACAGTAATCTATGGGCATATATATCATCCTGTAATGGAACATTAATCATCACATTTAAAGACAGCACAAGAATGATGAAGTTTTTTTCAACTGTGTCTATTGCAAATCAGCTACATGGAAGTGCTTTTAATCTGTTGGTTGGTAGGTGTTTGTCCTTTGTTCTTGAAGAAGATTGAAATGACATCACTATGTTAGAGTCAAGTTACAGTGTGTCCTACTGTGGCTGATCAGCCCAATGTGAGCTCACAATGCTTGACCACAGGTCAGGCACAAATAGTCCATGTGAACATTTGGAATGGATTTGCTAATGCTCATGTTTCTTTAGAGCTACTTCGGTTCTGCTTTGCTAATAGAGCACAGCACCTTCTCTGTTAGGGGCATGCTATACTGGGTGGTCCTGTGCCAGTGTCTCCCATGTCACACAATCAATTCCAAAGTTCTTAAGAGAGACCTTAGGAGTGTCCTTGTATTGCTTCATCTGACCACTTCTTACCCTGTGTGAGTTCTCCAGAAAATAGCATTTTAAGCAAGCATATGTTTGGCATGTGAACAACATGGCAGCCCATTGTAGTTGTGTCTCAACTACTCAGTACTGATGGAACAACATTGATCAGTGATAAGGACGCGAACCTAGAGAGATGGGTTGAACACTTTCATAGGATTCTCAACAGACCATCATCAGTCAATGCTGAGTCCATTGACCATTTACCTCAGGTTGAAGTCAATCCCTCCCTTGCTGAAGTTCCAACTGAAGAAGACATTTTGGACGCCATTAGGCTCCTTTCTTGTGGCAGAATCACCTTAGTGCTGATTCTATTCCAGCTGATATTTACCGGGGAGGGGGGGGGTGGAGGGAGAAGGGGATGTTCCATTGCTCATACAAAAGCTGACCAAAATTTCCCAGGTTATATGGCAAGAGGATATTATCCCCTAACAGCTCAAAGACACCTCCATTATCTATCTCAATAAAGGTAAAGGAAACAGATTATCCTGTCTCTTAGCCATTGCTGGCAAGATTCTTTCCAGAGTTCTCCTTAATCACCTGGAAGATGGTTATCTACCTGAGAACTGGTGTGGCTTCAGAAAGGTTCGAGGACTGGTTGATATGGTGTTTTAATCTGTACCATCACAGCAATAACTGCATATTAACCTAAGATCCTTTCCAACAATACCTCAGATCAAAACTGAGAGTGACCCCAGGAAAAGTAGAAGTGACTTCTGTATTCAGATTTTTTAAAAGTCCAGAAAAACTGATAATATTTTCCTTTGCCAACAAAATTCAATTCCAAGAACAAAGAATCTCAGAAAAAAAAATCCACTTTGTGAAAATTATGATGTTGGAATTTTCTTGTTTATTTTTATCTCAAAGTCAGGAAGACCTGGGCTCAATTCCCACTCCTAATAAATACTGACTACATGATGCTGGGCAAGTTATGCTTAACCTCTCAGTGTTTCTAAGAGTATATTTCAGAGAAAGTACCAAACTTCTTTGGAAGATTTCTCACCTATACCAATAAAATCACAATTTCTCACCTGTGCCAATGAAATCACAAGTCCAGTCTCTATCCCTAATATTAACACTATAGACTATGGATTAAATTTTTATTAAGCTAAATTTCTATTAAACTTAGTCTATACCAGAATTTTCCAGCCAAGTTGAACAAAGAGTGGTAACCACCATCATAGCTACCTCTCCACTGTCCATTTCCAGCAGGCAAGGCTATGAGCATCTGCCAGAGCTCCCTCCTGTTTGACACATCATAATGGGTATAAGCCCGAGCATCAGCAATCTACCTTTCTATTGACCTATCATCCCTAAACAAATCGTTCTTTCCCTATTCTTGAATCTGATGGGATCTCAAATGTTTGGGTAGGGAAAATGTATGAACTCTTCCCAGAAATGTCTGGGGACATGATTTACCCAATGCCCACCATCCAAGTGTCTCCACACAGGAAAAGCTTTAAATTGTGGAGGTCATATGTCCTAATGAATCAATGATTTTTTTTCCTACTTTTTATCTCAATGTTTTAAGATCATACAGAAGTGTACTGGTTGCTTAGATGAAAAATTTCACAAGAGAATGAAGTTTCATTTAGGAAGTCTCCTTTCACATAGACAAACAAGATAATCTTGGGCTTTTTAAGACAACCTTCAATTAAAATGTAAGCCTATAACTGCAATACCATCAAAACCCACTAAGCATCCATTTAGAACTTCACCATCATTCAAAGCCTGGATATCAATGGCCACTGGTCAATCCAACTCTACCCTTGTTTTTGTATGGACTAGTGAACAGGAGATACCCCCTTAATCTATGGACCTGCTCTCTAGTCAGCAAAATCTACCCTGACTCTATTCTTAATCAAATTACAGTTTTAAAAACTAGTAAGCTTTGAAAACATTACAATAGCTCTGAGGCCACAAGTAGTCTCTCCACCCAAGAGTCACTGGACAGCCAAAAGGAGACAACCAAGGCGGAAGCCTTATAGAGGTGGGAAGGAGATTTGGTGGGAGATGAATTGAGAATTGCTTGGAGGCAAAAAAAAAAAGACTCAGGAGAGTTAAGTTTAGGAATCCAGAAGGATAATTATATGCCAAGTGTGTTCAGGATAGGGAATTTGAAAATAAATTATAGAAGAGGTGATGGGCAGGGTAGTGAAGAATGAGTAAATTGGAGATACTAACTTTAAACAAGAATTAGGGAGTGAATGTTTTAGATGACAACATTAACCTTTAAGAGAGAGGAATGCCTATGTACCTTTGGGGATTATGGACTTCCACAGTGATAATTGCTGAAGCCTATGTAAAAATATGTGTTTCCTCTTTCTAGTGGCTAAAACCAGATTTTAATTGAAAGTAAGACTCTTTTACGTAATCATGTTTAAAAGATCACATTGAATAATAGTACCAATCTCAGGATCTAATGTAAACTCAGTAAGAGCAGCCATTTGAGAAGACCCTGTTAGATCTGCTTCCTCAAAGGCAGAAATTCAGGTTATGCTTGATTTTTAAAAAACACAGGAAAAGGATCTGATGTTTTGATCTAATCTTAACTGAGCTCTTGATTAAGTTTCAATATTATGCTCTCAAGAACATCAGTGTAGATGTCTAATTCTCCCATTGGTTCATGGGGAAGACTTTTACTATATATGCAAATAGGATGATTTTTCCCATTATCCCTTCACTTTTTCTTTCAGTAAGTCAAAGCTTCCCTGATATGAATGGTGTAGGTATTCCAAGCCCCTGCACCAATCACAAATTCTCAATGCTTTCTGCCTATCACTTCCCTGCATTCAGAGAGGCTCACCTCTATGTCTAGTCATAGCTATGTTGGATAACAGCATATATGACATCCCTCATGTACAAATAATAAGCAGCAAAATGCTACAGACTGTCTATACTGTCGCAGGACTTTTAAATTGACTTTTCAGTCACCAAAATGTTGATTTTCTTATAGTCATATAGTATCACTGGGAGAAAATTGGTGTTAAAGAAATGAATTTGGGGCAGCAACAAAGACTTTGTGATGATTCTTTTGAATAATCACCCAAATGAAATCTAGCCTAATCTCCTCTCCTGATTTAGTTCTGTGCCCAGCTCACTGTCTATATGCTTCATCTGTCTAAGAAAGGAAGAGTGGAGAGCCTTTCCTACTTTATATTAGAAATAAAATGATATTTTGACAATACCTCTCAGAGAATTGACAAAGATGGGTGAACTCTGATGGACACATCTGAATAATGTTAAACTTATTACCTCTGTCCTTATATTCTTGGAGTTAAAAATAAATATGCATGTGAATGGCAAAGAAGAAAGACAGTAGAAGGGGTACAAAGAAAAATCAAAAGAGGAATTCTCAAAGGGTAAAAGATTTGGGGAAAGCAAACCTTATGTCAAATATTTTGAAAACAGGATGGCTATTCAAAAAGGGAAAGCAACTTTTGTTACTATTCATTCCTGTTTGTTTGCAAAATGTTTTTTAATCTGTTGCAGAGGAAGATAATGAACTATCCACAGTACTGATACCTATATCTTCAATCCCAGCTCAGAGACAAGAGCTGAAATGTCCCTGATGACAATAGATAGAATGAAAAATTGCATATCATATACAGTTGCATGAGTAGTTTTGATAGATGGTATGAAGAATGTACAGTGGGGGGTGATGGGGGCGATGGCAATATTCGACTTTATCCCCTGTTTCCTTTGCAGTGAGGAGGAAACTCTCCTACATGGCTACCTTACTCTCTCTGCAGTACATAGCAATTAGGTAATGATCTATATTCATTTTCTAACTTTAACCTTTTTCTCCACATACATAATCATCTCTGCATCTTCCTTGCTTGCACTTTTCCATTTTAAATTTAGATTCCATAAGAAGCTGCATGAGAAGGAGAGAGAGAAAGAGAGGAAGAGAGAGAGAGAGAGAGAGAGAGAGAGAGAGAGAGAGAGAGAGAGATGTATTTGCTATCTGTGACTATATATTGAACCTCTGACTGGAAGATGCTCTTCAGTCCTAAACTGCTTATAGACTAATGGATTCAGTCTCTTGGCATTATGCCTCTCATTTCACCTAACACATGCCTCTCCTAACAACAATTAATTTTCCTTTGTAGAAACTTATGAAAATTTTCCAATGACATCAATTCAGTGGTTTTTCCTTTCTAAAAAGTTAGGCAAAATTTTTAAAATTTTTGTTAAAGGTAGAAGATACTGGGGAAGAGGAAAATGGGAGTGTGTAAGGAACTTTTCCCAAAATGAAAGAATGAAAAAGGCAACATAAAGGGATGAGTTCTTCAGTCTTATACCAGCCCTGAGGTACTGAGCCTAGCCTTTCTAAAAAAGCTTTTAAAATGTCAGTGCTGATATACACCAAAGAATCACCTTATATTCCTGTGCTTTGCTATTCTGAGGATGGAGTAAGAAGAATTGCCTCACTGAAGGGGCAAAATTTACTTAAAAAAAACATAAAACTTTACTCCTGTAGTAAGAAACTGCATGATTCTGGGGGAGGTTAGGCGCGTGCTGTAATTCTCATTTTATAGCTTACCCGAGCAGATCCTGTAATCACAGAGTGTTCTTTCTTTGGCAAGATCCATTGCTCCTAAAACATACACTTTCTGGCATCCAATAAGGCAAGAGGATGAGCGGGCTTTGCTTTTCCTTGAACAGAACAGAGCTAATTACTGGCATTTGCAGATGAACGACTTTAAACCAAAAAGGGCCAAAAGCAGAGGGATAAGAAATGGCCACCCTGACAGAATTCAAATAAAAGCATTTATAAGGGCAAGAGAAGAAGAGGGTGCAAAGCAAAGCCATCGATCCATTTTAGCCTCTTCAGGATGACACATTGGAATGAAGTGGAGCTCTGTGCCAGCCAAACTGCCTTCAATGAAGCTAATGCATAAATAGATTCTGTTGATACATACTGGTAGGTCAGGGATGAGAAGGCGAAAGAAAAATTCTAGACAGGAAAAGCAACAGAGATCAGGAAACTTTTTCCCCTTCTCAACCCAGCTAACCTTTTCCTTCATTTTGTCAGCATAGCCTTCAATTGTGACTCCTTCTCCCTGCCCTTGTCTCTCACTTTTATCTCTACAATGTTTGTTTGGATGGTCTGTTGACAACTGACTGGTCAGTATATGAAATACTGAATTTCAATTCTCTGTGCTGATTTCCTAAATTCCACATCATAATCTCTGGTACTTGCTGTGTTTTTTTCCCTGCTATCTTCAATGTAAATGAGCTCAATAGTTCAAGCTACTTCATAATTTCTATAATTTATTATGTCTCCTCAAGGCTTTTTCCTCACCAAAAAAGACAAAGAGAAGGAATAGCAGGTCATATCTTTCAGATTTAGATTTCTTCACATTGGTAATCATCCCCCTTCATAAAAGACTGGGAATCAGGAGTCATGGATTCTCATTCCATCTGCACCACTAACCATCAATGGAATGCTCAACAATACAGGTCTCAGATCAGTTTCCTCAGCTATAAAATGAGAGGGGATTATACCATGTGACTTCTGGGGTCCTCTTCATCTCTAAAATTCTGTGATTTCAATGACTGGCTTTATCAGGAGGGTTATGCATTAAACATGCAAGAATTAAAAATTGCACTCTCACACAGGATGGGTTGAATATGAAGGGATGATATCTAAAAAACAAAATGAAGGGGTGAACGAGGAATTTGTTGAGAGGAGCATAAAGGGAGAGGCAGAATGGGGTAAATTATCTCAAATAAAAGAGGCAAGAAAAAGCTTTTACAATAGAAGATGTTGAGCACAACCCTACCTTCCCTTCCCTTCCATTGATCTGTAAGCAGGCATTTTAGCATAACTTTTACCCCTCCCTTCCCTCTCCTAATTGATCCATGAGTGTGGTGTTCAGCCTAGGGTAAAATCCCTGCTCCATTCTTCCCTGCCCCCCCCCACCCCATCTCCAGCCATTCTGGGTTCCCTGTACCTCAGCCTAGGAAATACACTGGGGAAAATTCAAACACACACTGGCCAATCACTGATTGTAGTTTCAGCTTACATAACTTGACTATTGTAATCTCTTTAAAAACTGGCATATTGTTCATGCCAATTTACTGTCTGATTTGGGTATGTGACCCCAGCAGTCCAGCGGCAATAAAATCCGCTTCCAATTTTAATCTCAGGGATCCTCTGTCTCACTCCTTTTATGCACAACATTAATTGGAGGCCCCAGTGAGATCTTCGGTGTTCCCTGGCACCGAAGAGATCCCCAAATAAGAGTTTTCAGGGCCTCGGGAGGTGGGCATCTCCCCCCCCCCATCCCTAGGGGGGCTAGCCCCTGATGATGTTCCAGGGCCCCAGGTCTGGAGGAGGGAAAGATGGCATCTGCCTCCCAACTCCGACTTGCTCCTCATTCAGTCTTTCATGGATCCAGGACCTCCAGTTTGGGGGTGAATAAAAATCTGTTCTGTTCTGGAGCGGGGAGGGCTAGACATTTGTAGCCATTTGTGCAGGGGACATCTCCTCCCTGGCGAAGCTTTGGAATGCCAAAGCCTCTCCACCGTCAGTATTCTGGTTGTTAATGTCTGTATGTTCTTTGTGTGTCCTGCACTCACTTGAGCTCATTTGGTTCCTGTTCAGTATCTGGGGGGGCAAAG
>NW_027185653.1:4971919-5011149 GCF_028583685.1 Petaurus breviceps papuanus
CATTTGGTTCCTGTTCAGTATCTGGGGGGGCAAAGCAAGCAGCTAGGGACTATTGTCTGTCCTCGTGAAGTTGCAAAGCAGGTATTCGACTGGCTCTCAGACGAGCACCTCCAAGGGAGCTTTTCTGATTTCCACTGGGAAGACATATTTGTTTATAAGACTATACTGTTTATCTGTGCTTTCATCCTAGAACATGGGAGGTTGCAGCCAGTACATCAAAAACTGCCCTGGGTTGCATACTAAGCCATTTTAGAGTAGCCTGTCAGGACCGGGCAGATTATGGGGTCCCCTTGAAGAAGAGGAAACTCATTTCTTATTGTATGAATGGGTGGCCCACGTTTGGGTAGGCCTGGCCCCCTCAGGGAAGTTTCAACAAGCAAATTATCCAATCAGTGTGGCGGTGGTCGCAGGGAATCCAGGACATCCAGATCAGTTCCCTTATATTAATGTCTGGCTAGATCTCCTCACCTATTCCCCTCCCTGGCTTAGGAACTGTGCTTTCCAAAGGGTTATCTGAATCCTTGTGGCCCACCCACTCTTGGATCCTCCTAAAACAAAACCTCCCACAAAAATCCCACAGGATCATAGCTTAGGAGTATAATTTCCTACCACCTTACAATCCTCCCTCCGCTTCTTCTGACTCCTCGGGCTTCCAACCTCCCCGAGTCCCCTTTCACCCCCCCCCACACCCCAACTGGGGCAAACTATCAGTCCCTAGAAGAACCAACCCTCTTCTGCTTCAGCCATCCTACCCCTCAGGGAATAAACTCCACAAACAGGAGGGTTTGAGGGCATGCTTATATCCCAGATGGCAGAAATTGCCCAAAAGGTTTATGACAACCCCTCTGATAAAGCAGAAAAGAAGTTTGCCCGGGTCCTTGTGGCTGCAACTCAAACTCCCAAACGAGGTACCCTAGTGGGCACTACACCACGTGGTACCCACACCCCTCTTGCAAGAGACCAATGAGAGTATTGTAAAGAGTTAGGCCATTGGAAAAACAAATGCCCCCGGGACTGAGACTCTCCAGAGTCCTCCAAAAACTCAAAATGGGGGGGGAGGGCAAAACTTTTTATTGTGCTGGTCCTTCCCCTCCTCAGGAGCATTGGGAAGGTGGGGAGGTGGGCCCCTCTTTGGGAATGCCTTCCCTCCGATCAAAGAAGCAGGCAGGCTAGATCTCCTGCTGACCAATTAAAGCCAATTAAGTGTGGAGCTCTGAGATGGGCAGATTCAAAGCTCACTTTCAAAAGGTCCACCAAAATTCTCCCTGTTGTTGTAATAATGTGAAATTTTTAATTTGGGAAATTTACAGTTTCTTTACAAAATATCTTTGCAAATTCTGAGAATTAATCATTAAGAAATTGGAAATAGGATATTGGGATTTCTTAAAAGAAAGAAGGTTTTTGCTCTCTCAGCTTGACTTGTTCCTTGAATTTGAAAAAGGAAAATTTAATAGCGTTTGTGAAACACTTGGTTGTAAAATACAATGACTGGCATCTGTTGGTATCTCTCTAACTTTGAATCCATGCCAGAATTGATTAAGTCAATTATTGTATAAGTTATTTGATATTCATTGTTATTAAGTTGCCAACTTTCTGAGACTGGATTGTGTTTCTAAAAGTATATTTAGCTAAGTGAACTTAAGAAACATTTTTGAAGTAGGAATAGTATTACAGCTATTTTTTTTAAATCTGAATTTTGTATTGCATGTGTATTGGGTTTTTATGTTATAAAATTTGTTAATTTAAAACTTATATTTGGGTTACAAATAGTCAATAATAATGTTGATATTTCGTTTAAAATTTTGGCTAAATTATGTAATTTGGAAAAAATTATGAACTCTGATGTTAAAAACAATTTTCTTTTTACTATTATGAAGCTGTTGAGTCATCTAAGGATATAGATATATATGTTAACCTGGATGTATGTGAATATACAGTGTCTTGGGAAATTTATATTAGGAGCATTTTTTACACCAAATTAGTTTTGGGTAATTCCCATATTTGAAGTTTTATTTTATAATTATTATGTTTGTCAACCTTAAGTGAAATCTTTCTTAGGTGTGAGGTTTGTGTCAATGGTTATGGGATGAACAATTTTCTGTGCAAAGCAATTTGGAAATTACTAAATTAAGATCACCTGATTGGTAATTACTTGATTTTGGTTTGAAGTTTAAATTTAGGTACATCATAATTGTTTCTGATATTGTTACTGATAAATATTGGTATTATGAGTGTTAGAATAGAAGCAGTTCCTCATTCTCTAAATGCTGTTAAATTAAGAATTATACTGTCAGAAGAACAAGAAAATGATGGTGGATGAAGTACTCTGACCATGTCAGAGTATCAGTTATGATATTCTGAAATGTTATAAATTAAGAAATCATACACTTTTAAGCTTCAATTCATAAATCAAGTATTTACAATAGCATGCTTGGGAAAAAACTACTTTTTGGTAATTATGCGAAGAAAAGACCCTGTGAGTCCCTTTCTAAGCTTTGTAAAACCTACAGATCTACCCAAATGATTTTGGGTCCCAGCTGTTTAAGGGGGGTAATGATCAGGTGCTTGAAATGATGGGGTACTTGGGTACCTGATATTTAGCTTAATATAGGGTTACTTTAGTTCAGAGAAAAGAAAGATACCATTTTTAACACCGGGTTAATTCAAACTGTCTCTAAAGTCTATTTATGAAAAGCTGAACAAAGCAGATAAAAAGGTTAAGGGACAAATGGGGTTTATCCAGCCCCTCCTGTTTCCAGACAGTTGATATCAGTTTTAGAAGTATGTTGAGAGAGCATGAGGAAGTTTTGGGAAGGCAGAAAGATTTGTAACTTGAGTTTGTAATTAATAGCTCAATGAAATTTTAGATGGCCCTATCTGAAGGACACTCATCCATATTTATTTGCTATTTAATAATTTGAGGGATTGTAAACTTTGCTATTTTTCTAAGCCTTGATTACAGGAGTTGTCATAAAAGCCAATAATGGGATGGCAGAGGCTGCAGGCTGCGAACAGTTCAAGTTGGATGTCTGTGCTTGGAAAAGTTTGGGGACAACCTTGGACACTGCCCAGGTGGGATCTCTCTGACTTTCCAAATTTTCTTTCTGAAAAAGGAAACCTCCCACCTATTAATGCCTAAGCCTTGCTTTCAGCACCTGCTTGCTTTTTGGGTGACTAGCGGAGGTGACTCATGCCTGGAATCAAACAAGGCTAAGGAAGTTTTCCTTCTGGCAAGGTTTGACTTTGTCCTTCTCTTATTCTATAGCAAATTCACTGAGAAGTAATATTCAGGGCCAAATAAATGAATAAATATAGAGATAACATCCCTCAAAGAAGGAGATGATTATAGATGCCTGATTGACCAGGGTAGTGAAGTTTGAGGAGAGTAACAGGATCAGACTAGATGACACCTAGGATTCAATACAGATGTATAAAATTGGTTTTAAAAATTTCCTATTACATGAATTCATGATTTGAGCATGTTTGGGAATAAGATCAGAGGTATGGATTTTGGATTTTAGCACAAGGATTGTATAAGATAGTGGTAAGAGTGAAGCTAATGTTAATTTGTTAATGCATCTGTCTGATAATTTTACAAAGGGCAGATGAAATCAATTTTTAAAAAATAAAGGTTTTTCATATTTTAAAGGACTCCTATACCAGATACAGGATTTAGGAAAGGTAGAAATAGCAAAGAATAAATAAATTGAAAATACTCTGTAGTTTCAAAATATGGCACTAATCTTAAGTAATTTTATTAATTTATATTAAGTCAAAATTATCTGGTCATCTCTAGATCTGAACTGGAGAAGCAAAACTCCTATTTAGATTCCATAACTCCGTGAGGCATCTGGGATTGAAAAGTGCTGCTTCAATGAGATAGGTCACTGTGATACAAGGAATTGTGTGTTAGTTATGATTCTTGTATAGTTTGTGTGTAAGTTTTCTTGGTTATCTTGGTGACATGTACCTGACAGTGTAATTATGTCACTTTGTAAAATTGTGGGAAAATCTCATTGTATTAACTGAGCCTAACCCTGTGTGGCTAAGGAAACTGAACTATTTCTTTGCACCTAGTCTTGCATAGCTAGAAAACTGGACCTTTATATTTAAATCGTGTTTCTGGGAGCTCTTGTATTATACATTTCAACTCTAGTCATATAAGGATCATCCCCTGAGCCTTGGAATTTGAAAAAGACAACATCAGATGCAGACAGTTTTCCCAAGAATCCGGACCTGACCTCTATTAGGACAGATTTTTTCCTGGAAAAATTCAACTAGAGGAACAATAGAAAAATGTGGCCCCCTCCCCTTCCTTGAGACTAGGGCCTTGATTATAGGAAGTCCCTATTAACTGTTAAATCGCTAATTATCAGGGACCCCGCTACCATCCTTTAGGAACAGACTTGGATAGCCTAGATGATGTGGTCCCAGTCATGTGAAAGGTTTGACATACCTACAAAAAGAGAGTCAGGAATGTTGAGCACAACCCCACCTTCCCTTCCATTGATCTGTAAGCAGGCATTTTAGCATAACTTTTACCCCTCCCTTCCCTCTCCTAATTGACCCATGAGTGGGGGGATCAGCCTAGGAAAAGCAAGGGAAAATTCAAACATACACTCGCCAATCACTGATTATATAAACTGACTATTGTAATCTCTTTAAAAACTGGCATATTGTTCATGCCAATTTACTGTCTGATTTGGGTATGTGACCCCAGCAGTCCCGCAGCAATAAAATCCACTTCCAATTTTAATCTCGGGATCTTCTGTCTCGATCCTTTTATGCCCAACAAAGGGAAGAAGGGTGAGGTGAGAGGGAATGTGTGAACCTTACTCTCATCAGATTTGGCTTAAGGGAATAACATACAGTCAATTGGGTAAGAAAATCTCTTACCCTACAGGAAAGTAAGGGGGAAGGGGATAAGAGAGGGGGGCATGGGAGAAGGGAGGGCAAATGGGAGGAGGGAGTAATCAGAAGCATACACTTTTGAGGATGGAGAGAATAGAATAAATGGGGGGGCAGGATAGGATGAAGGGAAATGTAGTTAGTCTTTCACAATGTGACTGTTATGGGAGTGTTTTGCATGATTACACATGTATAACCTATATCAAATTACTTACCTTCTAAATGAGGGTGGGTGGAGAGGGAGGAAGGGAGAGAATGTGGAACTCAAAGTTTTAAAAATGAATGTTAAAAATTGTTTTAACATGCAACTGGGAAATAAAATATACAGGCAATGGGGTATAGAAATCTTTCTTGCCTTAGAGGAAAATAGAAGGGAAGAGGTAAGAGAAGTGGATGGTGATAGAAGGGAGGGCAGATTGGGGGAAGGGATGATAAGAAAACACACCATCTTGGGGTGGGAGGAGGGAGGAGATGGGAAGAAAATTTGAAATTCAAAATCTTGTGGAAGTGAATGTTGAAAACTAAAAATAAATTAATTTTTTTAAAAAGAAAAAAATGTCCTACTTGCCTACCCGGAAATGAAATAAATAAAATATCTCGGATATCTAATTTTTTAACAAATACCAGTGCCAAAACAGAATCTCTTTCCATTTCAGGACACCAAGTTTCACTTCTTCTCTAGCAGGCAGTATGAATCAATTACCATGATGCTTTGTCTTTGGAAAATGGCCCCAGAAATTTCTGAATAAATGGTGTAAAATTGACCATATTTTCTTTGGCTTCTATTTTTTAAGACACAGTACACAGAAGAATATGAGATAAATTCTGTAACCAAGGCTCCATTGAGACTCCCATTAATGCATCCATTAAATTTGGGTACCTAAGGAAACTATGCAGTTAAACTCGAGGCAGACGTCCAACAATGAGCATTAAGCCCAAAACAATATGTGGACGAATCAAACCGAACTTCTCTTCCATTAGCCCATCACTCCACCTTCAACTCTTCTTTACCCTGTGGTCCTCTACAGAATCCAGAATGACAGCTGAAAAATGGGATCTTTCACCATACAACGACTCAGTCATAATATGTTGTCTTCTTCCAAACCACCAACCATCTGTTTTGGGTTTGTTTGTTTTTAATATCCTCCATGCCCAATCATTTGCCCCTATTTCTTCCAGTTCTATTTTTTTCCTGAAATGAGTCTTTAGATAATAGAACTGAAAGCTAGAATTGGCCTTAGAGCTCATCTTGTTTAACCCACATGTGTTACAAGCAAGGAAACAGGCAAGAAGGAAAAATGACTTTATTACAGTCATGCAGGTAAACAGCAGAGTCGGCGCGTAAACCCAGGTCCTCTACTTCCAAGGTCAATGTTCTTCCCGCTCTGCCCCACTTCCAGATTCCGCTCTTAGGGTTCACAAGGGCTCAAACTTATGCGCCATAAATAGTGAGAAATTTTGGGCTTCACGAATCGGTCCTTGGGGAAGAGGGGTGCTTTTTTGTGTTGTTTTTTTCTCTCACCCCTTGATCCAGTGCCTTCTCTCAGAATTCTTTCTTGCTTTGAGCCTTCATTAGTTATACATTATATTGGCAAGCACTCAAAATGTCCACTTCTCCTGTCATTACATTTAATCACATGGCAACGTTAAAAGATGAGTTGGATAAAGAAGCATCATTAAGTTTAATAGGTCACTTATTATATTTGGGTGAAAGGCCTTAAGCCCTTATAAAATTAGCTGGGGATTTATAAACCATGGCACCCATGCTGATGAATACAGATCCTGTGGTGAATTCTTCCAAGATGCAACTTCCCTGAATACATGATGTACCTACCCCTAGTTGCCCTTTCCATTTGTTATTATTTACATATGGCACAGCTCATAACATGAGAGATATGCTTAAGTCCATGAAAAACTCTACGGATTAGAATAAAATTATATATTTCCCTTGTCAGGTTCCAATAAAAAAAAACCATTTAATGGAATATGTATGTATATGAACAGGGCTCAAAATTCCTTTATGAATCTTACAAAAATAATCCTTAAGAAGGGATCAGATGTCTCTAGCATCACTTTTCCAACTACTGAAAATGAGGGACTTTATTTCACACATTATCCCTCAGTGTTAAGATTCTTCTTCAAAGAAAACTAGAGAGATCAATCATCTCAAGCCATAACATCCTTAATCCTGCTGTTATATTTTTATAATTTTCTGCCTCCAGTGAATTATTGCTCAATGAGTGTTTAAATATTATACATTGTGAAGCTTAAATAAAGAAATTATTTACACTAGAATATAAAAAGTATATTACCAATTACATAGTTCCCTGGACACTTAATCATGCAGTCAAGTGGAAAGCTCTTCACAAAAATCTATCCTCTTCCATTTTGCCATAATGAAGGGTGCCTCAGGAAATAAGCATTTAATCTCCACAGTTGCATTTCAAGGACCTAATCTCACTTTGCAGTGCACTGTGCTACTTTCTGTCATCCAAACAAAATGCAGGTAAATGATAGAGAAGCTTAGCCTACATCCTTTAAATATTTACTTGCTAGTCTCCTCTTAGTAATACACGTTGTAGTGTTAAACTCAATTTCATCCTCCAGTGGCTGGCAGACAATTTGGACAAGCTTACTGAAAACTGGAGCATCTTTTTCGCTTTCCCTTTTGAGGAGAAGCCATTCCCTTATCTTAAGTGAATTAGTTTAAGAACTTTTCCCAGCTAGTCCAGTATATCAACAAATCACACCAGGTCTTGCTGTATTGACAGCTCACTTAACACAACATGGTTTGTTAATGAGAGAAGGGAGTGGGGGAGGTAAGATGCTGAAGCACAATGTTGCTATGAGTCTCCAAGAGGATTTTCTCTTATATCCCATCAAGTCCAGACACGATGTGAATCCCAGTCACAATAAATCTTACCTTGTCTAAGGGAGGATATTTGCTGCATAGAAGACCAAGTGACTCTGCTTATTTTCTCCCCCAGTACATAGCCAGTAACACTGTGAGAGGCTGGTCCTGAAAGAAAAGAGGAAACTGCTGTGAGACTTTATCTATGACCACAATTTTAAAAAGACATTTTCCTGGGGCTCAATGGTTTAGCAAAGGATTCACTTTAGCTCACAATACAAGACCTTTATTTATTCTATTATTTACCTAGTATTTCATAGGATCCTAACATTAAATGTTTCCTTCTAATTGTTTTCTTTCCCATTTATACATTTTCTCCCATGATTCTGACAAACTCATTCAATACTGGACTAGAATTTGGGGTGAGGAGATATTAAATGTTTTACCCTACATTCTTATATGCCAGAGAAGTTGAATTCAGTGGCTGTAGAAGAACAGGTCATGGAAAAATTCCAGGATATGCAAGTATAATTTTTAAAAGAATAAAACTTAGCTTTTTCTTGACTGCCCTGATTATATGGCATGCCTGGATTTAACAAGCCCAGTTTTGATAAGACCTGTCTAATATATCACATGGATTAAAAAACTGGTTCTCTCCTGCTGAAAACATGCCATGGTACTTACTCTACATGCACTCTGCACTTGAGCCAAACTGGACTAGTCACAGTCCCCAAGACATTCCCCATTTTTTCCCACCTCCATCTCTGTGCCTCTGTTTATACTGCTTCTTACAAATGGAATACTCTACCCTCCCTTCTTGCCAACTTGCTAGAAGTCTGGAAGTAAGCGCTTTCCTGCATGAATGAAGGAAGAATCTTTCCATAAAGGCAGCAGTAGCATGAAATGGTTTGTGGGGTTTGGTTGGTTGGTTGCTACAGTTCAAATGTTTAGGTCACTTCCATGCATGTTCTGATATTTGTCAGGAAAAAAAACATTCATTTTGGAATAATGATTTAAGATCTCAATCTTCAGTTCACATTTTGCCCAGAAGCTATGGCATTTTCTTTTTTTCTCTCCATCCTACTACACCCTATTCAAAACACACGCGTGTGCGCGCACACACACACACACACACATGCTCAACTCTGGATATCAGTAGGGATTGGTCTCTGCTAATCTGAAGGCAGAGATAGGAGTGATATTTCCTAATTATTATATCATATAGATTGGCACAGTATCAGAGTGAATACAACCAAACACATTAAAGATGAGTTTATTAACGCTGGTGGTATTAGAAATTGAAACAAAACACTTTTATAAACAAAGGACAACAAATTCAATTTGACAGTCACCTCAAAGCAATCTTAGAAGAACACAGAGCTAATTTCAAAGTACAATTAGAGTCAATTTAATCTTGTCAATACATTGGTTGATGTAGCAACTTGTAATGCAATCCACAATCACTAATTCGTCATTCATGAGACAATGGTGTAAATCAAATTATAATTATGGCTTTATATTTCTTCAAGGGAAAAAGGACATCTTTCAGACAAAAAGAGAAAATAATGAAGAAATTACTAAGGAGGTTAATAACAAATCCTTACATAAATAATATAAATTTGATTCCTCACTTGTGGGTCCCATCTCCTTCCTTTTGCCACATTTCCTTTCTCATACCATTGTTCCATCGATACTGGCAGGAAGGCAACATTTCTCTAGTCTTATCATGTAACAAGCCTTAAATATGACATAATCCTATATATTCTTCTCCAGAACAGTCTACTGTTCACCATGTTTAAAGATCACTCCTAACTCAGAGTTAATCTAACATCAGTCAATCAATCCATCTACTTAATATATTGCATCATTATCAGAAAGTTGCTACCAAAGCTGTAGATATTACTAAATTAGGGGGGAAGATAGGAATAAAATCCAAAATAGTTTTTAATAAATTGGATAAATTATTGTGTAAAGAATGTTGCAGTGGAAAAGGAGATGGATTTAGAGTCAGAGGCCCCAGATTCAACTCCTGGATCTGCCACTTACCAGCTGTGTGACTTTGTGCAAAGTCTCTTTGAGCCTCAGTTTCCTCCTATGTCAGGTGAGGCATTTGGACCTTATGACCTCTAGGTCCCCTCCCACTCTAAGTATATTATCCTGTGATTCAATGATGAATTTGATAGGCAAAGCATCTGCCACTTCTCTGTGACCTTGGACAAAATCTTTCTGAGTCTCAGCTTCCTCATCTACAAAATCTACTAATTTCTAAGAATCTAGCTCAGGCATTTGGTTAGTTCAATAATCCTAAAATCAAGGCTGTAGTCTTTGGAAAAAGAATAGATGCACACGAATACATCCTAGGCAAGAAAAGACTAGATACGTGAACATATGAAAACTAATGATCATGAGACAGATTGATTATGAGTCAGAAGTGCAGCACCATACCAGAAAAAAAATCAAGATATTTCTGGGCTATATTAAAAGTAAAATAATTATGAGGGTTCATTGTAAAACAGCAGTGTCAGAAAATCATGGTAGTATTGCTATTATCAATTCATCTCCTTCAGAAAACATCATCTTGTCCAGACTGACCTTAAAACACTTATAGGGAGTACATAAAGTAGTTGCCTTTGAGAGTGTGTGTTGTTTTGGATAGCTGCTGTTCCTCATTCTTCAGTCTCTAAGAGGACCGATAACATCATGAGGGTAATATCTTGACTTGCCTGTGAACTGGATTTGAGACAGAACTTCTCACAGTTGTCAACATCATTCTCTCTTCCAGAGTCATTGAAGTCCAGCGGCAAGACAAAAGGCAAATGCCCAGGATGCAATGGATGATCTTGGTTTTTCTAAATTAGTGTCTTTCCCAGGCCTCAGTTTGTCTGAAGCGACACCCATTCAATGACTAAGGGCTGAAGTAAGAATGTAGACAAAATGCAGCCTAATTTACCATCATAGAAATGTTAATCTGAGGGATTGAAGTGGTTCAAATCTGCCTTCCCTGTTTCTCATCAACCATGGGGAGGATTGAGGAGAGGAACAGGGTTCAAATCTCAACTTTCATTCTTACTACTTGTGTGACATTGGGCAAACTGTTTAACCTTCCTGGGCCTCAGTTTCCTCATCTGTGAAATGAAGGGGTTGGACTAGATGGCCTCTGAGGCTTCTTCCAGCTGCAGACCTATGATCCTTTTTTTGTTTTTGTTTTTGTTTTGCTTTTTAGAGGGGGGAAGGTAAAGCAGTTGGGGTTAAGTGACTTGCCCAAGGTCACATGGCTAGTTTTTGTATTAAGTGTCTGAGCCAGGATTTGAACTCAGGTCCGCCTGACTCCAGGGCCGGTGCTTTATTCACTGCACCTCACAGGTCCTACATCAGTTCCTAGGCACTTCAGGGGTAATTAAAAAAAAAATCCTGGCTTCTTCCACCAGGTCAGACACATGACTCAGCACTGATGGACCTTGGTTCTTACTGAATAGGAAAAGGAATGGCTCCATCTTTTGCTCTCACTTTTCTTCTTCTCTTTCCATCTCTAGTTTGACTCAGGACTATTTTGAGCCATTTCCTGTGAGGAGTGACAGAAAGACTCACCTAACCTCCCCATCTGCTAACCAAGCACCCATGAGCACATGGAATGTAAAGCCATGTCTGTCCTAAATGAACATAATGCTAAGATTGGAGCTACTTCTTCAGTTTTTGTCCTTTTCTGATCTCAAATGATTGATTATTTATCCCAGATGGATACATTTAGTCTTAGAGGCCATCTTGTGAGTCTGAAAAAGTCAGCAGTACTAAGGTCTTTTCTTTTGAGGGGTGAAGGCAAAGGTAATTGGGGTTAAGTGGCTTGCCCAAGGTCACATAGCTAGTAAGTGTGTCAAGTGTCTGAGGTCAAATTTGAACTCAGGTCCTCCTGACTCCTAGGACGGTGCTCTATTCACTGTACCACCTAGCTGCCCCAAGTAGTAAGGTCTTTTGCCAGAACTAACTGACAAGTCTCTATCTGTTATTCCAGCACTCGTGGAGCAAATGACCATCAACAGAAAGCAGTCTTAAGCCCTAACCCAGCATGACAGAAGTCATGTGCGAGGAAGACAGTGCAAAGCCAAGGTAAAATGTAAAATTCCTATTCATCACTCATGAAAAACTTCTTATATTTATATGAGGTATAAATATAGCTCTCCTGGGGGAATATAACAAAAATTATTACTGCCACTTGTTTGATTCTGTAAAATGAACCCCTGTGAGTGTTCTGTTAAGTATTGTTTTGTGTGGTGTGACTATCTATCCCATACACTTGTTTTACATTGGATAATGTTTTATTCCCCCTTCTTGGGAAAACTATAGAAATGAGCCAAAACATAAACTTCAAGTAATCATCAAGATGCGAGGGTGGGAGTATAACCAGACTAAATGAGATGGGGGGGGGGAGGAGGAGCTCAACCTTTGTCATTAAAAGCCAGCCCCTCCCACACTTATTCAGCCCTGGACTGAACCCTCTCCTATGACCATGTGCATGTGTCGTGTGCTAATGAAAGCATCCCTACCCCTTAGAAAAGAGCAAAATGAAATTGCCCTAAGACATGAGGATCTAAAAAAAAATTTACATTGACCTGACAATAGACAAATAATTAAATTAGATTATTTCATTATATGAAACTATTCCTTGATCAAAGGCATACTGTCATCCTAATATTAAACCCCTAAACCCAATACTGCTGATCTCTTTCCTGTGTGTTTTATGTGCCCTCCCCTGTGCATTATGGAGTGCTAAGAAACTAGTTATCAGTCATTTCCAGGTGTCAGGTGAGAAATATTAACGGATACAGCAAAGATACTAAAAAAAATCTACTTTCTCAACAGCAATCAGTGCAGCAGGTAACCAGGCTGAGATTCAAACGCAAAATGACTATTCTGAATTTTATTCATGAACAGTTTGCTCTACCTGTCTAAATGCAATCTAATTCCAGGCCTGGCGGTTTCCAGATGATACTGTGAAAAATAAAACTTCAGCTTGTTTCCTTAACAAATTTGCATTTTTAGTAAATTACATCACCCTAATTCTTAATTTTTTCCTGCATATTTTTCTCATATTTTAATTACCTGCTGATCTACTAACTACTATGACAGCTTTTTTCCCATCATTTACTGATAGAAACTATCTCTATTCCCATTCCCAGCCCCCATTTTTTCCTTTCTTAATGCTCAACTAATTACCAGTCAAGGAGCTTTTTACATACATTCTTTAGTTAAAAGAAATCTCATTCTGAAGAGGAGTTCAAAGAAATAACTACTGACTCTAGAAAATTATTTTTTCCCAGTGTGCTATCTGATCAACAATCAGACACTCTCACCAGAACTAGGTGAATATGGACAAGGACTCCATTAGTAGCCTGGGAGACCTCTGCTTGACATAATCAATTCAATTTTTAAAAAAATGCTTTAAGAGCCTGCTCTGTACAAGGCACCAGGCTAGGCACCAAAAAAAGCACAAAAACGAAGCAACCCTTGCCCTTTAGGAGCTTCCATTCTACTGGCAAAGGAGGCAAGGGATACAAAAAGTTGAAAACAACTCCAGCACCCCAGGAGAGATGAATTACAGATGACACAGTCTGGTTTTTCCATTTAAGCAAAGTCCTGAATGTTAGCTTATCCTTTATTCTGAGGAGGCCAAAGGCTATCTACACCATAAAAAGAGATTACAAAGCCCTGCCTTAAGAGTAGAGGTTATCAAGACACATCTGAAAGACTTCTATGACCATATTCAATAGATAATCAACAGCATATAGTAAGCATCTACTGTGTGCCAGTGTGCTGTGTTGGGCACTCAAGATGCAAATACAATGAACGAAACAATCCTCAATGAAAAGAAGCTTAGAAATATAGTACAATGAAATCCAAATTGCAGGAGGGGAGTCAAGATGGCAGAGTGAAAGTGGGGACTCACCTGAGATCTCCCACAAACTCCTTCACTTACCTCTAAAAAGTGAATCTGAACAAACTCTAGAGTGACAAAATGCACAAAGAGACAGAGTGTGGTATAGTTCCAGCCCAAGCCAACCTGGAAGGTCAACAAGAGGGATCTGTTGCCCTGGGCTGGGAGAGGAGTGCAGTCTAGCACATAGGTTGCACCAGCGCAGATACAATCATAGCAAAACAGCAGACCCCAGGAGGATGGATCACTAACAGCAGTGACAATTACCAGATCTCTCAGCACAGGAGCAGAGGGTCTGTTGGAATTGGGTGAGGGAGAAGTGCAGTCCTGTGCAGGGCCTGCAGCAGAGGCTACAGTTGCTCCTGGGGCTATCAGCACAAAGACTGAATGCTTGAAAGTCACCTACTTAAATTTCTTGGAGTCAAAATGGTGGAGTAAACAGTAAGTTGCTCTCACCTTCCCTTGTTGACCTTGAAAAACCCAGAGGATATTGCCCCAGGAAAAATTCTGGAACAGGGGAGCCAAAAGAAAGACAGGGTACAGCAGTTTTTTAGCTTAGGAAGGTAGGGCAATTAACAGGAAAGATCCCTCTTGCTGTGACTGAAGTGGACCAGGACAGGACAGGAGGCATCCCAGCAAGCCAACAGTAATCCCCACCTCAGAGGACCAGCAGGAGATCCTGAGCCCCAGCATGGAGGAGCAAGCAAGCAACAGCAGGCACACACCACCTCCAGCTCAGCACCAGGTAAGCTCCCAGACCACTACAACAGCCAACTGCCAGCACCTGAGGCCCCAGCACAGAAAACCAGTAACCAGGCCCCTAGCCCCCAGCACAAGAAGTCTGGGACAGTGCCCCCAGGCCCCAGAAGCAGACATCAAATTTAAAAGCCAGAAAAAAGGGCAAACAACATGAGCAAGAAGAATAAAAAAAAAATCAGTGACCATAGAGAGATATCTCCATGACAGGGAAGATCAAAACACAAATTCAGGATAGGACAACATGGTCAATATACCCATATTTGAAACCTCAAAGGGTGAACTGGTTTCAAGCCCAAAAAGCTTTCTTGAAAGAACTCAAGAAGGATTTTAAAAGTCAAATAAGAGAAGTAGAAGAAAAATTTTGAAATACAATTGATTACATGGAAAAAAGTACACTGAAGAAAACAACTCCTTAAAAATGGAATGGAAAAGGAAATGGAAATGGAAAAGGAGGTACAAAAGCTAATTGAAGAAATCAATTTGTTAAAAATTAGGATTGGGCAAGTAGAAGCTAATAACTCTATAAGACATCAAGAATCAGTCGAACAAAATCAAAAGAATGAAAGAAATAGAAAAAAAACCCATAAAATACCTCATTGTAAAAAAAAAAAAAAAGCTGACCTAGAAAATAGACCCAGGTGAAGTAATCTAAGAATTATTGGTCTACCTGAGAATCATGATGAAAAAAAGAACCTGGACAGCATCTTTCAAGAAATCATCAAGGAAAACTGCCCTGAGGTCCTAGAACCAGAGGATAAAACAGTCATCAAAAGAATCTGACAATAACTTTTTGAAAGAGACACAAATTGAAAATACCAAGGAATACTATAGCCAAGTTCCAGAATTATCCGATCAAAGAGAAAATACTGCAAGCAGCCAGAAACAATTCAAATATCGTGGAACCACAGACAGGATTGTACAGAACCTTGTACCTTCTACATTAAAAGATCTGAGGGCTTAGAACATGATATTCTAAGCAAAGGAGCGTGGATTACAACCACAGATCAATTACTCAGTGAAACTGAGCATAATCTTTCAGAAGAGGAGATGGACATTCAATGAAATAGGGGATTTCCAGACTTTCCTTTATAAGCCATTTAATGAATTTAGGTAATTTGTCATTTTAATGAACAGGGAAACAAAAACCTAAGAAATATTTACAACAAAAGAGAAGAAATACTTCATGTTTAACATAAGAATACTTAAGTGTATGACTGATACTTCTAGACTTTTTTTTATTTTTTTAATAGAAAAACAAAGAAAATCCACACTATGCTCTAACAAATTTTACTCTACTGATATAACATTTCTGTGGTCTACATTCCATTAAGGACTTAGAATATAAGCCTGATTTTCCGAGGTCTGACACAAATAATGGCTAAACCATGAAAAAAGGGCTACTGTCAAGTCCTTAACTTAGAATTGAATAATTAGTTCCAATAAAATTGTAAAAAAAAAAAAAAAAAACCACCTCCCTTTCCATATGGTTCCTCTAAGCCAGAACTTTCAAGCATATTGAAAAGGTAGTTTATTTTTGGTGTCATTGGTTATATGGCTCTGTTTCATGAATGGAACATGAATGCGATGTTTAGGGGGCACTTTATCTCATTTTATCCCCGCAACAATAGTGTGAGGCAGGAAGGGCAGTTATTATGATCTTCAATTTTTTTAGATGAGGAAACTGAAACTTAAATAGAATAAGAGATTGTCTGAGGGTTCCATAGTGTCAAATGGAAGAGCCAGTCCTAGAAATCAGGTCTTCTGACACTACGATGCTTTCTTCCCAAGAAATCCAAAATGATAAAGTGAATAGAGTACTAAAACTAGATTCAAGGCATGAGTTTAAGTCCAGCCTCTAACATTTACTAGTTGTGTGACCTTGGGAAAGTCACATACCCTCTTTCAGTCTCAGATTTCTTATTTGAAAAGTGGGGATAGTAATTTTACTTTCTTCAAAAGGTTGTTGTGTGCTGTGGGGAGCCAATCCCACCTAGGGACCCCTGCCCTTCTGTGGCAGAGCCTGAGAGAGTGGTAGAGAGGAGCCCTGCCAGCCAGCAGCAGAGCTGAGAAGGAAAAGTTAGGTGAAAAGATAGATAAAAGATTACTTACCCAGAGGCTGACAATCATAAACAAGACAGGGCTCTAGTATGGTGGAAAACAGAGTCAACTTTATTCAGCTAAGAGTCCAGTATATATAGTATAAAACTGCATAGTCATCATAAGCCACTGTCTTTGGGATTATACCATTGCCATAGTTCCCATTCACCTCATACGTGATAGCCGTGCACTCTATCCTTTTTATCAGGGTATGAGTACCAGGCAGGATGTTGCAAACCTCCCTAACCCTCCCTAGAACAGAATGGAGTTGTCCCAAGGCTTCTAGTTAATACTACATTGCTACATTATGCAAGTTTCCCCTGAGAACACTGCAAGTGTCCTTGTTCCCAGGCCAGGAGCACATACCACACTTCTCATGGGGATGTGAAGCCCATGCCTTTGAGCCTTCTTAGGGGATGGGGAACTGATCCAAGCCTGGTTAGTAGGGTCTTGTGCTGAGAGGGCTTATTTAACCATCAGAGTCAGAGCCCCACTGGCCGTGGTGCTCAACAATATGGAGCATACAAGATAATATAAGTAAAGGGCTTAGAGTTTGTGTTTTTGTTTTGCAGACCTTAAAGACATCCAGCTGACATAGAGAACAGAGCAATGGACTTAGAGTTAGAAAGACCTAATTAATTTCTGTCTAAGATATTTAACAGATATGTGACCTGGGAAAGTCATTGCACATCTTTCAGTCTGTTTCCTCATCTGTATAATAGGGATAATAATAGCACCTACCTCATAGAGTTGTCAAGATCACATAAAATATATTTAAAGCCTATATAAATGTTAGCTATTATTATTCCCACTGCATCAAGATGAAACGGGCATATTAGATAGCTTCACTTCTCATTTCCCTAGTAAGTACAGTGTCCTAGAAAGAGAAAAAAGGAAAATATTATCATTATCATTATTGTTATAAAGAAGATACTGGTCATTTCCACCAATAGAGGAAGATTTGGAGGGAGGAGGAGAGTATATATAAGAGAGTAGGGGACATCAAAATGCCACCAGGACCAAGGCTTGGGCTACATGTAGGATTAGGTACAATAATATTATTAATTTATAAATAATCCTATTAATTTATTAATAACACTAATATATTATTTTGCTTCTAGAGAATACATTAATGTACTATCTAGAATAGAAGTCCAGAATGTGTTCTGAAGAACATATTGATATATAATCAAAAACCCAGTGTAGGGGAGTAAGGTTGGTTTGGAGAAAGTTTCAAAGATTTTTTTGGGCAGAGTTATATTTTGAAGCTTCACATCATCACTGTATAACTCACCTAATGAATATTAGAAAATTATTCATTAAAGTCCTGCTTTAAGTGTCCTCAAAAGTATAGAACCTATATTTTTTATTGGGGGGTGGAGTAGATTCTCTTATTTTTTGTTTGTTTTAATTTGTTTATTTTTAGTTTTCAACATTCATTTCCACAAGATTTTGAGTTA
This sequence comes from Petaurus breviceps papuanus, assembly GCF_028583685.1. Lineage (NCBI taxonomy): Eukaryota > Metazoa > Chordata > Mammalia > Diprotodontia > Petauridae > Petaurus > Petaurus breviceps. Next base: position 4,989,924 of record NW_027185653.1, read on the forward strand.
CAAATTTTCTACCCGTCTTTCCCCTACCTCCCACCCCAAAATAGCAATCTTACTGAATACACCTTCCCTCAATCTGTTCTTTCTTATGTCCTCCCCCATACCCCCTATGACTTTCTAGTAGGGCAAGATGGACTTCTATACCCCAGTGCCTGTATATCATTTCCCAGTTGCATGTAAAAAAAAATTAATAATATATATTGTTTTAACATTTGATTTTAAAACTTTGATTTCCACATTCTTTCCCTTCTTCCCTAGTTACCCACCCCTACTGGGAGGAAAAGTGGTTCAATATAGGTTATATATGTGTAGTTATGCAAAACATTTCCATAGTAGATATATTGTGAAAGAATGACTATATTTCCCTCCATCCTATCCTGCCTCCACTTATTCTATTTTCTATTTTGACCCTGTCACTTTTCAAATGTATGTGCTTCTAATTACCCTCTCCCCCAATCTTCCCTCCCTTCTATCATCCCCCCTCTTATCCCCTTCTGCCCTACTTTCCTGCAGGGTAAGATATCAAATTTAATGTGTATGTTATTCCCTCCTTAAGCCAAATTCAATGAGAGTAAGATTGCCATTCCCTTTTGCCTTCCTGTTCTTCCCCTCCTTTGTAACAGTTTTGTCTTGCCTCTTTTATATGAGGTAATTTACCCTATTCTATCTCTCCCTATCTCCTCTCATTATATTCCTCTCCCACCTCTTAATTTTATTTTTTAGATATCATTCCTTCATATTCAACTGATCCTGTGCCCTCTGTCTATGTATACATGTACACATACATACACACATTCACGTTTTATTTATACACACATATACCCTGCTATATAAATATATATATATATATATACATATATACATATATATTCCCTTCAACTATCCTTATATAGAGAAAAGTCTCATGAGTTACAATTATCATTTTACCATGTAGGAATATAAATAGTTCAACTTCAATAAGTTCCTTATGATTTCTTTGCCCTATTTACCTTCTCTTGCTTCTTATATTTGAAAGTCAAATTTTCTATTCAATTTCATTGAATGACCATATTTTCCCCTGAAACATTATACTCAGTTTTGCTGGGTAGGTGATTCTTGGTCTTAATCTTAGTTCATTTGACCTCCAGAATATCATATTCCAAGCCCTTTGATCTCTTAATGTAGAAGCTGCTAGATCATGTGTTATCCTGATTGTGTTTCCACAATACTCAAATTGTTTCTTCCTGGCTGCTTGTAATATTTTCTCCTTGACCTGGGAACTCTGGAATTTGGTTATAACATTCCTAGGAGTTTTCTTTTTGGGATCTTTTTCAAGAGGTGATTGGGGGATTCTTTCAGCCTCTATTTTGCCCTCTGGTTCTAGAATATCAGGGCAATTTTGCTTGATAATTTCTTGAAAGATGGTGTCTAGACTCTTTTTTTGATCATGGCTTTTAGGTAGACCAATAATTTTAAATGGTCTCTCCTGGATCTATTTTCCAGGTCAGTGGTTTTTTTTCCAATGAGATATTTCACATTACCTTCTATTTTTTTCATTTGTTTGGATCTATTTTATATTATCTTGATTTCTCATAATGTCATTAGCTTCTGGTTGCTCCAATCTAATTTTGAAGGAGTTATTCTTTTCAGTGAATTTTTAAAATTCCTTTTCATCTGGCAAATTTGGATTTTTAAAGCATTCTTCTCCTCATTGGCTTTTTGGGCCGCTTTTGCCATTTGATTTAGTCCATTTTTTAAGGTGTTATTTTCTTCAGTCAAGTTGTTGACTCTCTTTTCACAATTTTCTTGCATCACTCTCATTTCTCTTCCCAATTTTTCCTCCACTTCTCTTCCTTGATTTTCAAAATCCTTCTTGAACTCTTCCATGGCTATAACCAGTTCATATTTTTCTTGGAAGCTTTTGATGCAGGAGTTCTGACTTCATTGTCTTCCTCCTGTTCCATGCTTTCTTCCATCACCTTTTTGTCCCCAAAAAAGGATTCTCTGGTCTTTTGTGCTTCCTTTGCTTGCTTATATTGCCAGTCAATTACTTCACTTTTGAGCTCTTTGCCTCGGTAGAACTCTGCTTCCAGAGAGGAGAGCTTTATCTCACATCACTGAGGTTTTCACAGATGTTGTCAGAGCTATGAGGAGGGTGCCCTCTCTACAGACACCACACTGGCAAACTGGCTTTTCTCACCTCAGGACCACCACCCAAGAAAGCAACCCAAATCCAAACAGGTCAAAGAAAGAGCAATTACCCTTTGAATGGTCACTTAGTCCCCCTATGATCTGAAGGCCAGGAGCTCCTGAGGCAGCCACATGGCAGACACTGCAGCTGCCGTGCCTCTACCACCTCTCTGGAGCAGGGGCTGGATTGCCATCTTCCTCTCCCTCCCCCTCCAAACTGTTCCAACAAAGTTGCCCATTGACCTTTTACTTTCTTTTTGACATTTATGGGTTGAAAAGTCTGGAAACTGCGACAGCTGCTGGTGATTCACTCTCCTGAAGTCTGCTCTGGCCACTGCTGCCCCCCTGGGGCCAAAACCGCATACTGAACTCAGCTCTGAGCATTCTGTGATGAACCCTTTCTGTTGGCCTGCCAGGCTGTCTTCAGCAGGAGATTTGTTTCTCTCTGTCACTTTGTGGGTTCTGTACCCCTAAAAATTGTTTAGAGTCATATTTTATAGGTATTTGAGGTGGTTGTGGGGGGAGGTCATGGACTTTCCTGCTTCTACCTGTATTTTTTTTAAATGTGGGGATTTTTGAAGACTTTCATGCATCTGACCATGAATTCCCTGCCTTAAAAGCTTCAATGGTTTCTGTTTGCCTATAGGATAAAATAAAAAATTTGTTTGGCATTTTAATGCTTTTACAATCTAGCTCCAGTCTACCTTTTGGACATAGTATACACATTATTTCCCTTAATTAACTCTTTGGTCAGTTAAACTGGCCCATTTGTGGCTACAATATTCCACCTCCCATCCCCATACCTTTGAAAAACCTGTTCCCCATAGCTAGAGCAACTAGGTGGCACAATGAATGGATTACAGGGCCTGGCATCAGGAAAAGCTAAGTTCAAATCTGGCCTCAGATTCTTACTAGCCATGTGATGTTGGACAAGTCACATAACTCCATTTGCCTCAGTTTTCTTATCTGTAAAATGAGCTGGAGAAGGAAATCTTAAACCACCTCTCCATCTTTGCCAAGGAAACCTCAGATGGGATCATTAAGAGTTGGACATTATTGAGCAGCAATAATAACATAGCTAGAATGCACCTCCATCTCAAATCCATCTTTTAGAATTTTCTAGTTTCTGTTAAAACTCAGTTCAATTGCCACATCCTCCATGAGGTCTTCATTAGCAGGATTAACTTCTAATGCTTTTGCCTGACACCCAAATTACCTTGTACTTACTTCTATGTGTATATGTTGTTTCCCTCAATTGAATATATGAGCCCCTGAAAGTCAGGACCTATTCCCACTTTTTCTATATCCTACATCCCAGGAAGAGGGGGGTCTTCTTACATGAGATTCCAGCTTTAGATTCACACAGGGCTTGGATTCACCCTGGGAGATGTCAGGCCCCAAAGGGAGGTGAGCTAGGCTTTTCTAGCACCCTTTGTTATAGCTCCTACATGGAGCAGAATTCTGGTGGGGGTAGGGAAATCTCTTTTAAAAATCATAAATATGACTTGTTTAGAGTTATACCAGGATTGCTAAGGTCCCTTCTTGAAATGATACTTCATAGGGACAGCTAGGTGACACAGTGAGTCAGGAGGACCTGAGTTCAAATCCATCCTCAGACACTTAACACAAAAACTACCCATGTGACCTTGGGCAAGTCACTTAACCCCAAATGCCCTCCCAAAAAAAAGCAAAAAAATTAATACTCCATGTACAAAGCAGAGCAACTATTTATTTCCTACATCTCAAAAAATTCTTAAAACATAAAAGACTCATATTACTTTTTAAACAAATAATAAGCCATTACACATATTATACTCACTAGAAAGATAAAGATGACTTTATGGTACTGCTAAATGGATATTTCACATTTCCCTCAAATCTATACTGTCAGAGCAACTTACAAGTCCCAACCTTCTGGTCAACCAGGCATGACTCTTCAATGCCTTCAGATTCAAGATGTTCCTTCCAGTGGTCATCTCCTCTGAGAAGAGTATTATAAAGGACCTCTCTCTGAGTGATTGGCACCCATTCAAGAACCCAAGAATGATCAAATTCCTGAGGTAGCTGCCAAGGCTTGGCATGTCCATCTTTCAGGACTACTGTTCAAAGATCTGTATTCAGAGAAACACAAAACGAAAAGGTGTACATGGAATAAGGTCTCAAACTCACCTAAGTAAGCATACTTTCTCAATACTATGGGTTTGAGATGTGGGAAGGAGATAATTTCTCTCTCTACTCCACCTTGCTGGATGTCCTAGGGAGACCTCATACTGGATCTGTCCCAAGAAAGACTAATCCAAAAGTGATGGGGTAGTTTTTCTGCAGCTCTTGTAACATAACCAGAGGAGATGTTCCTCCATAAGAGTCCATCCTCCATGACATTCAGTAGCCAATTTTCTTTGACACAGTCCCCAGTTACGGGACCAATCAATCATTGCTGAGTTATCTCAGCAAATTAAGATATCTATCCCTCAGCAAAAAGTCAATGTGTATTTCCATCCACACATGTTCCACAGGATCACAAAAGGGAAGAATACATTTCTTATATATGCCCCAGAAGTTACTGATTCAAGAGCTATTAAGGAAACTATTTATAAACATTTAGGAATGGAAGCAGAACTAATTAATAGCCAGCATGACTTCATTAAGAACAGGTCATATCAGATTAACTAATTTCATTTTTTTCCATGGTTACTGGGGAATATCATAAATGTACAAAATCAGAATTTCATTAAAATATTGGACAAATTTGCTCATAATGTCCTGTTGGGGAAAATGGCTCTGTGATTATTTAATATCCTTTTCAATTATTTGAAAATATAGCATATTTATCAAACTTGCAAATGACAAAAGTCTAAACAGGATAGCTAGTATATGGGATGCCAGAATACAAAAAGATTTTGATGAGGTAGTACAATGAGCTGAATCTAATAATAAGAAGTTTAATAAGAATAAGTATAAAGTCCTGTAGACAGAGAAGACAGGCAGATAAATAGATAGACAGATAGATGATAGGTAGATAGATAGATGATAGATTGATAGATAGATAGATAGATAGATAGATAGATAGATAGATAGATAGATAGATAGATAGATAGAAGAGATAAAATGGTGAATATAGGAAATAAATAGATATATAGAACATTTATTAAGCACTTACTATAGGCCAGGCATTATACTAAGTGCTGGGAATGCAATTACAAGCAAATGAGTCAGTCCTTGTCCTCAAAGAGCTTATATTCTAAAAGAGGAAGACCTCACATAAAGGGGAGTAAGAAAAGGTGAACGGGATAATATGATGTACAGATGGCATGGAGAAAAGGTTACGAACAAGACAAGAGGAAAGCTCAAATAAAAATTCCTGGAGTCAGAGGGAGAATGACCAAGGTTCTAATGGCAGAGAAAATATGGGGAAAATATTCAAAATTGAGCCAGTACTGTATAAATGGCCAGGAGGTAGCATGGAGACCGGTTTCAGGCAAGAAAATTTGAAAACTCACCTATCAGACCCTGGCATCCCAGAGGAAGAGTCAAGAATTCAACTTCACAAAGCTAAATAGTAACAGCCATGAAAAAAAAAATCTAGGAGTTTTAGTGGGACATAAACCAAAAATGAGTCAAGAGTTCAACATGGAATCAGAGACCAATTCATACATTCTCTGATACTATGGTTCTGGATCCATGTACATTCTTCTGGGAAGTCTCCTTTCCTGCATGAAAAGCACTAAAGGCTCAGCACTCAGATATCTTATATCTCTCGTTGATTGGGTTTTTTTTTTTCATCTCTAAATGCTAAGAATCACTCCATGGAGATTGGCATCTAAGGCTCAATATACACCCAGTCATGGAATTTGCATCTACTTACAAGTCTTAACATAATATTCCATTCTCCTCATTTTCCCGCAATGCAAAGTTTGCTCTAGGAATAAACCTAATCCTTCTGAGGATCTGTACCTAGAAAAATTGGGGGGGGGGGAGCAGATCAAGTGAAAAGTAAGGATGTTTACACTGAAGTAGAGATTTAGGAAGGACATCATAACTGTCTTCAGTATTTGTAGGGTTTAAACTTAGTCTTGTCCCAGAAGACAGAACTATGAGTTCTATTTGGAAGTTTCAGGAAAACAGATTTAGGCCGTACATAAGGAAAATCTTCCTAATAATTAAAGCTGTCCAAAAATGTAATGGGCTTCTTATAACAGGGTGGTATGTGATAGGGTTGTATGGGGAGGCAATGATTTCCCTTCCTATGGAAGTCTTCAAGAATAGACTGGATGATCACTTGGGGAAGTTATGGAAGGGATATGCTTTAATATATCAGATGATTACTGAGGTCCCTTCAACTCTGAGATTCTGTGATTCTGTGAAGTTTGTGTTGGTGATTTCAGTCTCAACACAATGTGGTCTAACCTCATTATAGCAAATTCATATTTACTGTACATCAAATTGGACTTTCTGAAATGCAGCTAGGTGGATAAAGCATCTGGCTTAGAGTCAGGAAGACATCTTTCTGAGTTCAAATCTGACCTCAGACATTTACTAGCTGTGTGACCCTAGGCAAGTCACTTAAACTCTGTTTGCCTCAGTCTTTTCATCTGTAAAATGAGCTGGAGAAGGAAGTGGCAAGTCATTCAAGTATCTTTACCAAGAACATCCCAAATGAGGTCCCAAAGAGTTGGACACAACTGAAACAATAGAGCAATATCAATAAACTATGTGAAGCCCAATTAAACAAGCTTTGCTTATCAATTCAGTTTTATTTCTCCCCCAACAAATTCATTGTATGTAACTTTGGCCTCAAGGGACATTAAAAATTGACCCTCAATGCTATGATAAGTCTTCTAGTCTACCTTTACCTTATTGTCTCATGTTCCATGGTAGAGATTGAACTAAGATGGTAGCAGGAAAATAGCAAGGAAATCAACAGAATTTATAAAATGATAGGTTTACAACTGGAAGGGATCTTAAAGGCAATCTAATCTAATCCTTCATTTTCACATGAGGAATTGAAGACCAGAGAAAGTAAGTGACTTACTGGGGGGTCACACAGATAGTGTCAGAGATGGAATTTGAACTAAGGTCTTGCTAACACTGTGTCCTATACTTCATTCACTAAGCCTTGGTGCCTCTAAAACCTCCTACTATGCTTAGGAGGATTTGGCAGCTTTCATGTGAAAAAAGACAGAAGTCAGAAATAACTGACATTATTGGCCTGACTGATAGGATCCTCTGACCTATGAAAGAAAGGTGTCAGAGAACCTCTGAACATTCCCAAGATATCACAGCAGTGTTGTCAAGGTCACACAACGCAGCAGCATCACTACTCAAGAGCCTAAGTGGACTCTGTCTTTACAAACTGAGTAGTGTGAGGTCCAGCCCACTACACAGGACACACAACATAGTGAACATAGACACATAGACTAAACCATTCAGGTAACCAGATTCCCCAGAGCAGCACATGGAGAGCTCTGCCATACAAAATTCAATTGGCTCTCATTCCTTCCTAGAAGTACACTCAGCTAGGTGACACAGAGGCAGTCAGGCAGTGCAATGGATAGAGCACAGGGCCTGGAGTCAGGAAGACCTAAATTCAAATTGTGCCTCAGACACTTACTAGCTATGCAATCCTGGACAAGTCAATCAAAAACTGTCTGCCTTAGTTTGTTCAACTGTAAGACAGGGATAGTAATAACACCTTTCTTTCAAGGTTGATATTAGGATCAAAGGAGATAATATTTGTAAACACACAGTATGTACTTAATAAATGCTTCTTTCCTTCCTCCCTCTGCAGTTATAGGGACCAGTTTAGAAGTACAAGTCCAGAATTTTGCACTAATTCTACCTATAAATTCTGACTATAGTTCACTTCAGAAGGGAAGAGAGAGGCTGGTACCTTTATCAGAGTTATTGGCAACACCTGCTGCCATACTGTTGCACAGGTCAATAGCCTTGCCTTCTTAATCATAATAACAGATGGTGCCATTGACAGAGGAAAGATAGGAAACAGAGAAGGATTCAAAGGAAGAGATGATGAATTCATTTAAGAGGATTTAGTCCTATTTCCTAATACTTGCATTATAATGGGGTTGATTGTAAGTATGATGAAATATTTAAAATATTTTTAATATTTAAAATACAGCTAAACATATTTAAAATACAACTAAAATCTGATTAACACACTAAGGCCCTTGAAAGTAAAGTATTTTTATCTCCAGTGCCTACCATAGTTCCTGGTACATAGTAGGTATTTAAATAATAAATGTTCATTGATCAATTGAATTCCTCAAGGATCTGTCATTTCATCAATGAGGCTATTCTCTCCACCAATGCAAGTTGTACCTTCTATATCTGAGTAGACATTTTTCAAGAGTTGTTGAAGAGCAGCTGAAAAAAAAATCATTGCCCTTTATTTAGCCTGTTGATGAGTGTCCCTAAGCTTATCTTAAGTTCTTCTTCAAATAAGAGACATACATTTTAAGAATCCAATATTATTTCTGTATCATGATGAGATGTTGAAATAGCATTTAGTTAATTATCTTAATTATTATTGTTATTGATGATTTAATTAATATAATTAATTGTGAATATTAATTATTATCTAAACACTCATAAGAAAATAAAAAGGGTTGCCATATAGGGTCACATTTTCCAAATTAATTTGGTCTCAGGATATTTCTGGTGGCTTTAAATTTATTGGCAGAACTCATAGATGCTACTCCAATAAGTTTGAGGAAAGGGAATTTTCTGAGTTTGGGGAAATTTGGAGACAAAGAAGAAGTAATAAAGACTACTTTCACAATGAAAGATTGCCATATGTAAAGAAGTATAGTTTAGTGACCAAGACACTGGATTTGAAGTCACAATGACTTGGGTTCAAATTCTGCCTCAGATATTTACTAGCTGTGAAACCCTGGCCAAGTCATTTAACCTGTGTCTGAGTTTCCACATCTATAAAATGAGCAGGTTGAACTTGATGATTTTTAAGATCCCTTCTAGCTCTAAATCTATGATCCAATGAAGTATTTTAACATGTAATTTCATAATTAATATTCCAGAGGAGAAAATATCACTAGAATCAACATTTTCTCAAAGAAACACTATTCACATTTCAAGGAACATCAGGATTCTGCAGAAATGTTTCAGAAATGCTTCTGTGACTTCAAGGAAAATAAAAAAAAAGAAATTATCTTTTAAAAGTCGCCTTTTTCCCTACAGAACTGTTGCTACTAATAAACAAACAAAAAAAATATGAAAAGCCAATGCAAGACATATTCGCTATTATACACAAAGTTGTTTCTCGATAGTTTCTCTGCCAATTTTTCTGTGAGGCATGCCAGAATCTTTAATGTATTCTTCTCACTTTGTCTAAGCTAGTCATGTGTGGCCACTGAGATGAAGTCTTATAAAACTAGAATTACAAATAATTCCTCTGTCTGGAACCTAAACTTTCCGGGCAAGTATTTCCCTTCTTGCTTGGAGGATGATACATTAGACATTGTGGAGTGATACATAACTCAGTCTTCATCTAAAATACTAGGTTAACATACCTAAAACCTAATTTCCTCATAGGGTAAGGGGCAAACGCATTATATCAGAGAGAGAGAGAGTCTTATCATAACAAGTAAGTTAAGTCAAAGTTTCAGTTAAGCTATAATGTATATATCTATATATAATGTATGTGCAGTCCTATTTGAAAACATGACAGCTTTTCTTTTTTTATGCTGCCCTACTTTCTTTATGCCAACATTCTGACAAAAAAATGTTTTTATTTAGATTACAGGGAAAAAATTGAAACTTTCAATGAATAAAGACAAAATGAATCATTTCTTGAAAATTCCAAAGGTCCAGTGGTAACCTAAACTTGTGGATGGAAAAGGTTGAGTAAAAATTGGGTTGCAAATACAGAATTAAGAAAAAGCAGAATCCTTTTGTAAGGTTCTTTCATTTGATAAGAATTTATTAAGGTCTTACTATAAACAAGTCACTTTGCTAAGTGCTGAGGGTATGTAGATAAAATATACAACTGGTCATGCACAAAATATACACCAACTTTTTCTGCCAGCTTCTGGCTCACTATATGTGTGTAAGAGCACTGAAAAGTGTGTACTCTGAGATGATGAACCAGTTACTTTTTTATTGGCCACTGGTCAGGAATAGTCATTGACTCAGTGGACCTTCAAAAATAAAGACCCTCCACCTCTGTGGCTTTTCTCTTACTTTGACCTTCCAGGTATCATCATGTAAGTCTAGGACTTCAAATGAGGAGAGTCAGGTAAAGGGCAACTCTACCTTTTTCCCCCACACCCGGTGTGAAACAGCCATGAGCACATGACAGCTAACACCCTTGTGCTTCCTGATTCTAGGTTGGACATTTATTCCTTCCCAGATCTTAGTAAACAATCAAAGATCTTAAGATGTACATGATCAGCTTTGGAGTCTGCCTTGTGAATTTTAGAGGCACTGGGATGCCTTTGGTCAGTTAACTGGCAGCAAAGAAAGGAGTCCCTGGCAACTATTCCGGTGTTTGTTGGAGATGATGGCAAGTGACAAGATTATGGACTGTGTTGAAATTTTATCTTGTTATGATCCCCTTGACCACTCCATCAGTTAGTATAGTGAGTATAGAAGTAGCCAGTGTAAAGTAATAAAAAATAGAAAATAAAGAATATAAGGAGGAACAAAGAAGACACTTGCCAAAATTGTCTCTTAAATTAATTGAAGACACATCTAGAGACTATATGTAATAAACTAAGGGAAGCCAGCTAGGCCCCAAGAAATGACCCCTGGCCTACCACTCCAGATAAGTACAAGACATGTGTGCAATAAAAAACAGAAAACGTGGCAACCCTAAAGTGGTGCCAACATAACTAATGAAGCTCCCCTAAGGTTGCACTGATAACCTAAGGTGACATCCATACACAGCCCTAAGGTGGTATGGATAAGACTTAGTCCCTTACCCCCACCCTCTCACCTTGCCACAAGAACCTTCTAAGAATGGAGCCCCAAAATCCTACCTCTTGGACACTTCTCCAACTGCTACATGAGTGCACACAACTGCCTGAGTGCTCCTAACTTCAATCCACAGTTACTTAAATGATTCTATGCACCCCTCTCTCTCCCTCATCCCATTCTTCAATCTATCTACTTCTGTTCTCTCTCTGGCTCATTAAAGTATAATTGATGCATTATCCCCAACTTGCTTCCAGAGTGATCTTTTCCAGTGAGTATCCAAAAGAACCAGGTTTGTTCATCCTAACCTAATGGGTTCCCCAAAGGGGACCATACCTGATATTCTTCTGCCCCCAACCTTAGGCATAAATGGACCACCAAGGCCATGACTAGGTTTTCAGGAGCCACACTTACTATAGGGAAGCATGGCACTAAGAACCCACTAGTAGAAAGGAACAGTTGATGGCTGAACACTGTACCCCTCCAGGTTGGGCTCTCATTATGGCTGGGCTTAACAACACATAGACTAAATCCCTGACCTGACTTGCAAGAAGCTGTGGATATTGAGGGAAGCAGTACCAAGCAGAGATAAAATGTAAAATGACTGATCAGCAGTCCTATCAACAGTTTAATGTTTAGGTATTTTTTTAAGCAATAACTTATTGAAAGAGAATAAAAACGGTTAGTATTGCTGCTTATTTAAATTTATTTCTGTCAAATGCAGACTTGTGAGTGCTGTTATTTTTTCTTTGGTGTGTGTATAAGAAATAGCCTTCCCGTATGAAATTCATATTCAACAATGAATAATTTTCCACTCATTTTGTTACAGGAAACCCTAGGTTGATAATTCACATATTTATTTATCCAACCCTAATGTCTCTCATAAATTCCAGACTCCTATTTCCAACTGCTGTAGCACCAATGCAATATTCACAGCCCCAATGGCTACTGTAAATATACCGGCATAGTTCTCAATCACAAAATATAACAGACTCTCCATATAGAAGACAGAAGTAAAACATTTATTTAGATACAAGAAAACCAAATCCCAGCACCAGGAAACCAAATCCATCATAGTAGCAAAGAAGTTAAAAAGCCATAACACAGTAGAGAGCCACACCATCCTTTAACCTTGCCACAAACCAACACTCACAAGCCTAGCTGTCTCCCTGTGTGCATCCTTTCTCTCCCACCATCTAGCTGCCCTGATTCTCAGCTTCCTGTGGGCGCTGCTCCACCCTTCAGCAAACTCCTCTCACCACAGGCTCCATGTGACTACATTCAGCCTATTAGGGGACAGGAAAGATCTTCAAAGCAGGGAAGGTCTTCAAATTCCCTTAGACTTATTAAGGGACAGGGAAGACCTTCAAATTCCCATTGCCATTACAACTGCCTACTGCATGTCTCAAAAATGATGTTGCCTCAATGTTGTCAATTCAACATGTCCAGGATCAAACTCATTATCTCCAAGTCCTTTTAACTTCCTGATTACCATCATGGGCACCACCTAGGTGTCATCTTCAACTCCAGAGTCTCTCTTACTCTCCACATCCCATTAGTTACCAAGAGCTATCAATTTTACCTTCAGTAGCATCTTTGATATACGTCTTCTTCTCTCCTATAACATTGTCACCACCCTGCTGCGGGCTCTTCTCCCCTCATTCCTGGACTATCCCAACAGTCTGCTGGTTGATCTCCCTGGCTCAAGATTTTACATACTCCAGGTCATCCCCCATTTATATGATAAGAATTAAAGTCTGATGGTATCAAACACCCACACACACACCCATTCAATAAATTCCAATAGCTTTCTAAGCCTCCAGAATCAAATTTAATGATCATAACCCTTTATAATTTGACCTATGTTTTTCAGTATTCTTGTACCTTAGTATTCTCCAAGTATTCTGTGATCTAGTTACACTAGCTTTCTTTCTGTTTTTCACCCAAGACATTCCATCTAATGACTGAGCATTTTCACAACCTGTTCCTTGTGCCTGGAGTTCTCTCCCTCCTCATCTCCCCCTTCTGGCTTCCCTGGCTTTATTCAAGCCCCAGCTAAAATCATATAAGAGACTTCTCCAAATCCCACTTAATGCCAGTCCTTTCCTATTGTTAATTATCTGTAATTAATCCTGTATACACCTTGTTTATACTTAGTTATTTTGATGTTGTCTCCTCCATTAGCTAATAAGCTCTCTGAGAGTGGGATTTTTTTGTATGCCCAGCACTTAACAGTGCATGACACATAGTAGGTACTTAATAAACACTTGCTCACAACTAGTCATAAATAATTTTTCCCAGGAGACAGGTGTGCATGTCATAATGAGCCAAAGATATGTTTCTGTATTCCCTTGACACGTATAAGACAATTCAGGAAACTAAATGCTCTATATATGCTGCAGCATGAAGACAGAATAGACAAAAGGAAGTGACCAAAGTTTATGCTTGTGTGGCGTAAGGAGATAATAATGAGAGAGGCTAAAGGGAGGGAATGGAATAATTACTACATTCAAAGAATTTACATTTGAACAAGGGAGACAAGGACATATGTGTGTGCATATGTAGATGTAGATGTATACATGTGTATATGTATATGTAGACATAAATATATGGATAATGAATACAAACACTTTTGGAGGGATAAAAAAAAGTTTTATGTGGAAAGTTGTGCTTGAACTGAGTCTTTAAGGAAGAGAAATAGTCTATGAGGCATAATACAAGGTCTAACATGTCCAGTCAATTTAGAAAAGCTTTGAATACAGTGTGTTTATCCTCTAATGACCAGTCTATGTGTGTTCAAAAAGGCTTATTCACAAAAGAGGAAATGTAATTTGTTTTGGCTACAATATTTCATGAAGATTATCTAGTAAGAACTGCAGGATTACAGTCTGTATTCATAGAGTAAATCAAGCAACAAATACTAAGTGCTTATTATGTGCCAGTACAATAAAAGCAAAAATAGGCCCTGCCTTCAAGGGATTCACAATTGAGTTGGATAGACAATAAATGAGTATGTATAAAATTCAACACAGTAGATGGAAGACTCTAATAGCTGGTGGGGGGAGAGGGCCAGGGAAGTCTTATTGTAAAAGATGGGGTTTGAGATGAGTCTTGAAGAAAGCCAGGAATGCTAGGAGGCAGAAGGGAGAAGGGAGAGCATTTCAGGCACAGGGGAGAGTCAATGAAAACACCTCAAAGTTGGGAGATGAAGTACCATGTGAGGAAAGTCAAGGAGCCCAGTGTTACTAGATCATAGAGTACCTAGAGGGGTATAAAGTGCAAGAACATGGAAAGATGGAAAGGTGCAAAGTTGCAGTGGATTTTATATTTGATCCTACAGGCAATAGAGAGCCAATAGTTTATTTAATTAAGTAGGGAGAGGGGTTGGGGAGGTTACACGGTCCGATATTTAGGAAAAAACACTTTAAAAAAAAGAAAGAAAGAATTAGAAGGCAAAAGCTAAATTGGTTTCCAACCATGGAAATCTTGCTGCAGAGTATAGGAAAGACTTAGATGAATGGATGCCGAGTGAGGGAACGGAACTAGGAGATCCTTTTACACAATTACCAACACATTGTATCTGTGATGACCGACTTTATATAGTGAGAAAAAAGTTCTGGACTTAAAGCACTCTGGATTCAAGTACTATAGTCACTTCACCACCTGTGTGAGCTTGGACAAGTCACTTAATCTATCAGAGATTCATTTTCCTCCTCTGTTCAAGTGAGTGAGCTGGACTAGATCTCAAAGATCCCATCCAGCTCTGTGACTCTTTTTTTCTAGGTCATTCGTTTACGTGCGGGTTACTTGTGGGTTATGTGTGGGCCTTCTCTACCTACCACTCTTCTTCCACAGCCTGAGAAGCTGAGCTATCTAGTCCTGACCTAGTCCAGCACCTGTAAACAAAGGATGTTTCAGATATCAACAGCTCCCAGTGATCTAGTGGTATGGTGGAAAGAATGCTTGACTGAGTAGTCAGAAGGCCAGAATGTGAATTTCTTTAGATAAATTAATTTATTTATTTGTAGTTTACAACCTTCAGTTCCACAAGCTTTTGAGTTCCCCTCTCCTCTCCTCCCCAAGACGGCATGCCATCCGACATAGGTTCTGCAAATACCTTCACATTAAACCTATTTTCACTTTAGTCATGTTGTAAAGAAGAATTATGACCAATGGGATAAACCACAAGAAAGAAGAAACAAAACAAAAGAAAAGAGAGAGCAAATAGTTTGTTTCAGTCTGCATTCAGTTCTCTAATTCTTTCTCTGGATGTTGATCGTTTTTTCCAACATGAGTCTTTTGGAGTTGTCTTGGAACATTCTATTACTGAGAGGAGCCAAGTCCATCCAAGTCAGTCATCACAGATACAATGGGTTTACAATTGTGTAAAAGGATCTCCTAGTTCTGTTCCCCTCACTCGGCATCGCTTCATCTAAGTCTTTCCTGGATATGAATCTTGCGCGTGATTCTAACTCCCCGTATAAGACTGGGCAAGTCCCTAGGCTTCTCTGTGAAATAAGCAGGCTTAACAAGATGGCCTCTGAGATCACTTATTCATGTGAACCTGAAGCCACTACCATGAGGCCCAAGGCGGACTTCATGTCTATTGTTACCTTATTCCCATTTTTCCACATGTGCAAGTCCCAAGTCGTGTCCTTCACAGGAGAATCAGCTATTGGAGTCCCCTTGAAATTATTCTTCCCTTAGGAAAATGATTTTTTCATTTAAGATGCTTTACTTCTTCTAATGATTGTTATCAAATGGGATAATATTAGAAAAGCACTTAGATGGTTACCTGGCACGTAATAGGTACTTGACACGTGCTTGGCTCCCACCCCTTCCCTTTATTCGTTTCTCAAATTCATATTCTTTTCTTTCATATGTTAGTCTCCTTTGTAGAGTAGTGTGCATCTTTGCACATAGTAGGCACCTAATTAAAATAATGTTCAGATATGTTATTCAATATAAGCTGCTGTCTTGTTTTATCATTTTAACTTTTCTGTTTTTAAAAACAGAACTTTCGGTGGGCGGAGCCAAGATGGCAGACTAAATCAGAGCTTCCAAGTGAGCTTGATTTGGTTCGTTTTTATTGTTGTTACCTCAGGCAAATCATTTCTGGAGTGGACTAGACGGCCTCTAAATCTCCTCTGGCTCTAGATCTAGGTCCCTAAGTTCCATCAAACCTGAATGTGAAGCTACTCCCACAGGCCCGAAGCCAGACTTGCCATTTATTTATTGCATGGTTCTCAATGATAAACCATTTCCAGTTCTAAATCCATGCTACTGTTTTTCATTATGATGACACAGCTGGGGGAGGAGGGAGGGAAGGAGTAGGGGGAACTAAGCATTAAAACTTGCTCAAGTACTGTCTACTGAGTTACTGTTCTCCTCATCTCCCTGATCCCTTCTCACTGAAAATCTCACATCTTAGCAGGCATTTCTGATGATTTTTCTCAATAGCTGAACATCAGAGAATCCTGGGGAAGACATTCTCAAGGTAGGACCTAATTCCTAACAAAGTAAAGTCTTGTCTTCTCAGGCTTTTTATTTCAACTTAACTAAGTCTAGTTTAGGTATGACCTATAATGCAGACTGATTTACCTTTCCTGGGGGGAAAGTTAGACCATTGGGTCAAGCACTCTAAGATTGGTGGAATCACCAATAATATTAATTTGCAATTGCATAGTATGACACAGTCCATCCCCCAAATTTAAAATATTCATTAATCCTCATTACCCTTCTGGCAGATAGGGATGCACCTAGTGTTAATTATAGTAATTTTACAGAGATACAGGTTCTAGACCACAAAAGAAGCATATGACAAGAACCTCAATGACTCTGACTCAGGAACTCTCTATTTTTCCAATTTTATTTTTTCCCTGAAAATTTATAAATATGTCTAGAAATATAAATACATGCAATGGAAAGGCAGTGAAGCCTCGAGGAGTGGTACTAAGGGCACACTATTAGTGTTGATTAGCTAAGGATGATGTTTATTTAAAGATAAACAAAAGAAAAAAAGACAAGACTGTTCAATGAAGTCTTCCCAGTAACTTGGCATTATAATGCATCACTTAGCAAGGACGTGTCTATGCACTGGCAAAGCAATGGGTGAATCTGCTGAATTCAGTCAAACAATTAGTCAACTGGAAGAAAGACTACATCTGAAGTGACTACTTGGTGACTGAAGTAAGTGGACAATTTAGTCAGAACAGTCATTTAGTAGCTCTGTATAGATATAGCCTCAATCCAATATTTAATTGTTTAATTCTCTGGCCCATTTAAGCAAGCAGTATTTCCTCCATGCCAAAATCTCCAACATTTATTCCTTGGAATATAAAATGAGTGTTCTAGACAGGAATGAATAAAGACAGGCCATTATAATATCATTGCTGGGCAAACGCACACACTCCATTTAGAGGGAAATGGCATTACTGTATATCACATTTTAGTCCAAAGCATGCATCAGCCAAGTCAGAGACACAGTCACCGAGACAAAGAGCAAAGAGAGAAGGGAGGAGAAGAGAGGTGAGGAAGGAATCTCAGGGCCAAATATAATGGAAAAGGGAATAACCTTACATTTAAACAGTTTACTTTTCAAAGGCAACACAAGGGCAAAATGCTTTGTGCAAAGAGAAAATTCGTTTCCAAAGCGTATGCATTCTACAAAGAGCCAAGTTAATTATTCAAAGCAGAGGCCCATGAATTCCCACAATTTAGTCATTCTCTTCTGACACATTCAAGCCCAGTGAGCTGCTTCTTATCACGACGACTTTGATAATTGGCTTAGACATATCAAATAAACTTTCTGGAGAATTCAGTAGTAAGCAGGTATGACATCCTAATAGGGGTTTTATTAGGCATTTTTCTGCACGGTAATGTATTAGCAATCACTGTGACATTTTCTGCTCTGAGGGGTTTTGGCCTTGCTCATTTTTTACACTTGCTAGGAAATAAATTTATTCACGGTCTAGATCTAATCCAATAGACTACTCTGTTTACCCTGGTTTCTAAAGTAGCAGGCTTCGCAGAATTAATGAAAAGTGACATATACATCATAGAAGAAAATGCAGTGTCTTCAGCCAGGCATAACTGAATAGCAAAAATCCCTTCTCATAGTACAAACTGTGGGAATTCAGTCAATTCAGCCTCGTTGTCCCCCTCCCAGTGTCAAACCAGACGAAGTACAATAGACTGAAACAATTTTGTCTAACATTTCATCTTTAAAAAAAAAAAGGTGAGAGAAAGGAGAGTAAATGGAGCATTGTTGATCTAGTAGCCAATAGCATCTTCGGATGAAATTTCTTGACTTTTAAAGGTTTGCAGCAATAAATAGATAGATGGATAGATAGATAGATGAATAAATGAATGAATAAAATTAAAAGACAAAAAGAATGGAAAAATCATTAGGTAAATATTTTAGATTATAGGTATATGAGTGTGTCATATTGTATGCATGTGTGATGTGTTTACACATATTGCATATGTATGCATATGTGTTATATAGAGATATATGTGTATGTATACATGCATGTTCTATATACACATATGCATATATGATGAGTATATAGTTTGCACTGGTGTGATTTGCATTTATTTAAATTTTATAATGCCACTGCTTCATCTTACTACCTGAAATCATTGTATCTTGGGTAGAGATTTATTGGGAATTGAAAAAGAATGAAATATTTTAAAAGCTACCTATAATAAAGGAGGTGCTTTGTTTAGTGTGTCGGGAGGTTTTTTTTATTTGTTTTTTAATAGAGACTGAGGCTCATGTAACTGGTGATGGGACCCAGAATTGTTCCTTGCTACTGCATTCACCTTATTGTTGCCTGAATATATTGCAAATGAGATTACATGTTATTATTCACTATTTGTAGCAGCAAGCACCCCAAGCGTCCTCAGGGTGGCTGCCCATACAGGTTCTTGGATCTGCTTTGATAAAGGAAAGCAACTCAAAATGGGTTAACAAGCTTACTTTAATCAGTCAGACCATATATCGTTTACCTTGTTCAAGGGAAAAAGGTCAGCACCCCGAACTTCAAAGTACACAGACAGAATTATTAAGACAGAAACAGATCTAGTAGACAGATTTCAAACTGTCCAACCATTACATCCATACCCAGTCAACATCTGGGTTTCAACATCTGGGTTTTTCAAAGCCGGGGGGCTCAGGACAACAGCTTCCCAGAATCCATATCAAATCACAGAACACTTCTCAAAGTGAGCCCCAAAACAAAGCTACACATCAGGGCTTATATAGCCTTCTCCTGGCTCAGAGAATGTAACAACATTTTGGACCCACTGGCCAATCAAAAAGTATCTACTGAAAAACAAGCCTCCCACCCCAGGCTCCAGGTGCACTTTAGCCTAGGGGCAGGGAAGATCTTCCAAATTTGCATTCCCATTACACTATCAAATGAAGTTTGATGGAAAAAGAACATAGTTGGATAATAAACTTGCAGTTTACTAAGCAAGAATTGACCATTAACAAAAGTCACTTATGAAGCAACTCTAGGTTAATACCTGATATTCAACCACCAATTTCTCAGCATTTCTGCTGATGGAGGAGTTGCGGTTGTCAGAGCCGTCCTCATAAAGGACAGAAGGTTTGGAGAAAAGTGGAGACAACCAGAAATATCAAACCAGAGGGGTCAAGCAGGAATAGAAATCAAAACATGAAGCAAATCTGAAAAAATTGGAAGTGCTACAGAGAGGAGCAGTCATACCAGAACAGAAAAGAGAAAAAAATCAATATAGAAAACCAGAAATCGGAAGCAAGTCCTATTTGTGGTATCATTTTCACAGAGATTTGGGATCTATTGGCCATACTTGCCTTTGGGAGAAGGAAGGAACAAGTATTTACAAAGCACCTACTATGTGTCAATCACTATGCTAGACGTTTTACAAATATTATTTCATTTGATCTTCACTAAAAACCCTGGGAAGAAGGCACATGGTTAACTGCATTTTACAGTTAAAGAAATGGAACCAGGAGTGGTAGTGACTTGCCCAGGATAGCTGGAAGTATCTGAAGCTGGATTTGAACTCAGGTCTTCCTAACTCCAGTCCCAGAACACTATCCACTATCTCACTACAACTGGGACCACAGGGTCAGTGGTAAAGAGAAACACACAGGAAATTCAGATATCGTTTATTAAGGAATGATTTCTTACTTTCTCCCTTTTCTCTTTCCCTTTCTACGTAGTCAGGCAGAACTGTTGGGGGGAAATGAGAGCAAGAAAGACAGCAGGAAGGAGAAGCAAGAGTCCTAGAAAATCCATGGACTTATTGCTCGAGACATCATTGAGTTTCCTCCATGTCTTGGTCACCCGCCATCCAGCAACCAGAGCTGACAGTATGGCAGTATAAGGGATCTCTTGCTCAGGAGCTTTGGAGACACAGGAAAGAGGTGATATCCAAAAACCCGTCTTCCCTTCCCATTGGGTATCTGAAATGCCACTATTCTATGGCTTAAGGTTTTGAATCCAAAAAAATGCATCTGAATTCTAAGACTGGCAACTAAATTGTTATCAGTCCCTTAGAAATGCAAGAAAGTAGGTTTTGATTGGGGGAGAAGGAATCCATGAAAGCCCAGTGCAGCTTTGAGAAGGTGGATAAAGCCAATATCAAAGAGACTCCTCTCAGGGGCGGCCAGGTGGCTCAGCGAGTAAGAGCACGGGTTCCAGTATTGGGACGACCTGGAGATCGAATCCCAGGCTCAGACACTCAGCACCACACCCAGAAATAACTGGCCATGTAACCTTGAGCAAGTTACTTAACCCCAATTGCTTAAAAAAAAAAAAGAGACTCCTCTCCATCTCAGTTACAGAAATGAAAGGTCACACATTACATCTTTCCATTAAAAAGTGGTCTGCTTCCTTATTTAGAAACTCTGACATTTCCTTATCTGACTATAACCTCGTATCATTCCACATCTTCCTAGATCTCACCAAGTGTGGAGTCTATAGCTACCAAATTAAATTTTACCTATTGGACAATTTTCTCTGGGACTGACCATGCCAGTAGCAATGAGAAATGAAGGAAGGAAGGAAGGAAGGAAGGAAGGAAGGAAGGAAGGAAGGAAGGAAGGAAGGAAGGAAGGAAGGAA
>NW_027185653.1:5011159-5032755 GCF_028583685.1 Petaurus breviceps papuanus
GAAGGAAGGAAGGAAGGAAGGAAGGAAGGAAGGAAGGAAGGAAGGAAAGAAGGAAACAAGCATTTGTCAAGCTACTATTATGTGCCAAGTTTTCTAAAAGTATTATCTCATTTGATCTTCACAACCCTGGGTAGTAGGTGTTATTATTACCCCATTTTATAGTTAAGGAAACTGAGCCAGAAGTTAAATGACTTGCCCAGAGATGCACAGTTAGTAAATAACAGAGACTGAATTTGAACTCAGACTTTCCTGACTCCGAGTCTACCACTGTACCACCTAGCGCCTTGTAGCACTAATACAATATTCACAGTGCCCATGATCCCAATAAATATACCAACCATGACTATAAAAATTCCTGCATGGCGCTCAATCACAAAATATAACAGGCTCTCCATACAGAAGACAGAAGAAAAACATTTATTCACACCAAAAACCCAAATCCCAACACCAGGAAATCGAATACATCATAGCAACAAAGAAGTTAATTTACCACAACATAGCAGAGAGCTACACCATCTTTTGGCCTTCTCACAAACCAATATAAGCCTAACTATCACAGCAGGTGCAAAAAAACAACTTTTGCTCAGGCTATGACTGACTCCTTGCTGAGCATCCTCTCTATCTCCCAGTCTAGCTAGCTCTAACTCCCAGTTTCCTGGGGGCTCTGCTTCCCTTCAGCAAACTCCTCCCACCACATGCTCCATGTGACTACATTCAGCCTATTAGAGGACAGAGTTTATTTTCAAAGCTGGGAAGGTCTTCAAATTCCCCTAGGCTTATTAAGGGGCAGGGAAGATCTTCAAATTACCATTACCATTACACTCCCTCTGGGGCAGCAAACAGACAAATCCAACAGCCTTTGGGGGATATTTATTGCCTATAGGTCCCTATACTATATATTCAGTACTGTATTGTTAATCTATAGTATCTCATGGATAATTACCAATGCCAGAGAATGTACTTGATTTTCTTGATAAGAAAATTTCATTGAGATAGTTAAAATTATCTAGACAAAGTATGAACTGTGTTTCCATTGTATACCCTTGAGTCTTCATTTCACTGATACAGCTAGGTGGTATAGTGAGTAAAGTGCTGGACTTTGAAGAAGACCTGAGTTCAAATCCTGTCTCAGATACTTAACAAGCTATTGTGATACTGGCCAAGTGACTTAATGTCTCAGCCTCAATTTCTTCAACTGTAAATTGAAATCATATTAATAATTCATAAACTTGTTGGGATCAAACGAGATGACACATGAAAAATGCTTCACAAAATTTCAAACATTATAAAAATGATAGCTATTATTATCATTTGTTGTTGTTCATTTGTTCATTCAGTCAGTCAGTCATGCATGGCCAACTCTTTGTGACCCCCTGGACCATAACACTCCAGGCCTTTCTATCTTCCAGTATCTTCCAGTATCTCCTGAAGTCTATCTAAGCTCATGTTCATTGCCTCCATGAAACTCCCTATCCATCTCATCCTCTACCATCCCCTTCTCCTTTTGTCTTCAATCTTTCCCAATATCAAGGTCTTTTGCAATGAGTACTGTCTTCAAATTATGTGGCTTAAGTATTTAAGTTTCAGCTTCAATATTTGTCCTTCCAATGAGTAGTCTGAATTAATTTCTTTAAGTATTGGCTGATTTGATCTCCTTGCTTTCCAAGGACTCTCAAAATTTTATCTGACACTATAATTCAAAAACATTGATTCTGCAGTGCTTGGCTTTCCTTATAGTACAACTTTCACAGCTGTGTACAACTACTGGAAAAAAACCATAGCTTTGACTATACAGACCTTTGTTGGTAAGGTAATGTCTCTGCTTTTTAGTATGCTGTCCAGATTTGCTATAGCTTTCCTTCCAAGGAGGAAAAGTCTTTTAATTTCAATATGACATGTCCTAAGTTCTAAATGCAAATTCAATTCAAAGCTGAGGTAGTTCATGATTTAAGCCTCCTTTTATGATCTATTTGAGGATTTTTATAACTTTTTTACAGATCAGAATATTGGTAACTCTTCAAAAGTGAAATTATATTAATTAGTAATAATAAGAGGTCTGATTAACATAGCACTTTGTGATATATAAATCACTTTGCTCAAAAGAACCCTATGAGAACATATGGGACAGGGAGCGAAATATGACAGCCTTAAAGAAACCACAGTCTCCTTCAAATCAATGATGCATCAGGATAGTATTTTAAGGGTTTTGACAATTAGATGACTAAGTACTGAACCTGGTGATCATGCAATAGGCTTTTAAGGAAAAGACAAGGGGCAGCTAGGTGGCACAGTAAATAGATCACCGGTCCTGGAGTCAGGAGAACCTAAATTCAAATCTGGTCTCAGACCCTTAACACTTACTAACTGTGTGACCTTGGACAAGTCACTTAACCCCAATTGTCCTGCCTTCCCCTTCCAAAAAGACAAAACAACAAAGGAAAATAACAAGATCAGCATGATCTCGAAATAGTCATGAAGGTTCTAGGAAAGAGGTAGACTGGGGTGGAGTCAAGATAGCAGAGGAGAAACAGGACTTCCATACAGCACTGGCTTCCAACTTCTCCAATTCAAGTAAAAAATTACTCCAGACAAACTTTAGGACTACAGAACCCACAAAATGACGCAGAGAATATAACTTCCCACTGAAGACAGCCCGGCAGGCCAGCAGTAAGTGGCCAGTGCAGCACTCTGGGAGCCAAGCCCAGCCCTGCAGGAGCCTAAGATTTTAGCCTCAGGGTGGTCTGACTGGCCACTGGCTGGAGGGACTTCAGATCACCAGCAGCTGTGGTGGTTTCCAGACTTGTCAAACCATAGATGCTAAGGACAAAGTGAGAGGTCAGTGCAGGGTGGACTTTAGGACTTGGGAATTTGGGAGTACAATCTGGCCTTTGCCCATGGGGCAAGAAGCAGCTGAGGCTCCACTGCCCTGCAGCCACCCACCATGTGTCTGTTTCAGAGCTGCTAAAATGCAGATTGTAGGGGGACCAAGCTACCAGTATGAGGGGTAGTTGCTCTTGCTCTAACCTGCTTGGATCGGGATTGCAGTCTAGCATGGAGGTCCTGAGGTGCATGAACAGTTTTCCAGAGCCTGTGGAGGCTTCAGAGAGGGCACCCAACTAATAGCTCCAGCAGCTGCAAAAACCCAAGAATTTAGGATAAAGCTCCAGTTTCTGGTAGCAGAGTTCTACTGTGGCAAAAGGCTCAAAAGTCAAGTAATTGGGAGGCAACATGAGCAAGCAAAGGAAGCAAAGCAAACAGAGCAATCCAACTTTATACTCTATTTTGGGGTCAAAAAGGATCAAAATATGGAACAGGAGGAAGACAGTCAAGTCAGAACTCCTGCATCAAAAGCTTTAAAGAAAAATATGAGCTGGTTACATGCCATAGAGGATCTTAAAAAGGATTTTGAAAACCAGATAAGAGAAGTGGAGAAAAAATTAGGATGAGAAATGAGAATGATGCAAGAAAATAATGAAATGAGAGTCAACAACCTGACTGACGAAAATAACACCTTAAAAATAAATGGCAAAAGAGGCTCAAAAAGGCAATGAGGAGAAGAATTCCTCAAAAAGCTGAATTTGCCAGATGGAAAAAGAATCTCAAAAGCTCACTGAAAGGGGCGGCCAGGTAGCACAGCAAGTAAGAGCACCGGCTCCAGTGTTGAGAAGACCTGGAGATCTAATCCCGGGCTCAGCCACTTAGCACCCACCCAGAAACACCTGTCTTTGTAACCTTGAGCAAGTTACTTAACCCCAATTGCTTAGGGGCGGCCAGGTGGCTCAGCGAATAAGAGCACCGGCTCCAGTGTTGGGATGACCTGGATCAAATCTGGGCTCAGATACTCAGCACCACACCCAGAAATAATAACAGGCCATGTAACCTTGAGCAAGTTACTTAACCCCGATTTCTTTAAAAAAAAAAAAAAAGCTCACTGAAGAGAATCATTCCTTCAGAATTAGAATGGAGCAAATGGAAGCTATTGACTTTATGAGAAATCAACATACTATTAAACAGGGGTGGCCAGGTGGCGCAGTGAGTAAGAGCACTGGCCCCAGAGTTAGGATGACCTGGGATAGAATCCTGGCTCAGACACTTAGTACCCACCCAGAAACACCTGTCTTTGTAACCTTGAGCAAGTTACTTAACCCCAATTGCTTAAAAAAAAAGATACTATTAAACAGACCCAAACAAATGAAAAAACAAGAAGGCGAAGTGAAATATCTCATTGAAAAAAAAAAAAACCACTGACCTGGAAAATAGATCCAGGAGAGATAATTTTAAAATTACTGGACTACCTGAAAGCCATGATCAAAGAAAGAACCTAGAAATCACCCTTCAAAAAATTCTCAAGGAAAATTGCCCTGATGTTTTAGAATCAGAGGGCAAAATAGAGGTTGAAAGAATCCTCTGATCACTTCCTGAAAAACATCCCAAAAAGAAAACTCCTAGGATTATTACAGCCAGGTTCTGGAATTCCCAAATCAAGGAGAAACAATTTGAATATTGTGGAAACACAATCAGGATAACACAGGATCTGGCAGCTGCTACACTGAGTGACTGAAGGGCTAGGAATATGATATTCTTCAGATCAAAGGAGCTGGGATTAAAACCAAGAGTCAGCTACCCAGCAAAACTGAGTATCATGTTTCAGGGGAAAATATGGTCATTCAGTGGAATAGAGGACTTTCAAGTGTTCTTGATGAAAAAAACAGAGTTGTATAGAAACTTTGATATACAGATACAAGAAGTAAGAGAAGCATGAGAAGGTAAACAGGGAAAAGAAATCATAAGGAACTTATCAAAGTTGAACTAGTTATATTCCTACATGGAAAAATGATAATTGTAACATATGAAATGTTTCTCAGATATGAGAATGGATTGAGGGGAATGGAAATGTGTGTGTACACACATATATATGTCTCTATAGGAGGGTATATGGAAGTATGAATATATATGTGAGTGTGTACATGTATGTCTACAGGTAGACATAAACATAGGGCACAGGACCAATTGAATAGGAAGGGATGATACTTAAAAAGTGAAATTAAGAGGTGAGAGAGGAATATAATGAGCGGAGATGGGGAGAGACAGAATGGGGTAAATTATCTCATATAGAAGAGGCAAGAGAAAAGTGTTACAATGGAGGAGAAGTACAGGAAGGCAAAAGGGAATGAGTCAATCTTATTCTCATTGAATTTGGCTTAGGGAGGAATGACATTCACACTAAATAGGGCATCTCACCCTACAGGAAAGTAGAGGGGAAGGGGAAGAGAGGGGGGATGATGGAAGGGAGGGCAGGCTGGGGGGAGGGAAGTTGGAAGCCCCCACTTTTGGAAAAGGACAGGATCAAAGTAGAAACTAGAACAAGTGGGAGGGTGGGATAGGAGGGAGGGAAATATAGTCAGTTTTTCACAATATATCCACTGTGGAAATGTTTTGCATAGCTACACAAGTCCAACCTATATTGAATTGTTTATCTTTCCAGTGAGGGTGGGTGATGAGGGAGGAAGGGAAAGAATCTGGAATTCAAAGTTTTAAAATCAAACATTTAAAAATATGTATATATATTGTTATTTTACATGTAACTGGGAAATGAGATATACAGGCACTGGGGCATAGAGATCCACCGTGCCCCACTGGAAAGTCGGAAGGGGGATGGAGGAAAATATGGGAGAGAGCAGATTGGGAAGGGGATATTCAGTGGGATTGCTGTTTTGGGGTGGGTAGGGAAAAATGGGGAGAAAATTTGTTATTCAAAATTTTGTGGAAATAATATAAACTAAAGAGTAAAAAGGAGAGAAAAAAAAAGACCAAAAATGTAGACTACATTCTAATATAATTATTCCCAATTGAAGAAACTGATACTCAGAAAATTGTGATTTACCCCAAACCACAAAGATGATAAGTTCTCCAGGGCTAGAACCCAGGTCTTCAGACTCTAAATTCAGTGAAAATAAGTCTAGAGTTCAAGCAAAATAGCAATGAAATCTAAAATTTATTATACACAGATGGAATATGAATAATATACCTACAGAATGCTACAGCTGTCCCTTGCTTCACATGACTTCTTTTTATATATAAATTCATACCTCAGTAGATTCACTGGGAATTTTTTTTGACTCCTACAAATTTACAAACCATAGGATATGGTGCACAGGTGCACATTTTGAGCTGTATTATAAATAAAAGAATTCAATTCAAATAAACAAACATTTAACTAAAGGCCTACTTGGTACATAGCCCTGTGTTAACACTTCAGGTCTGAAATTTCTATGACATGGTCCTTACCTTCGTACTCTTTATTAGAGGGATGTTACTATTCAAAATCATATTACTGCTTTCATGTTACTTGTCTTTTCTCATGACTGTTTCTTAATTCCACGATCATACTTTAAGTTCCTTGAGGACCACAGACTGAATCTTACCATTCTTTATATCTTCCCATGTGCCCTGCACACAGACATAATACATTTTCAAATATTTATCATCTGATTTTAATAATAAAAATTCTATGTCACTTTTTCCTCATAATATAAAAAAATACTCTTAAAAAACTTTATATTATGGCTTTTCTTCTGAAACAAAGAAATAATCAAATTTCAGATAACCTTTCTGGATGAATTTTTGGCCAAATTCAAATACAATAAAAATTGGAATAAACTTGGTCAAGTTGGATAAATAGCAAAATGCCAGGATGTTTATCCCATTAAAGCATCAATCTTTCATTTATTTCCTGAACCAGGGACAGAAAACATAAATCAAATTCTTAAAGAAAATGTATTCCCTGATGTCTCATTGCTCTCCATGGACCAATGAAGCAGTGCTGTCCTCTAAAGGAATGTCGCTGCTTTTTATCATAAATGAGTCTAACTCTATTCATCGCCTTTGCATTCCAACAGCTCATCCTCACCCCCAACTGTGGACAAACAATATATGACACTGGTTACCTCAATCAAGGCTAGTCCTCCATGTATGGAGGACAGATAATTTCTTTCTTCATATAATATGAAGGGTGCAAAATGGGCCATCCCTCCTCTCCCCCCAAAACAAATCTCCCAAGGTTACCTAACACAGCATCCACCATCTGCAGTAAATAATTTGAATTAAAATATTACATTTCTGGAAAACCATTTTTGTTGTTCAGTCATTCAGTTAGTGGTGTCCGATTCTTCAGGGTTTTCTTGGCAAAGATACTGCAGTGATTTACCATTTCTTTCTCTAGTTTAGGGCTTCTTAAACTGTGGGTAAAGACCCTATATGGAGTCAAGATCCATTGTGGATTAAGGCAATCAGTGGATAAGTGACTCTCCCAGGGTCACGCAGCTAGTGAGTGTCTTGTGATTTGAGATCAGACCTTCCAGACTCCAGGGCCAGTGCTCTGTTCATTGAGTTACCTAGCTGTCTCCAATTACTAAGTTTTAAATAGATTATATGGAAGATAAGAAAGTGAGGTTTGGTTCTAACTATTTCCACCATTACACTCCTTCCCACCCTTCCCCACCCTTATTTCATAGTCTAATATGTGTCCTACTCCTCCCTGAAAGCCCATGCTTTCCCTTAACTTCTGTTATACTTTTAGCCAATATCATCACATGCTCCATTTTGTTTTTATCTGACTGTTGAAATACTCAACAAAGTCCTATACTGATGCCTCACTGATTTGAAAGAGACCCTGGGAGCGGCTAAGTGGCGCAGTGAGTAAAGCGCCTGCCTAGAGTCAGGAGGACCTGAGTTTGGTTCTGGCCTCAGACACTTAACACCCACACAAAAAAACTGGCCGTGTAACCTTGGGCAGGTTACTTAACCCCAATTGCCCTCCAAAAGGCAAAAAAAAAAAAGAAAGAAAGAGACCCTGGCCTTTAATGGTTGTGTCCTTTTTATATCTTCCCTTCTCCCCAATTGTTGACCACATCTTTTTCCCAGAGCTATGATTTCAGCCATCTAGGGAACTGATGACATAGAAATCCCTTTACAAGATACATATCTACATCTGCTCCATAATTTTCAGTATTAAGGAATTACTTAGAGGCACTGAGAGATTAAATGATTTGCCCAGGGTCACAATGCCACATATATCAGAGGGAATTTGAATGGAGCCTTTCCTGAATGTGGGAATGGCTTTCTAGCCGCTATACTAGGACTGCCTCTCATAAGAAGCAGACATTTAATGAAGACATGTTGGCAAATTGTAATTTAAATGGAACCAGCATTGTTTTTCCTGCACTCTCCCACCTCCCTGAACTGCCGCCAGCCCTGAATGGAGCACTCACCTCTTCTTATGGTCTGACAAACTCTAAAAGCCTTTTTGCTAGGTAATAATGAATGAGCCTTCTTTACCTAGATTAGCTTTAGAACTTCTTTTTGCAGAAAATATGCTAGTGTCAAAAAGAGAGTTGTAGATTCCTAATTCTACCCATAGCTTTTAAAATAATCTTAGTGACTCAACGGCATCACACTTTATTAATCTGTAAATCGAGACACAGTGCCCCCAGGACACATATTTGTTTGTGAAGGACTTTAAAGGTTTTGGATGAAAGACACTATAAGTGCAAATTAATCTCATAATTTTCTCTAACCTGGATGGAATGGACTCACCGAAGTGTGAGAAACAATTCAGCTAATCTCCTGAGGATGAAGATGTTGCTAATGAGGTCTGATTGTGCAGAGCTATAATGGCAAGTCTTAATAATAACCACATTCAAGGAGATTTATCCATCTCAACACTAACTCATTTCAATTAGGAATTTAGATTAATTGCCCACCATGATTCTAGAGAAGGAGAATCAATCCTCTGTCAAATAAAATAAGTTTTAAAAAATTTTAAACAGTTATTTGTTTAAAGCCATAATAATAATGGTTGACATTTATATAGCCTTTTTGCATTACAAAGTCCTTTGCATACAGCTTGGTAGAATAAGAAATGATGTTAGGGTCCATCTAGCTAAACTTCATTTTACAAATGAGAGAATTGAGTACCAGAGAGGTCATAAGATTCAGAATTACTGAATCATAGAACTTCAGGGCTGAAAGGCCATGTAGTCTAACCCACACCTCCACAAGAACCTCCTCTTTTAATATCTACTTTAAGTCCACCAATGAATGGGAAAATTACTACCTCTCAACCCCGCCTATTCCACATTTAAACTATATTAGGGGATCTTACTCATTCAATATTTTAATGTGCCTTTTCTTTTTCAGTGATTGTATTTGACTCCATAAGTACATTATGAGTTTACTGATGGTCAGCTCTAATTATTAGGAAATTTTTGCTCACATAAAGCCTAAATCTGCCTTTCTGTAATTTTTACCCATAATTCCTAATTCTACCCTTCAGGACTAAGAAAACACATCTAACCCCTCCTCAGCATGATGTCCCTTTAAATATTTGAAGATAGCCATCATGCCCCACTAACCCTTCAAGACTTCTCTTTTCCAGGATTAGCAATCTCTTTATTCTAGCACCTTCAACCATTCTTCTTAGAACAACGGTTTCATTTTTCTCATCATCCTAAGGTCATCCTCTGGCATGTTCCAACTTGTCAATGCCCTTACTATTACATTGCATCTGAAAAATAACACAATACTACAGATATACTCCCAGGGGAGAAGACAACAGGACACTCACCTACCCTATTCTTGACAATCTTTTAATGCAGCCTAAATTTATGTTACTTTTTTGGCTGCTACATTATACTATGGATTCATATTGAATTTTTAGGCCACTGAAACCTCCAGATCTTTTTCACATGAACTGCTATCCAGCTACTTCTGTTTTATCTTGTATTTATGTATTTGATTGACTACCAAGAGACAGGAGAGAGAGGGGAATATCTGAACAGGGGTTGATTGATTGACCTATGTTCCTTCCATTGTGAAGCTGATTAATTTCAGAAGAAGGGAGCCTTTAAGAGCCAAATGAAAACTGTTCATCAGAGCAATACTCTAGAATTTCCACATAGTTTTCCTTGTATTATTTCTACTTTTTTCTTTTTCAGTCATGTTTGAAAATGTACCTACTAATAGGTCCAAAGGATCTGTGAAATACTTTCAAGCTTTAATGAGGAAATAGGAAAAAGTGAGCTATGGGGACATGCTGAGGAGAGGTACTTCCAAATCTGGGTGGGTGAGGAATCCACTCATGTTTATAATACAACAAAACTTTTTAAATAAATCCTTCACTTTATATGACTATAAAGGGAATTTCTGCAAAGTTAATGGAGTTTTTCCAGCATCTATCCAAAATTTGGAGATGTATACTGAAGGGGAAAAAAAGCCCAATAATCTAAGATTAAATTTTGCAGTGAGAAAGGGAAGACAAAACGAGGCTTAACCTCAAGATATGTTGGACATTGTGGGACTCCAGGCAGTTAATGAGGCCAAATTCATTAAGTATCCACTATGTTCCAGGCTCTGGGCTACAAGCTGGGAATACAGAGAAAAGCAAAAAGAATTCAACCCTACTCTGAAGGATCTCACATTGTAATAATAGGGACAATATGCAAACTATGTGCAAATGAGCTTTATAAAGGATAATTTGTAAATAACCAACAGAAGGAATATACTATCATGAAAAGCTTCTTGTAGAAGATGGGATTTTAGCTGGGACTTAAAAGAAACCAGGGACATCAGCACTGCTATACAAAACTCTTTATTTTCACCTGTGTATTTGTTATTCTGGAATTTCTACTCCATCACTGACAACTCTGCTGTCCCCCTGGACCATAAGAATTCCTACACTTATGAAACCTGATTTGTAATTCCCAGACTTTTTCTCTTGCCTTCCTGTTATCTGGCACTTACTAGTTCATAATAAATCTGTGATGAAATATCACATTTTACTAAGAGGTTGTCTCATCTTAAATGCATAATTGACCAGCCTAATTCTTATAATTAAAGACTTAAGATTCTGTAAAAACAAAAATTTGTTCTCATTTTATCAGATCTTTATATTTGAAATTTCAAATGGTCTCAAACCAGATAGCTAGAATGCAATGTTATAAGACAACTCCAAAGGACTCATGATTAAAAAGGCTATCCATATCCAGAGAAAGAATTATGGAGTCTGAATAGAGATTGAAGCAAACTACTTACTTTCTCTTTTTCTTTTTGTTTTGTTTTATTTTTTCTTTTTTTCTTGTTATTCATTCCATTGGTTATAATTCTTACAACTTGACAAATGTTTAATGTGAAGGTATATACAGAACCTATATTGGATTCCGTGCTGCCATTGGGGGAGTAGAGGGGGTGGAAGAAAATTTGGAGCTCAAAAATTTGCGGGACTGAATATTGTAAACTAATAGCAAATATTTTTCAAAAGCTAGATAGATCGGTAGCATGATGGATAGAGTGCTGAACTTGGAGTCAGTCAAGAAGACGTGAGTTCAATCTAGTCTCAAGAACTTACTAGTTTTGTGACACTGTACAAATCACTTGACCTTCCTCAGCCTTGGTGTCCCCATCTGTAAAATAAGGAAAATAACAGCACCTACTGCACAAGATTGTTGTGAGCATAAAATGAGATAACGTGTAAAATTACTTTGTAAATTTTGAAGTAATATATAAATGCTAGTTATTGTTACTATTAGCTTTTAGCTAAAATAAGAGATACCAACATGTATCATCTCTTCCTCCTTTTCCAATTTTCCCCTTTCCAAATAAATAATCTTAAGATCACTTTTCAATCCTCATTAAATACATGTGTACTAAACCAATGGGGGAAAATGGAATTTATCAAAGACTGTCTCGCTCCTATGACTTAGAAAATGAACATACCTGAGAGATAAGGGGAGAGTTCAGAAAATTGTTGTCAAAGTCATAACTTGTGGCACAGATTTATCACTATCCAGGCCTTTCACTGATCTCCTAACCTAGGACTTTGCTCAGTTCACAGAATTCTACAACATCAGATTATCCCTAGGTAGACTCCGTGTAGGGGAACATAGAGATTTCACCTTTCCAGGGAAAGCAACTAAGGAATGCCATATGAGAAATAAGATGGGCCCTCCCATCAAGACCTAAAATGACTCTGGGAGCAGCACACAGTGAATAGAGCACTGGCCCTGAAGTCAGGAGGACCTGAGTTCAAATCTGGCCTCAGACACTAAACGCTTACTAGCTGTGTGACCTTGGGCAAGTCAGTTAACCCCAATTGCCTTGCCTTCCACCCTCCAAAAAGACAATTAAATAAATAAAGTGACTCTGAAAGCAAACGGGACCATCTTGGCCACACTGACCCAGAGGTCTTCTGGCTGCTTTATCTCGTATCTCTAGGCAGCCATAGAATAGGAGATGGAGGGCTATTAATGCCAGAAGTTTCTACCTGCTCTCTCACCCCACAGCACAGCTGCCCTACCTTCCTCAGTGTGTTAAGAGACTCTATCACTTTCAATCACACCTTGAAAGGTAAATTAGCAGCAACCTGCATGTATTCCCAGTTTGTCTCCAATAAATTAGAAGTTTATGCACTTGGTTATTCACATGGAAAATAATGGGCAGCAGTTAAAAGTTCACATTTTTATGCAATGTTTTAATTTGGCATTTGTAGCAACTAAAGAGTATATATGCTCTTTCACCCAGTTGATCCTCATACCAGCATGAAGTAAAAACATTTGCTCCATTGATTTCACTAGCACAAGTTTAATGCGCCTGGTTAATTCTGGTCCTCAGAATCACAAATCTGATTCCCATAGCTGGATGAATGAGCCACCTTATCAACAAGACAATATCTCATTTTTATCAATAAAAAGAAGAAAATGTAACTTTTGTTTCTTTATATCCCAGGAAATGGGCGTAGATGTATATGTAAAGAAATTACTATAATCTCTGTTGCAATGCTATGCCAGAAGGCCAGCCTTGTGGATTCAATTTTTCAAAGGTATCTATGCTGCACGCTAATTCATGAAAACACGTTCAGTTGATTGCAGGGTGTTTTGTTTGGCAGTAAAGTGCAGGAAGACAAATATCAAATCTCAGTGGCTGCACCTCCAACTGTTTCACACACAGAGATAAAAGATAATCCCTGACCAAATAGCATTGCTTTCAAGATAAAAATCAACTTTCAAGTGCACTGCATTGAATGAGAGAGGCCAAGCTTGCTCTAAAAGTTTCCAATCATTGGACCTGAATAATATTTATTAGAAGAACTTGTGCCCCATGTTGAAATCGGCAAGAGTGGTGCTTTTTAGCTCAGCATGATGCTAATATCTGTAATTAAGGATTTAGAGCATCTGCAAAGTGAGTACTTAGTTTGACAAATCTCCCTGCAAGTAAATTTACTGAGTTTGATTATTTCCATTATAAGATACTTTTCACAGTGGTAGGAGTGGGGGAGGTAGGTGGAAATCAGGCCATATTTTCCCTCTTCATAAAGTGTGGAAACTTCTAACTAATCACAACTAGCCCTATCATTGCGAGCATCTCTTTTATACTTCAGAAACTGGAACATCAGGGGAAATGCCACAAACTCATCAGTTTCCTTTTCTTTCACCCTTTCCTTCAGTGCAAAATTTCTAAGATAGGTACCAGTGCTTAAATAGTTGTTCTTAAATAGTTGCTTTGACAGAGCTGTAATTATGAGTATTTATTCTACAACCCTTTATACTTTGGGTCCTAGAGGTCCAACACAGGCTTAATTTTGTTGCTGTTCCAGTTTCTCTGATAAAAGCCTCATTTGTAAAATATACAGAGAACTGAGTCAAATTTATAAGAATACAAGTCCTTCCCCAATTGATAAATGGCCAAAGGATATGAACAGTTTTCAGAGGAAGAAATTACAGATATCTATAAGCATATGAATAATGTTCTAAAACACTACTGATTAGAGAAATGAAAATCAAAACAACTCTGAGGTACTACATCTCACCAGGCAGATTGGCTAATATGATGAAACAGGAAAATGATAAATGCTAGAGGAGATGTGGGAAAATTGGAACACTAATGCATTGTTGGTGCAGTTGTGAACTGATCCAACCATTCTGGAGAGCAATTTGGAGCTATGCCCAATGGCATACTCTTTAAACCAGCAATATCTCTTCTAAGGCTGTATCCCAAAGGGATCATAAAAGTGGGAAAAGGACCCATATGTAGAAAAATATTTAAAGCAGTTCTTTTTTGTGGTGGCAAAGAATTGGAAATCAAGGAGATGCCGATCATTTGGAGAATGGCTAAACAAGTTGTGGTATATGAGTGAAATGGAATACTATTGTGCTATAAGAAATGATGAGCAGACTGACTTTCTAATAACCTGGAGAGACTTATATCAACTGATGCTGAGTGAGGAGGGAAGAACCAGAACTTTGTACACAATCACAGACACATCGTATGTGTGATGACTTACTTTGATGAACTGGGCTCCTCTCAGCAATGCAAGGCTATAAGACAACTCCAAAAGACTTATGATGGAATGGGCTATCCACATTCAAAGAAAGAATTACAGTCTGAATGCCTATTGAAGCAAACTGCTTGCTCTCTCTCTTTTTTGTTGTTTTGTTCCTTCTTTCTCATTGTTCACTCCATTGGTTATGATTCTTCTTTACAATTTAACTATGTTTAATGTGAAGGTATTTGTAGAGCCTATTTCATATTGCATGCATCCATGGAGGGTGGGGAGGAAGGGGGAAGGAGAGGGAGGAGGAGAAAATTTGGAATTCAAGGGACTGTGGAACTGAATGTTGTATACTAAAAGTAAATAAATAAATTCAGGAAAATAAATCAATAAATGGGAAAATTTTTGTTGTTGTTTGCAAACAGGATTTACAAAATATATTCCATATGAAATATGCCACCCAAATGATCTGAAATAGATGCCCTAGTATCTAATACAGGTTTGAGAATTTGGGGAAGTTTCCCACATTTTATTTTGATTTTATTATGATACTTTGAGCTAATTTAAAAAATTATGGCCTAATTTGAGACATATAGGATTGGGGCAGTGACAATCAAAAATATAATCATAATGATGCATCAGTGAAATAGATTAATTGAATTAAATGACCATAGTAACCTAGTGTTTGATAAATCCAAAGACCCCAGCTTTTGGGATAAGAACTTGAAGTTTGACAAAAACTGTTAGGAAAACTAGAAAATAGCAGAAACTAGGTATAGACTTATCTTACTCCATATACCAAGGTAAGATCAAAATGATTATTTAAACTTAAAGGGTGGTACAATAAGTAAATTGGGGATAGTTTACCTGTCAGATCCATGGAAAAGGTAAGAATTTATGACCATCCAGGAGATAGAGAGCATTACTAGATGTAAAATGGGCAATTTTGATTATTTTAAATTACAAAGGTTTTGCACAAACAAAACTAATGCAACCAAGATTAGAAGGAAAGCAGAAAATGGGAAACAATTTTTATAGCAACTATCTCTGATAAAGGCCTCATCTCTCATATACATAGAAAAATTATTCAAATTTATAAGACTACAAGTCATTCCCCATTATCAACTGATAAATGGTCAAAGGATATGAACAGGAAGTTTTCTGATGAGGAAATCAAAGCTATCTATAATCACATGAAAAAATTCTCTACATCACTATTGATTAGATATATACAAATTAAATTCTGAGGTACCACCTCATACCTGTAATATTGGCTAATATAACAGAAATGAAAAAGATAAATGTTGGAGGAGGTGTGGGAAACTTGGGACACATGCATTATTGGTGGAATTGTGAATTGATCTATCCATTCTGGAAAGCAATTTGGATCTATGATCAAAGGGCAATGAAACTATGCATGCCTTTGATCCAGCAATACAGTGGGATACTAGGTCTGTATCCCAAAGAGATCAAATAAAAATGAAAAAGACTTATTTGTACAAAAATATTTATAACGGTCCTTTTTGTGGAGGCAAGGAATTAGAAACTGAGAGGATGCCTCTCAATCGGGGAATGGTTGAACAAGTTGTAGTATATGATTGTGATGGAACACTATTGTGCTATAAGAAAGATTGAGCAAGATGTTATCAGAAAAACCTGTGAAGACTTATACGAATCCCATGCAAAGTTACATGAGCAGAGCCAGGAGAACATCATACACAGTAACAGCAATATTGCTGCAATATGATCAACTGCAGTAAAGCAATGATACAAGACAATTTCAAAGGATTCATTATGAAAAATTCTGTCCACCTCTGCAGAAAGAACTGGTGGAGTCTGAATCCAGACTGAAGTATAATATTTTTCACTTTATGTATTTTTATTCATGGGTTCCCCCCCCCTTTTGGTCTGTGTCTTCTTTCACAATATGACTAATATGTTTAACATGATTGAACATGCATAACCTATATCAAATTGCATACTGTCTCAGGGAGGGGGAAAGTGAAGAAGGAAGAGAGAAAATTTGAACTCAACTTTTCTTAAATTAATGTTTAAAATTGTCTGTACATGTAAGTAGGGGAAAATAAAATATTAATTTATAAATATAACCAAAAAGGTTGTGGGAACCTTGTAGAATAAAGAAATCCAGGCCATAGATGAAGAAAGAAGGAAAGTCAGCTATGTTTAGGGTTAAGGTTAGAATACACTTGTATTTGGCACTCCCACATTCTGCCAACCTGTCATTACTACTCTTAGTGAACCTTTGGGATACCTGATCCTTCTATATCAGGAAAGATCCCTGATAAAAGTAAGAACCATGAATTCTATATGGAACAGGCAGACTCTCATTTGGGTTTATCTAATTAGTTTCCCATCTCTGAAAGCACAAGTAGGAAAGCTCTAGAGATTGAAGATTGAGGCCCTGGCTGTACTAGCATGATGCATGGAAGTCAGAGATCACAGATTTTTAGAGCTTGGGAGGATCTTGGAGGGTCCCTTCCTTTATAGGTGAAGAAACTGAGGAGCAGAGAAGTTTAGCAAATTGTCCAGAGTCACATAGTGTCTTGGATGGATTTGAATCTATTTTCCTGATTCCAACTTCAGTTTTCTTTCCACTAGACAACATTGTCTAGGCTCCATAAAAGGAAGGAATAAAGGAACAAAAGAATGAAAGAAGATCAAGATAGAATAAATTTAAAGGACCAATAAGTTGTCTTACTGAAACGATTGAACAAGAGTTAGCAGCACATAATGGATAAAGAGCTTACTTTGGTGTCAAATAGAATCCAGGTCCTGCCTCAGATACCTACAGATTGTGACTCAGAACAGACCACTTAAATTTCAGAGGCTGGGGTAATTCTCTAAGACTGTGAGTTATATATAATCAGCATCTGTGGAGGGAGTTTCTGTTTCCAGAGTTTCTCTCTCTCTCTCTCTCTCTCTCTCTCTCTCGCTCTCCCTCTGTCTCTAAAATTTAAGGGGTCTCTTTTTAATTATTATCTGTAGGTATCTTACTCAGTCTCTCTCTGTCTCTCTTTCTCTCTCTCTCTCTCTCTCTCTCTCTCTCTCTGTGTGTGTGTGTGTGTGTGTGTGAGAATAAACATGGAGTATCAAAGAAAGTAGGAGATTAACAAATTAACAGAGAACAATCTTTGGATGAAGATAAAATGAACAGGGGAGATTGATGGTAGCTCTTTAGCACACATATCAAGAAGAGAAAAACCAAGCAGCATGATAGATTGAAACCACAGGCAGCTGTCTGCCTCTAAAACTAACAGAGAGCACAAAAGCAAAGGTGTTCATTAATGAAGGTGAAGGTGGCCATCCTGGGAGCTACAGCAAAGGTGGGGAACCTGTGGCTTCGAGGCCACATGTGGCCCTTTAGGTCCTCAAGTACATTCCCTTAATGAAAGGATTTGTTCTGTAAAACTTGGACTCAGTCAAGAGTTGCACCTAAGGACCTAGAAGGCCATGTGTGGCCTTGAGATCATGGTTCCCCATCCCTGAACTACAGAAAGTTAACCACAACTAGAGGAACTGGAGGAAAGGCACTTGATCATTGATTCAATGACCCCATACTCCTATGAGATTGGCCAAAAACTAAGAATTTATAGAAATCAGAATGTTAATAATACCTTACAATGCATAGCACAAATCAAAAAATACACATAATAATATAGCAATTTTTTTCAGAAGAGTTGGAACAAGAATTTCATTTTATTTAAATATCAAGTTAAAGATTTGGGATTAATTCAATTTAACAAATGCAAGAAACTGTGCAAAGATTGGAAATTGAAGATGGACAGTAAAAATGCAGAATGTAAAACTAAGAAGGTAAGATAGTTTCATTGATTAAAAATAGGCAGGGGGAAGGAAATGTGAGGAGCAAGAAAAAATAACTGGAAATAGAGGTGCATATCACTTTATAGAATAATAATATTTTACTAAGGTTAGACAATACATTTCTGTTGCAAATCTTTTGACGTATTTATCTCATTTAAATAAATGTGGTCCTTAGAAAAATTTGATAAGATTTAGAGCCAGGAAGGACCTTAGTTGTCACATCTATTCCAATGGTTCTCTAGGCTTTTTTTTCCATGAACAAGCTTTTAAAAATTGCATTTTGAACCCCCAAAGTAATTAAATGTACTACTCATAATATTTACTGATTAAGATGCCATTAAAATATTTTGAATATGAATCATGGGAACTATTGGTCACAAATGCCCAGGTGATTCTTAAACCACTACGTAGAAGCCATTGATCTAGTATAACCTTTACATTTTATAAATGAAGAAACTGAACCTCAGAGAAGTTACAGGAACTGCCTCAAATATCATAAATAGTGCTTGATAGTAAGCCAGGAAACAGAATCCCAAAGTCTCATATTGAGAAGGAAATCAGAAGCCATCCATGTAGTTCAACCCACATATGAGTGTGAATCACTTCTGCATTATCCCCAAGAAGTTGTCCTTTAACCTTCGCTTGAAGACCTTTAGTAAGGTGGAAATCACTACCTTCAATGAAACTTTCTTATCTTCTTAGTTTTACATTCTGTATTTTTTCTGTCCATCTTCAACCCATTTCATTTTCCAATAGCTCTGCTAGGAAATTTCTATCCTTTGTTCCTAGCTCGTCCTGCTAGCAACTATTCTGTCACTTCAGTCATGTCTAATTCTTCATGATCCCATTTGGTGTTTCCTTGGCAAAGTTACTGGAGTAGTTTGCCATTTCCTTCTCCAACTCATTTGATGGAGGAGAAAACTGAAGCAAAAAGGGCTAAATGATTTGCCCAGGGTCGCATAACTACTAAGTATCTGAGAGCATCCACTGTACTACTTAAAACCAACTAGAATAAACCTATTCTCTTCCAGGAAACCACCTTAAGTCATTACTACAACTACTAGAAGGCATACTCACACTGTCCTCATTTCTACGCGGTTAAAATACAGTTCATTGTACCAACCTTCCTATAGAATGGTCTCAAAGCTCTGTCACCAACCTGGTTATTCTCCTCTGGCTCTTCTTCATCCCATCAATGTCCTTCCTGAAGTTTGGCACTCAAAACTCAACATAATGCTCCATACATGTTGTGGCTAGGGCATTGTAAGGGAACAGCTTGCCTCTTAACACAGCCTAAAGTCCCACCAACTTTTTTGACTGTCATATTGCACTACTGATTCGTATTAGGCTTTTGGTTCATTAAAATCCCCAGATTCCTTTCTCGGGAATTGTCTAGCCAATCTTGTACTTCCAAAGTTAATATTTTGAAATCAAAGGAAAAACTTGATATTTCTACCCTTTCATTTCACCTTATTAGATATGAACCACTGTTCTAGGCCATTCAGATCTTTTTTGGAATCCTGATTCTGTCATCCAGTATGTTAGCTACCCCCTTTCAACTTCGTATCAGCAATCTTTCTTAGCTTCCTCTTATCTGCAAATTTGACTAGTGACTTATATATTCACCTAAGGTATGGATAAAACTGTTGGGCAGCACAAGACTAAGGACAGTTATCTGTGGAATTCATAAAAGACCTCCCATCAAACTGGTATCAACCTATTAATAACTCTTCTTTGGGCCTGGTGATTCAATCAGTTCTGAATCTGGCTGATTGTCTTAGCATCTAACCGACAACTCTGGTTGGTCCAAAAAATAGCATGGAAGACTCTGTCAAATGCTTTGCTGAAATCTAGACAAACTACAGGTTTGCCTAGATTTCCAGCTTTCCTCTAATCAGTTTCCTTGTCACTGTCAAAAATAATGATAACATGGACTGATGAAGTCAAACAAGTTCCTGTTCTAAACACTCCCAAAACCATCTTTTTTAATATGTTACAGAATTTTACCAGGTATTCAAATCAAGCTCATTGACCTAGATAGAGCTTATAGAATTTTCTCTTCCTTTTTTTTAAAAATCAGCTATTTTTCTTCTCTAGTCCTACAGAGCACCTCTCCTATTTTTCATGATCTGGGAACACTACCTTGGGGTAGAAGAGGTGAATCATTTTTAATACATATAATAGGTAAAAATTGTGAATTTTACAAACACCTTATAAAATGAATATCATAGAATTCATACATGGACAAGATTGTAGGACTCTTATTATGCAGTTCCTACAGGAACTGCAAAACTCCATTTTGTTTCATTTGATTTTCTTTTTAAGTACATAACAAATTCAACATGCAACTTTCAAAGCTGTTCTACTTGTTCATGGAACTTTCTGGCCTTCTCTTCAACTCTCATTCTTTAGCTTCCTATTTTAATTTATAATTTTTGCTGAACTCTGTTGTATATTCTCTGTAGGAGTGTCTGCTACAAAGAATTATAACTTATGGTGCATGCTATAACCTACTAAAGTTGCAGCTGGTAGTGAGAGAGAAATTTTTGATTAAGTAACTTAAGTGATTTAGACTTTCTAGAACTCTAGGAAATGGCTCTTCATTCAATTCATTCAAAAAATATTTGTGGAGCTCCAATCATGTTTCAGGCAGTATGCTAAATGATGAGGCTACAATGACAAAAAGGAAAATAGATTTATTTTCAAGGAGTTTTCATTGACATTGGAGGGTGCTTTTTCCCTCCAAGAATTCTAAGTTTTATATGGTTTTTGTTGATTTTTTTTAATAAAAGTTTCTTTCTTTAATTTTGTGGACTGAGTATGCCCTGTATACTGTTCAGAAATTTTTCCAGACTTCCAGGGTGGGGATCGTAATCCAAAGAAGTGAAAGAATCTCTCAATGAGCAACCAGGCCTCATTTACCAAAGGATATGCAGATGCAAGGGATGTATATGGAAAAACAATGATTTTCTAGCACACAATAATAGCATTCGATACAACACAATACAAAGAGAAAGTATTTCAGTAAGATCTTGAACGCTTTGGGATTTAAATACAAATAGTTGAGATACAAAACAGCACCATATAGATGGAATAGATGGGTCACCTTTGTCTGAGAAATCCTTGCCCCCAAGTATTCCCCAATAAGAGCTGCACTGTCTGACTGCCTCGCTGGCTTTGCTTTCCAAATACAATGTTCTGCAGGACCCCTCTGAGTTCTTGGGCCCAGTAAAGGAATTCCTGAATGAAACTTCCTCAACCTGGTAGAGGAATTTCTAGAGCTCTAGAGTTCTCATGATGGCTTATAGGCTTAGATTTTAGCTCTTTGCATTTTTTTTTTCAGGTTAACTAAAGTCTGAACTATTGTCAATATTATTTTAGCCTGACACCCCCTCCTCTATTGTGGAAACTAGAATGAGCCAAAATACTG
>NW_027185653.1:5032765-5036235 GCF_028583685.1 Petaurus breviceps papuanus
ATGAGCAGTATTCTGATATTCCCAGGGAAAACCTCAAGTAATAATACAAATTTGATTATTAAGAAGTTCCCAGTGATTTGGTTCTTTACTAAGTGATATGTTAAGATCATGGAATCTAGAACTAAAAGGGATGACTTTCATTTGGAAGGAAAATCATCTTTGTTACATCTTTAGTTAAGAGCTTGTAAAACATGTGTTCTAGAAGTTCTATTAGATTCAATCCATGAGTTCTTTTGGGGGAAAAAATAATGCTTAACTTCTACAGCAGGAGTACCATCTATTAAAGTCCTTGCCACATTGGCTACGTTCAGTTTTCCCTAAGAATGTAGTGAAACTGTCCTCAAGACTTAACTGAGGAGGCAGCTATGTGGCGCAGTGAATAGAGCACCGGCCCTGGAGTCAGGAGGACCTGAGTTCAAATGCGGCCTCAGACACTTAACACAAAACTAGCCCTGTGACTTTGGGCAAGTCACATAACCCCAATCACCCTACCTTCCCCCCTCTAAAAAACAAAAAAAAAATCTAAAAAAAGACTTAACTGACCCAAGAATTATTTAATCATTTGATTAAGTGTGTATTTAATTAATAGTATTATTTAATTAAAAGTTGGGTTCAGGCCCTTGACATGACTTCTTAGTGACCCAAGTACAAAAGTCGGAACACAAAGAGGACTCACTGGCTCCTCCCTCGGGCTTGAAATGTACTTCTGACTATTGCATCCGGGACACAAAGGCTGGGAAATCATACCCAAATGAATCAATGCTTTATCCGTGTAGAAATTTTTGTTTTCTTTTGTTCAGCGAAGTAAACGTAGCTGTTAGAAGATATCAGATATATTCCAGTCCTGCTGACCAAAGCTGAACTACCAGACGCACCTAATTAGGACTCAGCACACAATAACCACCAAGCTGTAAACGAATTGAATACTGGTGTTGTTATTGTTATTGTTGCTGTTGTTCAGTCGTGTCTGACTCTTTGTGACCTGACGTGGGTTTTTGTTGACAAAGATCCGAGAGCAGTTTGCCATTTCTTTCTCCACTTCATTTTACAAATGAGGAAATTGAGGCAAAGTAAAGTGGATTGCCTAGGGACATACAACTAGTAAGTGTCTGACTCGGGTCTTCCTTATTTCAGGTCTGGCACTCTATCCACTTTGCCACCTAAATTGTAACTACCTAAAGCACATGGAGCTGTGCACACAATGGGAATTCAATAAATATTAATGACTGATTTTTCAACGACTACAAAGTTGTAATGAGTTTAATTAGTGTCTGAAGGTTAGAAGGAAAAATCAAATTCCCTGCATCACCAGTTCTTCTGTGTTAGACAAAGAAAGCAGAGTGGCCTTAGAATATCACCATTGAATAAAGCCATTGATATTCAGAATAAGAAGGGAATTTAATATTTATTGGGTGCATTGTGTCCTTTCTGACCCAAGTTGTACAAAGGTTTTCTTCGGTTTCCCAGAAAGTCTAGAGCCTTTCTTGTGCATGTCAAGTTTGAGAGTTAAATATCTCTTAAAAAAAAAAAAAGGAAGGAAGAAAAGGAAGAAAGAAAGGAAGAAAGAAAGAAAGAAAGGAAGGAAGAAAGAAAGAAAGAAAAAGAAAGAGAAAGAAAGGAAGGAAGGAAGGAAGGAAGGAAGGAAGGAAGGAAGGAAGGAAGGAAGGAAGGAAGGAAGGGAAAGGAAAAGAAAAAGCTTGAATCAAAATTCAGAATCATTCACATAATCAAAAGACAAGAGAGAACATAGAGGGTTTTTTTATTTGTTCATTCCTTCCTTGGGATTTACAATTCAAAATAAATTACCCTCACTGTTCATACCCTAGCCACATTATAACACCACAGAATGCTTGATGCTCATCAAAGGCCAACAGGATTAGTGGTTGTTCTCAGTCGTTTTATTTTACACCATGATAGTTAGGACTAAGCTGGAAAAATCTCATGCTGAATCTAATATGGACTTTTATGCATTCTGCTTTGGACAGGGCACTTTGAAGCAGATTCTACTTTGGCTTCAAAAAACATACAGCTAATTCCCCTTCCCCCCCCAAAAAAG
The DNA here is from genome assembly GCF_028583685.1 of Petaurus breviceps papuanus. Classification (NCBI taxonomy): domain Eukaryota; kingdom Metazoa; phylum Chordata; class Mammalia; order Diprotodontia; family Petauridae; genus Petaurus; species Petaurus breviceps. The sequence continues at coordinate 5,034,822 of NW_027185653.1, forward strand.
GAAATTCTCCTTTAAATCACACAACCTTTAGAAAATTCATAGTCTGCTCCCTCACTTCTCTTGTTATAAATTTCATATCCTCTCCTGAATGAACAAGTGCCTTCCCACCCCATCCCCATTCCCCAAATACATATATGTAGATATATATAAAAAACCAGCAGTGAGTTCATGGCATTCTCCTTGTGGGGATGCATACAGAATGGCTGCTTAATGTTCTGAAATTTGTGTGTGTTCACAATCTGTTTGATGGCAAGCACTAATGGTCAGAGAAAATAAAATTTAGTCCTTACAGTCTGTCCTGTCTTTAAGCAAAATGTGTGCTGTTTACTGGGGAACCATATAACAGATGTGAATTTAAAAGGAAGAGCCCAGTTATAAAGCACTGGGGGAAAGCTGTGCAGATGTCCCTATTTTTAATGTGTTCCTATGTGGGTCCAATTTATCTCACTACAAGTGATCTAGGACTCCATGAAACAGCTCTGTATTATAGATCACCCAGAACCTTTTTAAGTATTCAACAAAAAAAGAAAACAGGAGTCAGAGCCAGGAGGTAGAATTTTAAACCTAGCTATAAAAAACACAAGGTGGATGGGAATGAGGAGGGGGGGGGGGGGATCTTACAGTAGCATAAGCATAAATGCATGCTCTATAACTAATAAATGAGAGTGAAAATACTGGGAGTCAGACTCTATCCATACATACCTAATACACAGATATGTGTGGACATAAACCTATTCTTTTTTTTTTAGCAATCGGGTTAAGTAACTTGCTGAAGGTTACACAGCCAGTTAATTTCTGGGTGGGTGCTGAGTGTCTGAGCCCGGGATTCGATCTCCAGGTCATCCTGACACTGGAGCCAGTGCTCTTACTCTCTGTGCTACGTGGCCACCCTGATATAGAGCTATTCTAAATTCTTGAGTTTTTCTGTATCTTTTTATGGGAAAAGGGGATAAACATCTGATCAAACTAGGAGTTTTGAAGAACTCTCAATATTTTACTGCTAAAAAAATGAACAAAGCTTCTTTTCCCTCCCCAAATATGTCACTTTCAATAGGGCCCATCTATGAGAGTAAGAATGGGACTTTGTACGGTAGGGCATAAAGGAGTGAGAAAGAAGAGCCCTGAGATTAAAACTGGAAGTGGATTTTATTACCACGGGACTGCAGAGGTCACAGACCCAAATCAGACAGTGAATTGCCATGAACAATATGCCGGTTTTTTAAGGGATTGCAATAGTCAGGTTACATAAGCTGAAACTACAATCAATGATTGGTCAGTGTATATTTGAATTTGCCTGAGAAGTTTTTCCTAGGCTGAGGGGCAGGAAACACAGAATGGGTGGAGACAGGGAAACACTGGTAGGGGGTGGGGGGGGGGGGACAGGAGGGGAAGAATGTAGCAGGGATTTTACCCT